>NW_025335661.1:1867558-2126870 GCF_004798865.1 Varanus komodoensis
CAAGGGACTTGCAGGAGTCTCCTCCAGCACCACAATTCAAAGGCCTCAATCCTTTGGTGCTCAGCCTTCCTTATGGTCCAGCTTTCACAGCCATACATTGCAACTGGGAAAACCATAGTACTTTTGTTGGCAGGGTAATGTCGCTGCTTTTTAGTATGCTGTCTAGATTTGCCATAGCTTTGCTCCCCAGGAGCAAGCATCTTTTAGTTTCTTGGCTGCAGTCTCCTTCTGTGGTGATCTTGGAGCCCAGGAAAATAAAATCTGTCACTACCTCCATTTCTTCCCCATCTATTTGCCAGGACATGATAGGATCGGATGCCATGATCTAAGTTTTCTTAATGTTGAGTTTCAAGCCAACTTTTGCACTCTCCTTCATCTGCATCAAGAGGCTCTTTAGTTCCTCTTCACTTTCTGCCATGAGAGTGGTATCTTCTGCATATCTGAGGTTGTTGATATTTCTCCTGGTAATCTTAATTTCAACTGGTGATTCATCTAGCCCCACCTTTCTCATGATGTGCTCTGTATATAAGTTAAATAGGCGGGGCAACTGTATACAGCCTTGCCGAACTCCTTTCTTGATTTTGAACCAATCAGTGGTTCCGTGTCCAGTTCTCACTGTTGCTTCTTGACCCAGACATGGTTGGTCCTCATAATTTCTAGTTTGGTTCTTAGAGGGATTATTTTACAATCAGGAATATAGATCCCTGCTCCCTCTGTTTTTAAAATCTAGTCATTCTCTGGCCTTCTAGATATTAATGGTGACCACAATTCACTTCTTATATCGAATATTTAGAATCAGGGTCTGTCTGGATTACAAGAAAAGTCTAGTTATATGAGGCAACATTTGAAAAAAAAAAAAAAACTTTCCTGGAGTTTGTAGTTGCTTTAGGAAAAAAAGAACCAAGGCTAAATCATATATTGACATGAAATAGCAGGCAGGATTAAATGGAGACAGAATTCTTTAAAGTTGTGCCAAAGTAGTTTGTGCTGAACTTAACTGATGGGTGTAGCTTCTGTACATAGACAAAACCACCATCTTTCATACATCTATCAAAAAGGCATGATCTAGAGAGACCTCAAGGCATCTTAGAACTCCAAACAACACACACAACCTGTATACCATTGGCTCAAGGGCTAAGTATCCCTCAGCTGAGTGAAGGTATTTCATATATGATGGCTTTAGTGATCCCAAAATATTGAAGATCCCTTTATATGGCAAGTTCAGTGTCAAGGAAGGCTGAATTCCCATCCTCAGAATACCATCAAGCACCATGAATTGCGCCTATAGAGCTCAGAATAATAGCGATGATGGATAAGGAAACCCACTGACAGAGCTTGTCCTGTACAATTTTAACTTCCACAATATTAGAAGGCCAGCGAAATTAAGGGTATACATTGGCAATTCTGGTGAAATTGAGGCTATTTCACATGTGTTGTTCTATATTAGCATTTATAAAGGGGCTAGGAAATTATTGCTGCATTCTCTTTAAGAACTGCTTCTTGGATACCCTGATGGATTTTTCATGTTTTGTCTTTGTATGGATCTGATTGCTAAAATATTAATGACTGTTAACACCAGCTCTCTAATAGTGACAAGCTGAGCTATCCACAAGTCCTGAACATGAGTCTTGCTATTTTGTTGATTTTATTATGGTCTTGGCTAGTAAATTCAATGATGGTGACAAAGATAATGTGTACATTACCTGGCTTGGATTTCACTTAGCTTAATCTGGCAAAAATAGGTTTATGAATTCAAATACTCATTCAAAACTATCAGTTAGGGTGCTAAAGTAGCTTTTGTTTTGGAGTAAATAAGTATTCTGCCTTATTACATGGTGACTGTTTTGTACTGAATCCTCTGCGTAAATTACCTTGTTGTAAAAATGCCAGTATAGCCTTTGAAGGGAAAAACAGTTCAGTTTTGTCCAAGAGAAATTTATTTGGGTTTAAAGAAATTGAGACACCTAGAATTTTCCTTGCATTCAGTTGGAAATAGCAATGCTTATCTCCTTTTACCAGCTACCTATTGTAACCAAGACCTCAGTCATACCCAGTAGAAGACCAAGAGATTTGTTTTAAAAGATCAAATTATTGCTAACCTTTCTATTCTCTAATAAGCATTTGTTGTGATAGAAGATGTCTCCGCACATGAGCCGCAGAAGGGATGGAAATGCTGTATGCTTTTGAGCTAGCATGTAGGGCAATGGTATCTCGGCTCAAAGAATTGTTTTTTTTTTTAGTGGCCTCCATATGGGAGCTGTAAGATTTAAATTGGCTACACTGACCTGCTTTTAACCAATCCTCCAGTAGGAAAGTTAAATTTAAGACCATATTTTCAATTCCTGATAGTCATGGAAATATTGCCTAATGCACCAGGGTAATTTAATACTAGTGAAGCTGCAGGAAGCTGCACAAGGTTTAGTAGTTTTCTATGTGGATTTAAAAATAAGATTAGAAATAAAACCAGATATTATATTAGATTATATGGAATAATTTTGGATCAATTTCTTTGGTTATTTATGGAGTCAGTGCCCCATTCTTCAACATTAACATTTCAAGGGAAGGCTAACAAAATAAAACTAGTAACAATTTGAAAACAAGTCAAAGTAATGTAACAGAAAGTCAGTATAACATGAATTTGCATTTTGCAAAGATTAAAAACTGAGCAGTATAAATGTAAAGTTAATTTATAGTCTGAATAACTGAAAAAAGGCTTTCTCTTGGCATCAAGATTGTCATCATTTTCCAACGTCATTGGCCACATTCATTAATATTTAAATTTGTAATCTGCATTCTCCTTGTACTGTAGCAGCTCATGACAGTTTTAAAAAGTCACAAAAGTATAACCCAAACATTAAAAACCAAGTGTAATTAAACCTACATCAGTACTAAAAACAGCATTTAACACCAGGAGAGTCAGAACTAACTCATAATGATCTGCACAGCAGTAAAACCTAAGGCTTCCAGGAAAAGGAATGTGTTCAAAAGGCTGGCAATACCCAGGGAAAAGAAGGCTACTGTAGTAAATACTCCAGCATGCTGGATCAACCCTGAGGAGCTCTTTTCACTCACAGCTACCAAAGACCCCTCTAAATGCCAAGTCTTTTTATCAACAGGATCTCATTAGTTCATCAACTTATTTATTTATATTAACCAGCATCTTGATTTGCACTCCAAAACATACCAGCATCCTTTTCGACATACCTTTCCAACATACCTCCCGGTTGGATTACTGTAACGTGTTCCATGTGGGGCTGCCCTTGAAAATGGTCCATATACTCCAGCTGGTACAGAATAGAGTGGCCAGGCTGCTGATGGGGACCAGTCATTATGCTCACATAACACTGGTCCTCTACCAGCTCCACTGGCTTCCAGTTGAAGTCCGGGCCCAATTCAAGGTGCTGGTTTTGACCTAGAAAGCTCTGAACGGCTTAGGACCGGGATATCTGTAGGAACGTCTCCTTCCTTATACGCCCTCATGCCCCTTAAGATCTGTGGGAGAGGCCCTCATGGAGGTAAAAAGGACATCTACTTTGAGTAGGGCCTTCTCTGTGGTGGTGCCCAGATTGTGGAATGGAGAGGTTTGCCTGGTGCCGAGTTTATAATCTTTTTGCCGCCAGGTCAAAACCTTTTTATTCAATCATTATTTTAAAAATTAGTATCTTAATGTTTCAACAGCCACTTTTGGTTTAATTTATTTTACTGGTTATATGTTATTTATTATACTGGATTGTTTTATTGTATTTTGATTTTAATGATTGTAAAAGTTTAAGATAGATAGATAAATAGATAAATAAATAAATAAATACCATGTTCTATGTTACTGCACCTTCCAACCTTTAGCATGGTTCAAGAGGTTAATGGCAGCATTTTACATCAGCTGAAATTTCCAAGTGGTCTTAAAGGACAGCCCTGCTTAATATGCTTCCTAGCAATTAGAAAATATAGTTTATAAATGTAGTATTATGGCCAAGTCTGACCAGGCCAGGAATGGATACAACTGGAGCACAAGCAAAGATGAGCAAAGAGCACTTCTAGCCACAGCTGCCCCCTGGGCTTCTAGTAGGAAGCCTACATTCAGGTGACATTGTGATCTTTTCTATATCACTATGACCACTATCCTGACCACTACCTCTTATTCCTTGTCTGTATTTAATTTCCTCTAATTTACCCTAATCCAATCCAATATTCCCTTCATAATCTCTACAGCCTCCCCAGAGTAAGCTGGCATGGAGCTAGATCAGTGTATCATCTGCACAGATATTACAACCCATTCCTTACCTGAGGATTGAGTGCCATGGACTGGTGTTTTCCTTTAAACTTTAAAATATAAAATGAATGGGATCAACATTTTAAGATAATACAGTACAGCGGTTTTAGATGATATAGGGCAGTGTGGGAAAACATTTTGGGTTGGGGGATTGTTTTGGTCCCTACAAAACCCATCAGATGGGGTTGATGGTAAGTGAGTTATAACCAGCGCACCCACAATTTCCACTGATCCTAATTTAGTGATATATGTGAGATATGTTCCATGCCACTTTTTATCAAGGTTTACCCAGTATACATGTTCTGGGCCAAGCATGGTCTTGGATGCAATCTTCTGTTGAAGCTCATATCTTTCCAAACTTGGAATGTAATTCACAGGCCAAGTAAGTAAGTAAGTAAATAAAGCATTCAACAGAATATATACATTTAAGAAATATGCATACAAAGTGTACTTTTAAAAATGCACACAAATGCAATTAATGATAGAGCAATGCATGCATTTTAAAGATGTTCACAACTGAAATGTACCTTTGGAAAAATACACATAAACAGATTTTCATGGCAAAAGGGAAAACAAGCAAACAAAACTTGCAATTTGCCTCAAGCTGAAACGAGCTTCAAGATGAAAGCTGGAGAATTCTGGCAAGCTTGATTTTTGCCGATTCAGACATCCTCACCCTAATTAGGATGCTTTAACCTTCTTAAAAGCAGTGGGGCGACAACAATAGCTCATTTGCTTGATAACAGGAAAAGTGGGCTTGGCACCCTGGAACTCAGACTCTGTGGACTGTATATTGCCCATAAGTAATCCATGAGATCCCTGTTTTAGCATTTCATCTATTCTAATGAGAAGGAAGCAATATAAAATATTAGGGTAATGACATCTAAAACCAAACAAACTCAGCAAAATTAATTTTGAATCTTCTGATCTGTTAGAAATAAAGCATTTTATTTTACTGTATACTGCTTAATATATTAAAATCTGTATGCAGCTCACATGCATGTGATACATAATAAGGACACATGCTTATTATGTATGTCCTTTCTTTTTTCCTTTCAAGGAACTCAAGGCAGCTTACATAATTCTCTTTCCCCTCTCAGTCTTATCTTCACAACAACCACCCTGTGAGGCAGCTTGGGATGGCTCAAAGTCACCCAGCAAGTCACCCATGTGGGTGGGGACTAGAACTCAGACCTCCTTACCACTCTGGTTTTGTGGGAAAATGCATGCTGGAAAGAGACAGAACATATGAAAATGCCAACAGATGTCTTCTGTCCATTTTGGAAGACTACACTGCATCTTTCTTTGTCCTATGCATCAACATACTTTCTTACAGTAGAATCTAAAAATATAAATAAAAAATAAAGCCCCACAAAATCACAGACAAAGTCAAGGCTGCTCACATATTTGGGACATGTGGTTCAGCTCCCCTGCTGGTGAAGGAGTACATGACTAAATGGCCCACATGTCCAAAACTCTCCGCAAATGGAAAATAAGCATGTCAAGGAGCAAATATCTAGCCTTTGGGGATGGGGACCTTGAGTTTATTTATTAAATTGAACATGGATTATTGTTTTAAAACATTCCTTGTTCTTGTTCTACTTTCATCTTTCAAAGGTTCTGTGGATACTTATGCTAACTATGTAGATACATATGCTAACTATGATAGGTTATATAAACAAATAACTGGTTTGGTTTATTATTCTCTGTGCTGCATTTCAACATAATTGTATATTATTTTATAAACTGTAATTGGATCATGGTGTTTATTCTTGTAAAAGTGAGTAGCTTAGGGTAAAGCAAATTTGTAAGGGCAGAGAGAAGCCTGCAGTCCAGATGTGGCATAGTCTGTGGGATGCTAGCTTAGCTTTCTTCTGCTGAAAGAAGGGGGGGGGATATATTCCCCCCTTCTCTCTCTCTCTCTCTCTCTTTCTGCAAAAGGCAGCTAGCATCCCACAGATAAAACCACATTTGTTATTAGTGTGAAAGAGGCTCAATTTTCAGTGGTAAGTCTACTACTGTAGAACCGACACAAACATTCACATACAGATTAAGTATAGAAAAATAAAATAAAAAGATTTATCCGCTGTTGTATACACACTTTACTCATCCTTGCTTCTCATTTACCTGGCTATCTACAGACCAGGTCATAAACAACCTATTTAGCTGGGCCAGCTAGAATAGAGATGGCAGATCAGTTGTTTCTTGTGCCTACAATGTAGCATCGGATTCATTAGGCTGAGCATAAGAAACAGCTGTCCTACCTTGAGTATAGGATTTCCAGCAGGGTATTGTACAGTCTCAAAATCCTCCCTCTCCAAAAAAGAAATCTATGTATATTGGGACACAGCTATATGCACATACAGATGTGCCAGCACCCCATGGTTCACATTACACTGTGAACATGAAAGGTGGTGCTTCAGTGCATGTATAACAATTCACCTTAAATTAAAATGGGTTGCTGTGCCATCAAATCATGATCTTGTTTGGATTTGTGTAACCTCCTGGCATTCTTTTGTCTAAAAACACCTTGCTGTGTTCAGACCTTTAGACATTCTACCACTGAGAATTTAGAAAGCACAGACAGACAGCAACAATGTACTTTAAAGAATATTTTAGAAACACTGCCAAAAAGCTCAGCAAGGAATTGGAAGTTGGCAGGGTTTAGTTTTAGGATATTAAGGGAGGTAAAGCATTCTGTGTGCCTTTAGCTATAATCTGACACAAAGCAACAATGAAACATGAATGTGGCATCATCACTGAGGTATGATTCAAAACAATGGCCTGATTTGCTGTATCTTACAATGACAATCATTCACCACCGAATGCAGTCTGCCATAAATATCAGTATGGGATGATATATTGATGTTAATGTACCTCAATCCCTCATTAGTGACTGAGAGATCTGTATCTTTCATTACCCACACATAACTTTTTATGAGTGATTTAAACAACAACAGTACATAATTGCAGCATATAATGATCTGGGATTTTAGGAGTATATAATTCATGTTTATCCGTTTATCCTCAAAATCTCATCTTGAGAATTTAGAATGCCATTTCTGATACAAGAAAACAAAGACAGGGCCCATTTTAGATCAGGGTACAGGTCTAAAGCTGCAATCCAATCAACACTTACTCGAGAGCAAACAACACTGAATGCAGTGGGATTTAATTCTGAGCTGACATGCATAGGATTGCAACTGAAAGTAATTCTGATGTTCACGTTGCCACATTAATAAAGCCATTATTCTACTTTTATTTTTGGCTAGCACTTTTTGATGAATTGTGGAGTTGGCAGCAGAAAAAACGAAAGAAAGAAAGAAAGAAAGAAAGAAAGAAAGAAAGAAAGAAAGAAAGAAAGCAAGCAAGCAAGCAAGCAAGCAAGCAAGCAAGCAAGCAAGCAAGCAAGCAGGCCTCAAAGAGTGAGTCAAGATGGATGGGAGAAATTACCGACAAGGGGTTAGTTTACATTTCTTTATACAAATTTGCCCAGAGCTTGGGTTTGCTTTGCTTCATTTGTTACTAATTTTACACTATCAAAAAAGCCTCACTAGCCACTTATCACAGCCAGCAAGACTCTCCACAGGCTCTCATGAACAAGGCCACGTTTCTTCTCCTGTGCCATATTGCCATGGAAATGGTACTACATAATATAGTGTCATTTCCGAGGAATTGGCTCCAGAAGAGGAAATATAGCTTGGGTCTCTGGAGGCAATAGAGAATCTGATGGATGGTTATTAGAGGCTGGTGAGGCTTTTTGAACATGTAAACCCAGCTGTGGGGGGGGGGGGTGCTTGGTCACCACATCCATATAAAGCCTCCTTCCCCCCACCATCTGCAGCTTAAACCCCACCATTTCTGTGAAGAGATGGGAACCTTTGCTTCTTGCTAATTATCCTTGTTTCTTTATGCAAAACCTGTGATGGAATCCTATTACAGCTGAGTTATTAACCAATCCCTGTAATTGAACCTCAGTTATTTAATTTAAGGTACAATCCTATCCTGCTCAGATAGAAAAAGTTCTATAATCCCAAGCATTCCCCATGCATGGGATTGTGCCCTTAACTGATGCAGGTTGTTTAAAGAGTTTACTTTCTCACCTTTTAATATATGGTTGTATGGCTTTTATATTGGGTTTAGTATATGCTGAATTTATTCACTTTCTGGAACATTTTCACCCTTGGTGAGCTTTGCACAGGCTTTCCTTGACTGGTTGATGAGGATGTAGGGTTGGGTTTTAATTGTATCAGAAGTTACTCTGCCTCCATCACTATTAGAGATATCTATTAGCTTCTGCTGATATGACCATTATGCCAGAAGAGAGCAGTGCGTCTTAGTTTGGTGCTTCAGATTTAACCATTTCATCTTAGGGTTGTGACAAGTCTTTGGAATCTGTCAATTCTGTTCATCCAACTTCCTCTCATCTTTTACAACACATGCAGCACTAAGCCTGCAATCATGTGCACAAAAAAGATGTCACAGTCCAGGGTGTGAGCAGCTGGATATCAGATCAGGGCACCAGAACCCAGACAACTGGTACACTACAAGGGCCTATTCCAAACTGCAGTCAAGCTATCCAGAGGTAGAAGCCAGTAACAGAAGTACAAGGACAGTCAGTCCGAATAGTGAAGAATAGTCAAAGCCAGTCAGGAGTCAAAAGCCAGAGATGCAAGCCAAGAAGAAGCAGGTACCTAGAATTGGAGCGGAAAGTGGAGCAGGTGAAGATTAGGAAGCCAGGCAATGTTCAGGAGTGGAAACAGGAACAAGGTGACAGGCAGTTTCCAGAAACAGGTTCTAGATAGCACAGATCACTCCAACAACATCAAAAACCTTCATTGTTAAGGCAGCATCTGAAGTGAAGAGCTGGTTCCTATATATCTCTTCCCTCAGGGCTCCCGGGTGGTGCTCATAACAGCTCAGGTGGCCACAGTTGACTTGCGCCCAGTCCTGCAACTACCAGGGCTGCTATTCCGGTCTCTGGACAGAAGATGGAGCCCTGACACTGCCTCAGAACCTCACAAAAGAGATGCTTGTGCAGCATTCATGCAGGGCTTGATGCATTGAGAACCAAGTCTGACATGGCTGCAAGAAAGTGGGCTGGTTTCTGGAGAGGCAAGCTGGGGGAATCAGCTGGTTTTCCACCCCCAAAGTGGATTCCTCATATTCTCTATTTTCACCGTGAATGGCCTGCTAGGATGCCATCCCAGTAAGGGAGTCTGGCCTTCTGGTGGCATTGTTCTTGCCTTCTCCAACATCCTCAAAACCCCTTACCATGTTAAGGTGCACAGCCAAGGTGTATATGTGTGTGTTGAGCTTCCATAATCCCTCAACCAGGTCAGGGAAAAATTAAATATGGAGTGCATGGTTCGTACCTTAGAGGACGTCTTACTGAAGGCAGTGATAGTTACTTCCAAGTAAACATGCATGAGATCAGACAGCCAGTCATATGTGTAGGTTTCATTTACACAGTCAGTTTTTGAACTGCTTCTAAATGACAAAAGACATGCAGGACTTACCCAACATCACTGCCTGATTTCCCATGAGTACTTTGCCATTTTTCCAGCACACATTAAAGAATATATTAAAGATTCCATGCATTATACATATTGCAGATCTGAGTTTTAAAAAACACATTTATTTAAAATGACATAATTGCACACTCCAGGAGAAGCAAGCATACCAAATCCTCAGCACTAATGAATGTTCATCTCTCTTTTTTAGAAAGAGTGAGAATGGAGATATAAGCACATTCTGATATTGTATTTGGCACATTGTACTCCATGCAAAAAACAAATGGTAAAAATATACTCATTCTGCAAATCGTCCTTCTTTCTGAGATATCCATTCTCATTCTCACTGCCTGCAATTTTGCAAATAAAACCTGACAAGTGCAAGTTTAAATATAGACAGAGATGTATATTACATTTGCTTCCACATCTATTTGCAACATATACAGTCATTGCACACTGATGAAGGTGGAAATTCATTCATTTTCAGGTTCAGGTCATTATGGTAATTGAAGAATGTATCAAAAATGCGTATGTGGTTTAATCCCATAAGCACTAGCTAATATACAAATCTCTTTAAAATCAGTGGGGCTAATATAGCCTACAATAGGGCTGTACTTTTCAGAAGCTGTAGACTAGATAAATTTGACTAAGACGTTTCTGCCCATGAGACATAAGAAACTTATGTATTGACTGTAGCACATTCACTGCATCATGAATAAATGTGGGAAATATTCCAAGTACAAAACAAAAGACGTCAGAAGTTGCTTGCATTACCTTTAAGCAACTAAAAGCCACAGAGAAAGGTTTTTCATTTTTGTTTTAGTTACACAAGTTGCCCAACATTAATCGCAATGAGGAACAGATGCCATCATTGTACAGGGGCATTAAATGGCAGTGTGCAGGAGCTCAAACAGATTGCCGATCACACACATTTGAACTTGGAGAGAAATCATTGGGTTTTCCAGATGCACTACAAAGTACTCTCCATTGCCCACTTCACAGACTGGCAATAAGGATGGATGAGAAGGGCTGTGCCTTGTTATGGTTGCATGTGGGTAAGAAGAGCAAGGGGGAGGAATTGTGCACCTCCAGTGCAGTGCCATGGGCTGTCTAATTGGTGCTAAGTTGGCCTCTTTCATGCTGTTACATTACGTATTCATATATTTTTCTGGCAAAGGAACTCTCTCAAGTTGCCAGTAACTTTGGAGGAAAGTATTTTATTTGCACCCCTCCCATGGGTTGTAAGCCATTAGAAAGACAGGGTGGTGGTGGTGGTGGTGGCTGGTTTTGGCTTGGTAAAAGGAATATTATTATTCCTTCCTTCTTTCAGTCCTGTTCAGTTACAGCGAAGGAGGAATATGATCTTGCTGAGATGCAAGGCTTTCTAAAGACTTCTGGGAACCTTTTCATTAAGAGAGCAGCAAGCAGATGAAAGTCCCTGGAGACACACTGCTTGACCCTTTGATTACAGAGTTCAACTGGCAGTAAGGAAAGTAATAAGCTTGCTCCAGAAGGTCATGAACCATTTCATGATTTCCAGCTGAATTGGTTAGGTGGTCCACTACTGACCCATTCCCAAACTCTAAGATGAAAAATAAAAACAAAAGAAGACTCCGAACTTAATAAAGCTGCCTTCTTCCCTACCCACCCCCACACTCTCTCACTCTTTCTTCAAAAGAGCAAAACCAAAATTGTGTCAATGCACAATATCCAGATACGTTTGAAACCTGATTGAGGATAAGAAGGAAAAACAAATAATGCTGGAGACAACAGTTATTCTTTTTCCTACAAAAATCGCAATAGCTGATATAAAAGAGAATGAGTACTCATTTGTCAACAAGGAAAGCAGAGGAAAACAATATTTTCTGTACAGAGCACAAAAAAGGCAACCGTGTGCGTGTGTGCACGCGCACGTGTGTGTGTGTGTGTGTGTGTGTGTGTGTGTGTGAGAGAGAGAGAGAGAGAGAGAGAGAGAGAGAGAGAGAGAGAGAGAGAGCGAGCGAGCATGTTCCCTCCTCTCTAGAATTGAAGGTTTCTAACCCAGAACTGCCAGCTGGCTTGAAAACCAAAACACATGTCCCCTTATGCCAAGATTCCTGCTCTCAATTGCATGGAGCAGGGAAAGGATCATCACTCACTGTGGCAGCCAAATACTGAATGAGGCAATTTTCACAGTCTCCATGTTTCTAATTTCATCAAAATAGGAGGCCACAGAAGGCCTCTGTGTTGTCTCTTGTGGCCCGGAATGTGCCCATATGAACTGTTTTCCTAACACTTTAAGACCACAGGTTTCAATTGCCCACCCTTCTCTGTGCTTGTTTTGTAGCAGGCAAAAGCAACACCATTGAAGAGACTTCAAACACCACCATGGATCCATTCTTTCGGCAGGGAGGGGGTTGTTGTTATTCCAAGCAGGGCTTAATGGTTGGTAGAAGTGAATGGAAACATCAAGAATACATTTTTGGTCTAGGTCAGAATGAGCTTGGGAAAACTGATTAGTACTGTTTCTTCTTCTCTTCGACAGGAAGGCAAGAGTAACATCTATAAACCTAATTAGATCTTTACTGAATTCAATTAAAAATGAAACTAAAGAGGTTGCTGTCATATATGTAAGAAGTACAATCAAATACTTCTTTAGGAAACAGATTTAGGAAACAGGGGCTCTTGTCCCTTAAAACAATTGTCCCTAAATTTGCACCATAAGAGTCTGTTTTGAAAATTTCATTTGTTAGAGTTGCTAAGGGCACAATTCTATGACTGTTTTGATGGAAAAGGGCTTACGCTGCTGTGAGCTGTAGAGTTTTTTTCTGTCTAAACGTGCATAGGCTTAGACTTTAAGTTGTCATTCCCTTGATTTTATCTCTTGCCTCAGCTTCCCCAGAAGTTATGCTTCTGAGTGGTACTTCCATCCACACATGCATCTTGTTTCCAGTGTGTTTGTCTGCAATAGGGATGAACTAACCTGTTGATTCTGATTTCTTATTTTTTCATCCTTAAATTTGGTTTGTTGTAAACTTTGATATTATTTTCAAGTACATTTCTGCATGAATTCCTCCATGTACTTGCTTTTCATATACATTTTTGTACATTGTCCACATTTCTAAAATAATTTTTCCTATAATTCATTTGTAATGTTATTTCCAGTAATATACATAGTTGTGTAAATGCTTTCTCCTAATATACACATTTTATAAGATTTTTTTTAGCTTGGATAATTTCAGTGCAACATTTAGAGATATGTGAATTTCAAAGGACAACTGAAATGCATGTGTGCAGTACATTAAAGATATCTTGCAGTGCATAGGCTACAACCTCACACACGTCCAGGAGCTGCTGAAGTGCCCTTCGAACTGAGATCTTGTATTGGCAGATCGTCCTGCTTTACTAATGTATCTTTTGCTCAAAGAACAGAACTCCACTTTGGCTTTAAATCAGCAGACAGGCTATCCCAGAGTAAATGAATGCAACATACAACCATCTGTAGTGTGCAATAAGAGACACAGGGGCTCAAGTAATGATAATTGGTTTAAGAAATGGGTCATTACAAGCCTGTGCCTATTTTCATCAGTGAAATCTTGAGGGATATAAGATGGTTCTCTCCCTTGTGCTTTTCCCCAGAATATACTGATGGCTCAACAGAAAAGCTTCTGTACAGGAGAACTGATAACTAGTTAGGAATGGGTGGGGAAACTGTTAGTGGTTACCACAATTCTATACACATAAAGACACATATACAACAACATCTCTCTCTCTCTATTGCAGTTCCTCAATTTTAGCTTGGAAAGAATTAAGGTGATTCCAGGCAGGTATGCCTAATGATATCAGTCAAGAGGTAGTTTGGAGCTATTCTGCCTTCTTTCTTTATTTTTCCCCTGAAAAAAAGAATGAAGAAGTGGTACAAAAACATGGGAGGGTGTACAGAGGGAAGATGGCCACTTTCGGAGCTCCTGAAAATGCCTGAGAATAAACAGTAAAAATCTAATCAAGAAGTGCCCTCATAAGAGTATAATGCAGCCCTGGGCTTAAAAGCTAAAGCAAGCATTTTGTAAAGTGCATATATAGAATCCTGCATGCTGGCTTTCTCAACATCCCTGCAAGTTCATTACCCCAATTTAGGTTGCAAATGTGGCATACCAGGTGAGAAGGATTTAATCTCCCTTGCTCTGCCTTGGCAATTAAAACAAGAAAAATGTTTTCAAAAAGAAAAAAAAGTAGAGATTTGCACAAATGACCTTTTCAAATTCTCCACTGTATTGGTGGAATAGGAAACTGGAGAAACAATTTTGCTGAATTCCTCTAGAGGATGACAAATTCTCTAAAACTTGTTCCTCAGCAGGGCTTACCACTGACTGCTACTGCTACTAATATTTTGCCTTTTCTTGCTACTTGGTGTCTCAAGGTTGCTTGTAAGATTATAAACTTGTACAATTAAACATTAATAAAATATACACAAGTTAAAATATAATTGAATCAGCTGAAGTAGTAAAATTGAATAAGGTGTGGACTGGCTCATAGAAGAGCATGCAGTATATGAGACCTGACCATACGGGTTTTGTAGGTTATACACTTTGGATTGTGCCTGAAAAAAGACTCGGAGCTGGCGAAAGTGTTCATGCAAAGGGACTGTATGTGCCAACTACAATCAACAGTCTGGCAGCAACTCTCTCAATCAGCTGAAAATTTTGAATGCTCTTCAGCGGCAGTATCACAAGGATTGCGTTACAGCAATCCAGACAGGATGTAACTAAAGCATGTGTCACTGTGGCCAACTCCAGGAACAGGCAGGGGTAACATACTATTTTTTAACTGTGCGAATGCACTCTGGCCAGCACTGAAACCTGGGCACCCAGGCTCAGGGTTGAGACCAGAAGCTGCGGACCTGTGTGTTCAGGGGGAATGTACTCCATCCAGCACAGGCTGAATCTCTATTCCTTATCTGCCTTTTCACTGACCAGGGGCACTTCTGTATTGTCAGAATTAAGCTTCGGTTTGTTTGTCCTCATGCAGTCTGCTACTGATGACAGATACACCTATAGCACTGAAACAGCTTCCTTGGAATGAAATAGAGAGAAGAAATAGAGATGGGTGTCATTAGCATACTAGACACCAACCCTCCCCCCAACCCTCTCCCAGTGGCTTCATATATATGGTAAACAGCATGGAGAACAGAACAGAAGGAGGTCTAATCATCAACAGTCCGGAAGTCACACAGGAGTCCACCAGCACCACCTACTGGGTCTACCTTGCCAGGAAGGGACAGAACCAACATTGGATAGTGTCTCCAATTCCCTAACCAATGAGCCAGCCAAGATTGATACCATGGTCAAAGGTTTTGAAAGCCACTGAGAAGTCAGGCAGAACCAACAGGGACACACTCCCCAGGTCTATTTCCCAGCATAGGGTTGCAGCACACCTTCTTTCTTTTTCCCTGAAGGTTGTTTTGTTTAGTTTTTGGTGCTTCAAGATGCTCACATGGGAGCTAAACTGGGGCTGGGGGAGCAAGGGAGTGCTAGTCCACCACTAACTTCCAGACTTTCTGTGTTTTGCTAGAAGGTCTGAAGGAGCCTTCCACTCATGTTCATTCAAATGCAAGCACAAGGCTCTGCGTGATTGGGAACTCTGCTGGACCATGCAGAGATTTCTACTCAGGTTCAAGCAAACATGAACTGAAGTCC
Source organism: Varanus komodoensis (assembly GCF_004798865.1). Taxonomy (NCBI): domain Eukaryota; kingdom Metazoa; phylum Chordata; class Lepidosauria; order Squamata; family Varanidae; genus Varanus; species Varanus komodoensis. Next base: position 1,883,017 of record NW_025335661.1, read on the forward strand.
CCTTCAGAGATTCTCTGTCAACATGGGAAGCTTGGGGACTGAGTGAGTGAGGAAATGAGAAATGAAGGCTGGGATGTGTGTTCTCAACATTTCTCTCTTTTTAGCTCTCTGTGAACAGGCTGAGCATCTGCTCATGCAGCTTGTAGGTGTGTAACTATTGTGCACTCAGTCAAGATACGGCCACTGGAAGTAGGACTAAGCCTCTCAGACATGATTTCATTTCCCCTTCACATCCTCTGCACAAGGCTTATGATGAAAGGACAAGTAGCTCATTATTTAGCGAAACTGAGGAAACCTGGAGATTTTAGTCCAAAACAAACAGGCTTTCAAACATTACATCAGTGTGGATATTAATGCAGAAGAATGTTTGATAATCATTGTTTTTATAAATCTGCTGTTGATTATCTCTTCAAAATAGATTCCATGCTTCCTTTTATGCTGCTTTGCAGTACATATTAATTAGCTTTTGCTTTTATTAATTTCATACCCAGGCAAGTTTCTTATGAGTGTTATATTAAACCTGAACTTATATTAAGTTTCAGGCAAAAATGTATTTCTGAGACTTAAGTTAGCTAATCTTTTCTGTGTTTCCTTAGAAGTAAATTTTGCTTGCCTCATTGGAACATGTTTCAAAGTATGCACATCAAGGCTTGCTGTTCTATTTATAAGTTAACTAGACTATTTATGTATTTGAAACTAGGCAGAGAAAGCTTAACAGATTTACTTAAATGCTCTGCAATGTCTTATATCTGCAATCTTGCAAAACTTGGCAGAACAGCCACCTAACCTTGCAAAAGAGCCATGTGCCATGACAGTCATTTAGTAATAAGGTAGTCAACACATAATCCGATTACTCCAGCTTTATGCAATATCTTGTTACCATTCCCAAAAAGAATACTTCAGTAGATGCTATTTCTTATTGATTATTGTGGTCATAGTTGTGAAAAATTAAGGTTGCAATACATTAGGATGGGGTGGTGAAACCCATGACCTGTGGGCTGCATGAAGCCCTCAAGACCTTCTTTTGTGGCCCTCTTGCCACTCTGAGCCCCTGTCCCTCCCCCTTTCCAAGCCCCAGGGATGGCACAGGCATGATTTCAGTAAGCTCTCCCAAGGCTGCTGTCCAATCCTGCGCTCTTCCTGAGGAGAAGAGAGCAGATCAGGCTAGTAGCCTTGCAAGAGCTTGTCCCAGCATGTCCTGTGCTGCTCCAGTGCTACTGAGTGAAAAGTCGTTTAGGAGCTGAGCACCTTTGTGCTTGTCAGCAGGAGCAAGCCAGGCATGCTGGGGAGAGTCCAAGAGGCTCAGCATGCCAATTCCAGGAAGGAAAACGGGGCTGGGGGGGGGGGGGGTCACATGGAAGAAGAAACAAGGAAGAAAGGAATGGGATAGCCAAGAGGGGTGGCCTGGGCTGTGGTCTGAGAAGGAGCTGCCAGTGATTTCTGCAGAGATCACAGGCTCACAAAGTGTTCTTTTTCATCCAATTAGTCCTAAAATACTTAAAATTAACTGTCCCTGTTTTGATTAACCATTAATTAATTGTGTATATTAAACAGATATATGGCAAACACTTTATTTTACAATATGGATATGTAATTCATTGTGCATCCCCAGGGTTCCATGCTGAAGTCCTCATGTGACCCTTGAGGTACTGCCCTGTATTAGAAGAAAGCCAACTACACAATTAATAATATAGTCTGTATGAAAATTATTTTTCAAACCTGAATCTTTTAATGTGCAGTTTTTAATAGGTCTCATTTACACAGCCATACAGAGTTTGGGCTTAAATTTCTTCTCTTCAGTTCATTCACAATGTAATGAACAGAAAATGGAAGTACAGTGTACTGATAAATCACGTTGACAATTGATGCAAATTAATATCTCCTCCAGTGTTCCAGCAGGATTTGTCATGAATTACTGAACTGAAAGGTAACTGCAGAGAGCCCTCTCAGTCCTTCTAACTACCTTGTAGTGCTCTGAGAATTCATTATAGGAATGCCATATATCAGGAGCCCTCCTTTTGCCTGAACTGACAGTTGGAAGTATTTTAACATATTACAGAAATGCCTAATAACTGCACATGGCTCTGTTGATAAAATAAACGGGAAAACTGCCTATTTCAGCTTTAGCATTGATGGATACCCAGGAGAACAACAGTGACATGGGGAGCTAGCCAATGATGGCATTCTGCAAACTCAGTGTTAGTGCATCTTCTATGAACATTTCAGTTGCACAACTGATGGCCTGTTACACTTGAACAACCCATTGTGGAAAGTGCAGGACAGGTTGCATAATGGATTGGGCAAAACCTATGCACAAATGATTGCACGATGGATTACACAAGCATAATGTGCAACTGCATTGCATAGATGTAACTTTGGTTCGATTCTTCTCTTACATATAGTTCAGGGCCTGGATTCTCCCAAGGAAATGCCATTTGTGCTAAGGGAGTTACATGGTTTGATGCTGCATTTGATACAGTTTGCAATATTCTCATCATATAACTTTCATTGTTGATATTTATATGGCAGCAACAATGAAAAAGAATTATGACAACAATATTAAGTGTACAAAGCTAACAATAAGAAATACCAACACATTCACAATACATCCACCTTAAATATGACAAGAGTTGATGAAACAGTTTTTGTAGAATGCATTTGTGAGAAAAGGAAAATCTTTTGCTATCCTTCTTTAAAGATATTCCCAAATGGGCAGATCCTAACACTGCCAGTCAAACATACCCTGTCACTGTTCCATCTCTCCATCCATAATGTATTTTCTGGGTTTAGTGAAAAGATGGAAGTGGTGAGAGAACACTGGAAGGTTAAAATAGAAGACAACAATATCCAGACACCCATAGCATTTTCTGAATGAAGCAAGTGATTACACATCTGTAATCTAACTTTCCAAAACAACGTGGGTGCTCGTTATTACAGAACAAAAGAAGGGTTTCATCTTAAAGACAAGCAACAATTAGAACAAATGGAACAATTAGGCGACTTGGAACAATGAAAAGAAAGACATTGATTTAATTCTACAATGAATCAACATTTTATAAACATACATGAAATATGGATGTCTAGTCTCAGCCATTATTTTCAATATGACAATGGTACTCACTAAAGAGCATCCAAATTCCTCACCAGAACAGATCCTTAACTAGGCAGCCCTGTTATGCACCATTTGAATGTTGTAATGCATGCAACTGGAGCACACCTGATAAAGCAAACCCTGACCTGCCAATATTACTCTCTGGATACATTCAACAGCTGTAGCAGGTCCAGACCTCTTGTGTAAGTTCAGGATCAAGTACATATAACAGTGAGTAATAAACTGAACAGAGAACTAAAGTCAGATTTAAATGCAGAATAATCTTTGAACTGGATAGACTGTCTGCATACCCCTCTTCTTAGTTACTTTCAAAGTCCCCTTTCTTGATGTAGTGTGCCATGGACTATGACAGGATGTTTGTCATATGACTTGGCTGATACTGTTGCCACCTCTGGTTTGTTGGTTTATTTGTTAGTTGATTTGTTTGTTTTTGGAAATGGAAACTGCTTAAGAAGTTCTGCCATGCCAAAAGCAAGGATTCCAACCTTGTATCTTGCTCATGGGGATATATTTATACCTATCTGAATAAGGCAGAATGATTCCACATATAAAAAAGCAGATCACACATAAAAAGATTAGCTCCACAGTGCAGGAATGAAGCATCTGTGTGCATGCTCCACATAGTCAGGAAACATGAAAAATATGTGTGGAAGAAAAGCAAGCAAATTGACCACCAAGAGCACAACCAGTTTGTAAACTGCATATATTTTAATTAAGAATCATTTCAGTGATATCTTATAAGAGGTGAACAATTTCAGGATCAAACACCAGCTTGCCGTTATTGTTATGTGCCACCAAGTCTTCGCTGACTTATGGCAACCTCATGAATGAAAGCCCTGTCCGCTTTATTGACAATTAAGAGTACATTACAATCCTACTTACGGGAAATCATAATGTTCCTCCCTCCTTTTATTGAATGAAGAATAATCAACTGTACTCTTCTCATAAAGTACCACTATGGCATGAATCAGGTTATCTGGACCAAAATGAAGTTACTAACGCTTCATTGCCCTCAGTACCAGAGGCTTTCTTCAAACAGGCAATGGATCACCTCTAGATTGATGGCAAAACAAAATCTCAGTCTATCATCCCATTCCTTATTTTCAAGACCCTCTGTGGGCCTGTCTCATCCAAGCCCTCTGAATTAATCTCATCCTCTATTTCAGTCCATTCATCATGCTCCTCAAATAATGGACATCTCTTGCTGTCTAGCCTCCCAGTTTCTTCTTGTTGCCTGGTATATTTCATTACTCATGTCATCAAAGTATGGAGCAACCTCCAGTAAATAAATTCTGCCTCCCATTTTTTGTTAGGGTCAATTAAATTTTAGTCCAGAAATGAGTGTGTAGTTATTTTTTACCATCTACTGTTCAGAGACGTTGGCTGGATATGGTTTGACCATTTTTGAAGTACCCTGTAACAGGTCCTCTATGGGAAAAATAGACATGAAGAATGTTGATAACTTTTATAAGAAAATAAAGAAAGAATGGTAATTTTACAGAACTGCAGTTCTTAACACTCCAGAGGGCAACCCGTAGCTACAACATCAATCATATCAAAGCAAAACAACTGGAAAACTTAAAAATAGTTGATATTAAAAATGGTTCTACCCTGCAAATCAGTGTTTCCTTCCTTGAAGCAGTATTGCTTTAGATTAGTGGTGGGTATTTTTTAAATCAGGCTATATTTAACATTACAACGTAAGTAAAAGCTAATAATTTCACTAGTTGGTTTAAAGAAAAAAAATTTATACAGCTGCTTGTGGGAATGTATTTCATTTGCAATACAATCTCATCCAAGCCAGCAAAGTCAGAGCTAAACAAAATAAAGCATCACTCTTAAGAAAAACACCCTTTTTATTCTAATTTATCCACACCCACAGCCTGTCACATCACTGCTGAAAATCACATATTCTTGTAGCTCACAATGTTTGCTTAATAAAGCAACTTAATCAATCTCCTTTAAATAAAAGTGCATAAGAACAATGTTTCTTGCATATGCCAGAAGTACCTGATCCATCAATCCTAAATAATATCTTCAGAAGAAAGACCCATTTATTTCAATTGATCTTGCTTTGAAATAACTGTGCTTATTTCAGCCCATGCATTTGTACACAATGGGTTTTTATTTCATTGTAATTGATAGTACTGACTTTCTGCTTAGCACTGCTGTGAAGTTAGTACATTACAAATTGAATGGGTGATTGGGAGTCTTGCCATGGTGGGAAATAGCCAAAAAAGCAGACAATAGGTGAACCTTAGTTGGGTGCCAAGAAAGAGTTTATAAATACAATTGAATTGGCTTCTGTGTTTGATTAGTGACTTTGCTGGGGTGAAGATTTCAAGTCCTTCTCTGTTATTAAAAAAAGGGGGGTCCAGCCCCCCCCATCTGATACAGCTAAAATTACCCATACATACTAGAAGCTCTTTTTGGATACAGAAGGATTTGCAACAGATGTACCTCCTGACAAAAAGACTCATCAGAACACTGTTGGCAAGAGAACTTAGCCTATTCGCTGGTATAGAAACATAATGTGCTTGTTGTAAGCAACCCCGAGACACCAGCAATGGGATGGTCTATAAAAATTTTAAATAAATAAATAAATAGAAATAAAATAAAGTTCAGTATTTCAGATTTCACACAAGAGTTTACCAGCTCGGTGCCCTCCAGATCTGTTGGACTACAATTTCTATCAGTCATAGCTTGCACAGGTGATAGTAAGGGATTATGGTGCTGTAGTCTAGAATAATTGGAGGACAGCAGAATGAGGAAGGCTGTTGTAGGCTGGAACGTGTTCTTGGATATCTGCCCTAAAGTCTTTACCTGACAGTGCCACCGGTGTGCAATTTAATCCTATTAATAAACTCTGCTTTGGCATTTGCACCAGTTTTTCCTCTTTCCTCTTCTTCTTCTTCTGTCTTTTTTGTTTCATCATCTTTTTTACATAGGAGGCATACCTTTCCAATGAACCAAAAGGACATCATGTACACTTTGGAGATGAAAAGGAGGAGAGAACATCCTTCAGAATAAATAAATGAATAAATAAATGCTACTATGAGAGCCTGGGTTATACCAATTCACCAAGACATCTTATGTAATATTTATAGGTGAAATCTAGCATTGACCACTGCCTTGGAGATAAAGAAATCAAGCAAACGATTGCACACTGATCTAATGTGCATCAAAGAAGACAGAGAGGGGCCATGTTATGTCCATCCAGTTGTGAAGCTCAGTGATTCTAGACCAAGCATCTGGTATGACAACCCACACTCAAGGCTGAGCATACATTGAGAATAGCTTGCTGCTAACCATGGATTGTTTTTGATACATGGGTTGTATGAATCCACACACACTAGCAAACATGAGGGTTTGTTTTTTTTAACCACAAACAACCCACAATTCACAATTGCATACCATTTGTCCTTTTCATGGATTGCTCATAGTTAAACCATGGTTTGTTAGCATGAGTGGATTTACTCAGTGCAAAAACCCACACTTCATCAACAACTCATGGAGCAGTGATAATCCACACACAGCCTACACTTAACCTTGAGTGTGGGTTTTTGTATTCTATGAACCCAGCCACAATGTTTGCATGACCAGAACAAGCCAGCATGGCTTAAACAAGCTATAATCATTTAGTTTAATTCCTGCCATGTGCCAGGGATTAAAACAGTCATTTGAACCTGCTCTATCTCTCAGCTTTACAAGTTATTCTGAGGGTAAAATGGGCCATAGGAAAGTCCTACACATTGCCCTGAGCATCTTGAAGGAAGAACAAATACATATATCATAAATACATGTTGTGCCAAAGTTTTTCTCATCTTAATCTTCCACTTAAACAGAGCAAGCATACTCCACTCCACCTCCACCCCCATTGCTTGTAGGCATATTCCCTTACGTTGTTTTTTGACATATAGCAAAAGAAGACAAGAATATATATACACACACAAATAATCTTAGCAATTAACCCGCTGCCATAAAAATGAGGAATGTTGCAATAACACCAAGAATAAAATAAAGTGTGAGGTAAGATCCATCATTAATGTCAAGAAAAAGAATGTTGAATCCCATTGTTTTTCTCTAGCTTTTGAAACATATTTCAATTTCTTTTCTTTTTCTTCTTTTGCTTCCCCCCTCCCCTGCTCTTTTGTAATTGAAAAGAAAAAGGCATAAAAAGAGCACTTCAAAATGGAAGATGTTATGCTTCATTTTAAATACCAGCTAAAACAAATACAGGCAATGCTGTCACAAGTTCTAAGAACTTAAATGATTTATAGCTCTGGCTGAAATTTCATTCAGAATAACAACACACTGTCTCATCCCTTAGTCCCCAAGCATGGACATAATACTTCGTACAGTGCTTCCAATTCAAAGGATTTCCAAGTACAACATAAAGAAGAGGCAAGAGGCTTTATTAATTCAGAACAACCTGTGGAAAGCCATATTTATGCCCTGCCCTTTGAGGGGCTGAATGCTTTGCCTATTGTAGAAGAGTTTTCTCCTACCACAGCCCATTTATAGACCACACAGACAATCTCTACATACCCGAAAGGCTACATCCCCAGCCTACTGCCATGCCCAGGAAATCCCAGAGTTCCCATGTGATGATTGCTCATCAAAATCGCAATGGCCAGATGCCCAAACACTGGTGAAAGTGGAAGTTAAGACATAAAGTCCTCTTCACAGCTGAGATGGAGGTTCCACCATTATGGCAGACAAAATACTGTTAGCCAGTGAGCCAGCAACTGGGTGGCTGAGTGTCCTACTTTAAACTTGGCAGAGGACAGTCTTCCATTTGAAAACACCTTCTATTTGAAAGACCGCCCAGTCTGAATCTGGTTTAAACATAGAGATCATCATGGGGAGAGATGGGCTTTGAAGCTGCCCATCAACAATGAGCACTTGCCTGTCATAGACTAAGCCGGCACAGAGTTATCTGGTCATAGCCTATGGTGAGATGTAGTATATGTGCACGACGCCTTTGAAATGTCCATCTACTCATATAAATGGGCACATGCAAATACCATGCAAATGGGTCCCTTCTTTCTTGATGGGCACCCTAGTCAGTCTTGTCTAATCTCAGGTTAGGCAGAAGCACAAGACTAGCAAAAAGAGGACACGGTTTCAGAGATCTTCAGTCTCATATGGTTTAATCAGGGCAGACCATATGGTGGTCTGCTGTTCAGCCTGTTGTTATGCTATATTCTCTGATCCTTCCTCAGACCATCCAACACAATTAGAAACTAAGTTTTCAGAGCTGCACACAAGTAAACATCCTGCAAGAGCAATCTCTCAGTGTACATTCCTCTTGACATAAGCTTGCACTAAGAACATATGCATTTAGATTATATGAGTGGAGGCGACTGTGGACCAGGAAACTAACAGATTAGCTGTGGCCATGTGTCTTTCCCAAATTTTCATGATACAGCAGTGCTAGGGCCCAATTATGCATTACATTAACAACGTGATTAGCAATCACCTCATGATGAGTGTGCATTAAAAAAAAGAAAAACCTGGTATGGGGCAGGGAATTGTGATTAGTATCAAGTCATGGAGGAAGAAGAATGCTAGGCCTCAGCTGCATTCTCAGTAAACACACACAGTACAGCAAATAGCATAAGGAAGTAACATCCCATTGAAGCCAATGGATCCCCCCCCCCTTAAAACTAATTGTCATACAGGAGAAGTGACATTTTTTCAACACTGCGCCTAGGGAGGAAAGGCTTAAACCTACCTTTACCAGGCACATTATTACAGATCATCATCTTCCCCTCTCTTGGTATTTGATTTTTTTAATGATGTGATTGTTAATGGTGTAATTAACAGAATATAGAGTTGAGCCCTGATAAACTATATGTGAAATGCCTACAAAGATGCATTTGATGTATTCTTGTTGTGTTTTTACTTGTGTTAAAATGTATTTGGTTTATTATGGTGATGAGACATAATCCTACAGGTTGTGCCCTCAATACGTGTAAGCCCCCCAAATCAGAGGCTTATGAGCATCGCTGGCAGGGTAGGAAGTTGCACCACTGAGTTGCATCTCTGCATTCCTGGCTGTCCAGATGGTGTACTTTGGAAGGGGAGGGAAGGAGACTGCAGAGGACACAGGATACCTCCTAGCTTGAGCTCTACAGTCTCCTTCCCCCCTGCCCTGAGAACATCTATTTTGTCCCCTCTCCAAGGCAGAGTTTCTGACCTTGCAGGAGCTGCTAGTGAAGGACTTTCCATAGCAGCTGTGATGGGGTGGAGGCGGCAGAGTGCAGATTCTCAGCTCCAAGGCTGGAACTCCAGTGTTGGAACAAGGTTACTCCAGCTCAGCTCCAAAGGCTGAAACAAGGTTGGAAGATGGAAATACAAAGCATGCTGCAGCTCCCCAGACAACGTCTAGGGGCTATGAGATCACTCTATGAACCAATTTTGATTTATCTATGATGGCAAGCTGCCTTTGTATCATTTTCCTAGGCAAGAAAACAGGGTATAAACAAACAAACAAACGCTGTTTAAAAATTACAAGCAAACTAAAATGTGTAAGGCTTATCTCTAGTACACCTTAATTAAAATTGATGGAGTCCAGAGTCTTTGGAGATGACTCTGACTTAAAATTAATATTGCCCATTACCTCCCTAAATTAACATAACATAAAAAACTGAACCATTTTGTTACTAATGTCTTCTCAAACATCATCATCAAACAAAAAATGAAAGGAATATCCTTATGTTTTGTCAAATTAAAATCAATTGTTACTTATAAATGTGAAAAAGCAGGCAAAGATTAGAAGTTGAAGTTTCAGCAAGAAAAAAAAATCCCAACTCACAACCTAAGAGAAACACAAAAGGTTTACAATTAATTTGTTTGCATGACACAAATCCCATCAAAGAGAAATGTACTGAGGGTTTATGGTATGTATTAAATGGATGTCCAGAAGTACTTGTGTAGCTACAAAATGGCTAAATGACATGTATTAATTATGGTACAACTTACTCTACAATTCTAAAAGTGCAAATAAAACAGAGACAATGGCACACATCAATGTCTTTCTTTTTCTTTTTAGTATATTTGGCTTTCTTCCTCAAGCCAAAGTCTTGCCAATATACTAAACATGCTCACATTTCCCAACACAGAGAAAATGTCTGGCTCTATGTTTTGCCCTAGTACAGAACGCCTTGCTTCTTAAGACACTAAACATGAAGACCAAGCATAAGAAGCGTGCGTGTTTGTTCATTAACCTGATATTAATGTTATTGCGCTCTACAATGGTGCTACAGCGCTTCCCACCTTTGGATGTGTGCCAAGGATGGCCTAAGATGTTTAGCTGTCTGCTTTGTCCTCCTCATCCATGTCCAAAAGCCACATGGAATAACTGCTGAATATTTCTCCAACAGGGACAATAGGACTGCATTGGAAAGTAACAGTCCAGGGAATGTAGCGCAGGCTGAGCTGCTCACAGGTCTCTTTTCCAACATTTTACTGCCACATCCTAGTCCCTGCTGCCTCACTGTCCCTCGTTGCAGGGCAAGCCCTGGTGTGAGCTGAACCATTTCCCCTATACTGTTAATCCTAGCACCGTACAGGACTCTAAGACCATTCAGCATTTTATCCTGGCAGGTTTTTCAGTATATAAATTAATCAGTGCACAAGAGAAAAAGATGGGATATAAATGAATGTAATTATAATGCTAATGGAAATTGCAGTCCAACATCCAGGCACACAGATTTTCCACTTAGTGACCAGTTTATGAAACATGTATGGACTGATTTTGTTCAAGAAACAATTGTATAGGATTGCATGGACAACCACTGGAAAGCTCCACTGTTATCTATGTTATTAAAGTCATGTATAATTTAGACATTTGAGATAACTCAAATTGATAGGCATAAGATTTAGGACTTTTTTATTAGTATGAGTTCACAGACAGAAACTTGTAAGGAAATGCAATGCCAATAAAATTCAACTTTTCAATAGACTGTGAGACTCTCAGATTCCTATCTCAACTTTTCCAGCCTGCACACTACTAACTATGTTGCCTGTTCTAGAGTGACATGGCTAAGATCTGCTTTATACAGAATCTATTATCTCGTGGGGTGAGGTACAGTTGTATTCTTGCTGGAGATGCCAGCTAGAGCAGAAGTCCTATTCAAGTGTTACTCAACTGTACCTGTGCAAGGGCTAGGGCTGAGCCTGCCATTCTACTCCTATCTACCTCAGCTTGAATGGAAAGGACTGAAGGGGGACTCTAACAACAGGTGTGTATGCACATATGTATTGATGTTTAAACTTCTCAGTAACTGAAGCTCTGAGTGCTTCACAACAATTTCTGAAAATACAAAAATAGTACCTTTTATTTAAAAATGCAGAATAATTTAGAACTAATCTGAATAGCCCTACAATCATCCCCTCAAGTGGGAGCTCTGATAGTGCAGACTTGCCACGCAAAGTCAAATGGTCTTAGAATCCCCTTCAGCACTTCCAAGGAAGCAAGTCAGGTGGCTACCAAGATGACCATCTTTTCAGCAGTGGCACCCTGGTTGTGGAATGAGCTCTCCAAAACCGTGTGCCTGGCACCTACTTTGTATTCTTCTCAGCATCAGGTGAAGCCCTTATATTCTCCCAGCATTTTAGTAGTTTCACATTTTAACTTCATTTTTAATACTGCATTTTATTCTATACTGCTGTTTTGGTTCAATGCTGATTTGATTGTAATTGCTATGTGTGTTTGTGTATATGTTTTAATTTTTTGATTTTTTTAAACATTTGTTAACCTCCCAGAGAGCCTCAGCTATTGGGTGGTATAAAATGGATTACATAAATAAAATAAAGTAAATAGGTATAGATGGTGGCAGTATAAAATTTCTATAACCATCTATGAGTGAGGCAGAGGAATGGCAAAATAAAAGCCTCATCTGAGGTAACCTCCAAGAAACAGAATTTTAACAAGACAATTCAAGAAAGAAAAACAAGAAGATAGCAGGGACATGAGGCAAGTTGCAAAAAATAGGGGCTATTGTAGCATAGGAAAAGATATTTTGAAAAAGAATTGTATAGTGTTTTGTTTGTGGTGAGATTCTACCACTTCCTTAAAAAATACCACTGCATCAAACTTGACCATTCATGAAATTTGGATGGCTAGGATGGAATATAGATTGCTACCCACAGCAATAACTATGACAGGTTCAGAGTGTAAAAAATCAAAAAAGTCATTCATGCAAGAAACCTGAACATTCAGTTTAAACCTAGAATCATGCAAAGAAAATACATTAACTATTGCATGCCTTTGAGGTATACTAGTTTACATCCAGATCAGAAGAAATCACATTTGTCCATATGCCTTGTAATTACTTAGGGTTAGATCTAATGTTGTGCACTTAGATTTCTGCTCATGCAGCAGAAGTTCCACTTGGGGAATGGCATTTCCTCATCCTTTCTTGCCACTGCAGCCTGCTATGTGAGCGCCATATCAGGTCCCAAAAGCACCTCAATCTTCTGGAGAAGATTCTGGGGAAGGGAGTTGATGAGAAGAGCAGAAATTCATTCACCTTAATGGTTTCTGCTCTGCTTCAACTGCACTGCATGCTCAACACTGATACTAGTTCAGTGTTGGTGGAGAAATATCTAACAAGCTGCTTGATTGCAGTAATAAATTGTGCCTATGTACTCGCATAACTTTCACATGTTTTATTGTTTGATCATAGAAGCAGCCCCTCGGAAACTGAAATTCCATTTATTGTTTCACCTGATTTGAATTAAATTTGTTAACATACAATCCTCACACTTCCTTTGCAACTGGCAATAAGACACAATGGGAATTACCAGTGCGAATTAGGAATGGATGTTGGAATAGCACTGTGCTAAACTGTTTCCCCATGCTTTGTTCAACTGTTTTCCTTCCATTTGAAAGAAGAGACAACAATTTTGAAAAGAAATTCAAATTAGAAGAAAAGTTTTCAGAAATTCATGAGCATTTTGCTTGGCTTTCTTGTGCTTACTTCTGAAGTGGCTAAGAAGTGTGCACAAGTGTCCTGTCTGTCATTGTACAACCATTTTTTCAGCAGCCTCTAGTCTCCTCCATTTCTTTTACTTTTGTCAAACCTAAGAGGGAAAACTTATAAGCAAACTCCTAGAAGGGGTGCTTTACATTGCACTGCATTCTGTTGCATTCCTCTGCTCTGTTTTGTCAACTCAGGAAGTGCAGGCAGGCTGGGAAACTGCAAAGCAATGCAGAATCATGCGGAAGGAAGGAAGGAAGGAAGGAAGGAAGGAAGGAAGGAAGGAAGGAAGGGCACAGCACCCTTGGTGACAATGTTGAACCTATCTGTGGGAAATCACTGACAAATTTCTCCTCTCACTGAATAATTTTAGTGAAATTTCACCAAAGTACTAAGCCGATAAATGAAGTTGAGAATTTCAAGAGGCCATTTGCCACTCCATCTCTTTGCCGGAATGCTCTCCTCACCTGAATCCATTGGACTCTGTGTGTGTGTGTTTTCTGCATGAAATTGGATTTTTTTTATTTGTTATGCAGGTCCTTGAATCTTTTAGTTCTGCAGCAGATTGTTTTCAATATATTAATACCCATTTTTTAAGTGCATGCCAACCATATGGTTTTTCTTGGTGCTGGTGATATTACAAGTTTTTTGTGAATTAGTATGAGTTCATTATATGCTCTTTATCTGCAGGCTGTAAGAACCTTTTTATATGAAAGGTTAATCCACTGTGGGTGCAATCCTATGCCCTCCACCCTTGATGCATGAGGCGTGGAAGTGGCAATCTTTGCTTCCCCACATCTTGCACCCCATCGTTTTCAGCCATCTAAATGAAGCACCATGGAGGTGAAAGGAAGAAGCATTTCCTAAGAGTTCTGAGTTAAAATGCCAAGACCGGTAGACCCAGAGACAACCACTTAGATACCTTGCAAGTCATCAGCTCCAGCCTCCTCCCCTCCCTGCCCCTAGCACACAACTGTTACCCTTCTCCAAAGCTGTAATTTAGTCTTGGAGAGCCCATCAGCATGGTTATTTCCATCCTGGCTGTGAGATGGGTAGTGTGGGGGCTCCCCTGATCAGGAGTTCCATCTTTGGAGTTGAAGGACTCTGAAAATTAGTATGCCCCAAACTCTAAAAAATGTCAGGATACCATAAAACTGTGCCCAGTATCTATTTTTGATTCCATGGAGGAATTGAGATTTAAGAACCAGACAAGAGCATTTCTTTTCCTGCCTTTCCACTCCGTACCTCTAAGTGATGCTGTAGGAAAAAGGGAAGGTGTAATTACACAATTGAAAAAAGTGCTCCTTTTGTCTTCATTATGAAATTCTGCGTTTTCCTTGTTCCAGAAATAGTTCAGTAAAAGTGCTGGTTCCACATACAATTAACATTGTCCAAAGACCTTGTAAATAACAATGAATGGGAATTTTCTGAGTATAACAGTAGAAGAGTGTCATAGAAATAATACATTAATAGATTATTAACCCAGTCGTCCCTTCTTTGAATGATAAAAAGTAGGTCCATTTTGCTAATTGGAGGAAATCTATTGCTAGGTTCTGGGGAGCTGGCCTGTACCACTCCACAGCCCCCTGCACACTTTTCCACAGGAAAAACACCCATATAAAACGGCTGTTGCACAGAACTAGAAGATGGGCTGCTGTGCTGGATGTAGCCATCGGAGCTGGTAAGCACTGCAGCCTGTGGTAGTCTTCTGTAACAAAGGGATGGCTCTGAGCTGCTCAGTAAATCACCAAGCAGTTTTTACAGTACCTGTTAGAAATCAGAGTCAATGTCTCATCCCTCCATGTTTCTGCATGTATAGAAATGCTTCTTGAAAGATCACACACAGACAGGAAATATGAATGCTAGAGCAAGTCTGAAGAACTTTGGCAGGTGTGTGTATACACACATCTGAATGTTAAGTTGCTGTTACACACCTGTGTGCCCCAGGCCAATTCCCCATTATATTTCAGAAAATGAGAGCACGGAGATGCAATTTCAAAATGGATTATATCCAGAGGGGTAGCCATGCTAGTCTACAGCAACAAAAATAAAGAGTCTTGTGGCACCTTAGAGACTAACTCATTTATTTATTCTTTCTTTCATGGACACTATCCATTTCATGGATTATATAGATTAATCCACTTCATGGACTATATGGATTAAATATGTCATAGGCATTAAGATCTGCAGTTACTCAATGTTATGACCTATAACAATTCATTTAAAATTCAGTAACAGTAAGCTCAAATTGCCAGGCATCAACTGTTACATATGAGTGATGAGCTGAAACAGGTCGGGGTATCCTGTGAATATTTTTATGCATCTCCAGAAAGAGATGACATTGCAGATAGCACTGCAGGAGGGTCTCCTCCTCAGCCACTGCTTCTCTCTACTTCTCTGTAACTTGCTTGTAGGAAAATATGGATAATAAGAACCACTGGAGATGCTGAGGAAAACAGACACAATAATAGAGGTGGGGTGGCTGCTCCGACAGTGCTGAAAGAGAAACAAGAGGGGTTTCAGCATGGACTGCACTGCAGAAGCTGACTCATCCTTGATTATCACTCTTTCTGCTACAAGGAACTGTTCAGAAAGAGTGAGCAGACAGGACCGAGTCTTCTTCTACAATGTAATCACTCATCCCACTCCCTTTATTTTCAAGCAAGCATCGCATTGCTGGCCTCTGAGAGGTGACACCAGATAGTGCACCTAGCTGATTAGGATGGTCCATGTGACCAGTTCTGGAAGTATTATTATTTCTTACTTGGCTATGTTTTCCCTCAGCAGCCATCTAACTTGCCATATGTTCCACTCTGACTTCAATGATCTATTCCAGGAGGTGTGGGGAGATATCGCTTTGCCTCAAAGCCACTATGCTATGGCAGGGGTAGCAGGCTGTGACTCCACAAATGTTGGAGTCATAATGGCTAGGGCTGATGGGTGTTCCAGTGCAACATCTGGAGAGACACGAGTTGTCCATTCCTGTGTGGCAGAATTTCAGAGAGCACTGTAGATGAAACCACCAGGAGAGGTCATCCAGATATGTGAAATACACTGACTTACTTCGCCCTTTCATCTAATTCAAATCAGGCATGGGATTTTATGAACTCCAGTAAACTGAGGCCCCATTCAGTAAGACAGAGGATCTGTTCAGCTGTCTGTCTGGGTGGTTTTCAACCTGTTGTGGAAGGCATTGTGCTTCCTATAGGATGCCTATGAGAAGTGTTCTAGAATCCTGCATAGTCAATGAAGTTGCCTCCGTGGCTATGAGACTCTCTTAGCAGCTTACAGTAATATACCAGCTTCAACTCTCTCTGGACAGAGATAGCCTTGCTGTGGTTATCCATGCTCTACTAATACCCTGGGTGGACTACTGGAGTGCACTGCACACATACATTACCTCTAAAAACAGCCCAGAACTTCCAGTAAGTTTGAATTCCAGTGAGTCCAAAGGCAGTAAGGCTGCTAATAGGGATTGCACAATACGATCAAATTAAGCCAGTACTTGGTGATCCATACTTGTTCCACTCTATTTCCAGGCTTTACTCTCTGGTATTAACTTTTAGAGCTCTAAATAGCTTGGTGGCAGGTTTTCTGAAAGGGTGTATCCTTCTGTATGTACCTACCAAATCCTAAAGAGCCAGTGTGCTGTAGTGGTTAAGAGCATGGGACTGGGACTCAGACGACCTGGGTTCTAGTCCCCGCTCAGCCATGGAGCCTACTGGGTGAGTTCGGGACAGCCACAGACTCTCAGCCCAACCGACCTCACAGGGTGGTTGTTGTGGGGATAAGATGGAGGAGGAGGATGTAAGCTGCCTTGAGCCCTTTGTAGGAAAAAGGCAGGATATAAATAAAACATAAATAAAATAAAGTCATCTTCTTAGTTGTTTTCTGTGTGCCTCTCCTGAATTAAAGGATGTGAGAGGCTACCAGAGAGGGGACTTCTTCATTGGCACCAAGTTTATGGAATGCTATCTCCAGAAGGCATCACCTGGAGCCCACATTGTGGCTTGTACAGAGTCAGGTGAAGATATTGTATTCTCTCAAACTTTTTAGCTTTTTAGTTTTAAACATGTATTGAGGTTTCCTGAATACTTGCAATGCTGCTAATTTCATGTTGGTTTTATCTTCTGGCTGCTGCAATTTGTTTAAGATCTCACATTGCTTTTTATATTGTAAATATTGAAAAATTCAATATTGAAATGTGTTGCAGTTCTAATTATCATTTTGTGAACTACTCAGAGAACACATGTTCAAGCCAATGCACACACAAATACACAGTTATCCTTCAATATTCTTATTTCTCTGAATGTACCTGTCCTGTAACTGAAGGCAAAGAGCCATGGCCAGGAAAAGTGTGTGTGTGTGTGTGTGTGTGTGTGTGTGTGTGTGTGTGTGTGTAGAATAGTAAACCTTTGCAGGGTTGGGGACCAAAAATTATAAGAGTAGTGGGGCAAAACTGTTTAGGGGGAAAAGGCTAGTAAGGGCATGGCAAAGGTTTATAAATGAGGCATGGTGTGGAGAAAGTAGATTGGAGAGAAGTTCTCTTCCTTCTAGAAGCTGAGTTCTTTGAATGATGCATAATGGTGGGAGATGAAAGGCAAAAAGATGCAGTTCTTTGCACAGCGTATCATTAATCCATGGGATTCACTACCAAATGATGTGATGGCCACTAGGTTCAAAAGGGAAGATGCATTCATAGAGGAAACTGAAGCTCAATCCAGACAAGACGGAGGTCCTGTTGGTTGGCGGATCGGGCTTCGGAGAGGGTGAAGTGACCCTTGCCCTGAACGGGGTTGCACTCCCTCCTAGGGACAAGGTCCGCAGCTTGGGAGTGCTCCTCGACCCGGAGCTCTCACTGGAAGCTCAGGTGACAGCAGTGGCGAGGAGCGCTTTCCTCCAGCTTCAGCTGATTCATCAGCTGCGCCCCTACCTGGAGAACGACTGCCTGGCGACAGTGACACATGCACTGGTGACTTCCCGTCTTGACTTCTGTAACGCGCTCTACGTGGGGCTACCCTTGAAGACGGTCCGGATACTTCAGTTGGTTCAAAATAGAGCTGCCAGGCTGTTGACGGGGACTGGGCGTTATGGTCACATGACTCCAGTTCTCCGTCAGCTTCACTGGCTTCCCATTGAAGTCCGGGCCCAATTCAAGGTGTTGGTAATGACCTATAAAGCCCTAAACGGCTTGGGTCCTGGTTACCTGAAGGAGCGCTTACGTCCATATATGCCCAGCCGCCCCTTGAGATCAGCGGGAGAGGCCCTTCTCCGGGAACCCTCCGGGAAGGAAATTAGGAGGGTGGCTACTCGGAGGAGGGCTTTCTCTGCGGTGGTGCCCAACTTATGGAATACGCTCCCCAGAGAGGTCTGCCTGGCGCCATCGTTATTTGCTTTTCGGCGCCAGGCGAAAACCTTTTTATTTAAGCGGTATTTTAACTGTTAGTATTAACTGATTTTATCTGGCCAGGGCGGCTTATTTTATATTGTATTTTTTGGATTTTTAATGTTTATATTAATGTATTGTTGTAAGCCGCCCCGAGGCTTCGGCAAATGGGGCGGCATAAAAATGTTTTAATAAATAAAATAAATAAAAATAAATAAAAGGCTCTGCTGGTTATGGTGAGAATGTGCTACCTTAAGGATCAGGCATAAGGATGCCTTTGAATGTCAGTTGCTGGGGAATATGAGCAGGAGACTGTTCATGCACACATGGTCTGCTTGTGGGACTCCTACAGGCAGCTGGTTTGCCAGAGTACAGAAGAGGCTGCTACACTAGATAGGCTTTTGCACTGATCCAGCAGGGCTCTCGTTATGTTACACTCTTAGGGACAACATATATGAAATGGAAAATGCAATTCAGTAAGATTGCCAATAACCCCCTAATCACAGATGTTTGCAGACATCCTCTCCACAGCAGGAAGGAACATGAAGGTTCATATGCCTCCCACTCTGAAAAATGACTAGACATGGGAGTTCAGCCATCTAAGTGTGGTGACTTGGAAATTGTGTATGGTAGTAAAGCCCATCTTTTCCCCTCCCGACCCCTCTCCTTGTCCCCGAAAGTCCACTTCTAAGCTTGCAAGAGCAACCTCAGAATGGCAGCTGGTATGCTTATTTCCACAGCAGCTATGAAGGCAGCAGCATGACACTCTGAAAGTCCCCATTCCAACCTTGGAACAAGTTTCTGAAGTCAGTCTTGGGACTCTGAATTAACCTATGCCTTTCTAGAGCATATTGGCCAAAGGAGTGCATCCTAAAAGAGGTTTTAAAGCAAGATCTAGAACGTGTCTTTTGTTAACAGCAAGCAAACATCAACTAGCTTCACAATGGCTCATACCATGTGTGAAGGGGTGTAATGCAGGTTAGGAGTGGCTTACAATGGACAAAATCTCTACACAGATTAGGGCTGCTTTGCTCTTCCTTAATTTTAAGGGCAATTCTTGTTTACCTTTTCTGTTATATGTTAACTCTTAAGGACTCAGAAAACTTGCTAGAGTCAATACTAAGTATCTGGATAGTGATAAACTGTGCGTGAATGTGTGTGTATCGTAAACTGGGTTTAAAAATTGGAAAATGTGATACAAAGTTGTAACAGTTTCAGTGATTTCTTGTAATACTAAAAAGCTAATACACAAATGGAATTGTGCATTTACATTTGAAATGAGTGGCTAGTGAAATATGGTTCATAGCTCTGTCATAATGAGAAAATCTTCAAATAAAGTAGTTCAACACACAAGCACATTCCCCTAGACCTTGTAAAATTTTTAGCAAGTGACTGTCTCAAAATGTTCATACCTACATGCACAGTAGGTGCTTTGCCTTCTTGTGCCTGGATCAATGAAATAAGTGACGCAGGTAGGAGCCATCACTTTTAATGACAAGACCGTTTCCAAATGTAATTGTACACAGTGTCTGATAATCTCTGCTAAGCCTCAGACACCTTTCCAAGCAATGCAGGGCCCATTAATCTAGTGGCACTTGCTTTCATTTGAGAAGTAGCACATGCAGAAAGAACTGACAGAGCCTGTTTATCAATGTCTTTAAACAATTCATCCGTAATTACTTATGTGCCGACCCATAACTTAATCATGTTAGAAGCCATGAATCTCACAGCTAAGCATGACTTACCAGTCTTACAGCACCAAGAGTTATGGAACTATGGGTGCATTCAATTATGCCTACACTTTTGTTCAGAGGGAACTATTAGCCACAGAAAACATACCCCCCGGCTAGTCCTCACTGTAACTTTTTGTAAAAAAGTTCTTATGACAATGAGCCATATAAGTAATTAAGACTTGGGCAGTACAATCCTATGGTTGCTAGACAGTGTTTAGATGGCCATATCTAATTGTCCTCATCACAATCTTCTTTTCTCTTCCACTCTAAATCAGCTGTTTGCCTTTATTGCACATCAAATGCACTGAACCACAAAATAAACTGAATGGTTATACAAGCTTATTATGTCACAAAAACAAAAGCTTTCATGTCACAGTATTAAGGATCTGCTCATCACTTCTCCTTGCCTTTCTGTGGATGGAACTGTATCTCTTGACAGCCTGGTTGTGGAGGAACTAAGTCTACCTCTCCTAAAATACAGCCTTCCAAGATTGTGGCCTCCTATTCTAAATCTGGAAGAAGATATAGGACTGGAAATCGTAACCTAAATGCTAACTCTATCAGGCCCAGAGATAAGCGAAGAGACTGTGAGAACATGTGTGTTGGATGGAGGTGGACTAGCCTGATTGTACAGTGCCAGCTCAAAAGACCAAGTGAATCATGTCACTTGGTTCCTGGCATGAACCATTCTTAGTATGAGGCCAGTTCCTTTTGGTTGGGAGGTGAGGAGAGTTATTCAGTTTGGAACCAGTTTCTTAGCTGTATTTTCATAATAGCTGGTATTCTAAATTTACTGGTGTCTTTTTAAATTACTTTTGCAATATTCCTCTTCTGTATCACAAAGCAAGCCTAGCTGGACAATTTTAAAATAATAATGATTTTAGTCAGAAGCCTCTTATCCTGATTAGCTTAGAAGGAGGGGAAGGGAAAAGACCAGCTTGTGGCAGGTTGTTGCTTAAACCCTCTCCATGAGCAAAGCAGAAAGCCAAAAACATGCTAGGAAGAAAGGAAGGAAGGAAGGAAGGAAATGTTCTATGTATAGTTTATTGTACTGTTTTTATCTTGTTTTGTTTTATCTATAAACCAATGGACCATTGCATTGAATAGTAGCTGGGAGGCTACATGTCCTAATTTACAGAGGAAAGTCCTCTCTTTAAAGGACTTTCAGACAACAGTCCTCTTTTTGAAGATGTCCTGTATTTGAAAGTCTGCTCACTCAAAGTCTAGTTTAAAGGAGAAGAAGCTTCTGAAAGCATCGTTTTAAGCCTTGGCATTGCTCATCAACAGAACTTGGAAGGCAGCCTGAGCAAGATGCCATGGTGTTGTGCATTGTATTTCTACTTAAGTAGAATTGTAATTATTCCTAAATTTGGACCTATTTTATGCAAATTAGCACCTCCTTTTTTGGGGAGGTGCATAAGTGACCACTCTAAAAGATAGCATGGAAATTTTGAATGGACACATGAATCCTCTAGCTCTGGAGCGACCAAGTGATGAAGGGCATGGTAATGCTTAGTTTACTCAAATTGTAGGGAAGCATCATTACTTGGCTCATGTAATTAGAATTTTTCAGCATTCAGCACCGAGTAAGTTGCCATATGATTCCATACTGGCTGATCCTGTGTGCTTTTTCAAAAATATGGGGAAGAATATTATGGATCTAATCATATACATAGTGGGCCAAACTCCAGTTTGCATCAAACTCTTAATAAGCAATTTGTTAAAAGAGGAATTGTCAGGATCAGAAACATAACATGGAGGGACTTAAGGTAGGGTCTGTGACCTTTAGTCTCCACCCTGCAGTCCCAATCTGGATTCATCCACCCCAGCACCACCACGCCAGGTGTAGCTGCCGCTGGCTTACGGAGGAAAGCCACCACTGGCACCAACAACCCTACCTGCATGCCTCTCAGAACTGTCCAACATGCAACAATTGAGCAAATGAAGATTATGCTCTCTGTTTATCTCCATGCCAGAATATGCCTCACCTTTCAGCAGGCGTGGTGGTATCAGATACTGTTTGAGGAGCAGATCCAATAAAACAAGAATTATCAGAGGAAGAAAGGCACTGAAATTATTGCTTGTTGATATTTTCACAAAGTCTGTTGGGGCTTCTTTGGTTAGAGCTAAAACGTGCTCAGTGATGCTCAGAGCAACAAAGATAGAGTTGTGATATATAATAAGCATAGACTAATATAAATTAGACTGGTGAGAAAATTAATGACATTCTTTCATATCTACAAGCAGCACTACCTTTAAAAAAGCTACATGAACTCTACAACACTTTATGGTGAGATTTTGAAGGTGCACTGAAATTGGTATTGTATTCATCCTGCTAATGAGCCACTAAATGATGTTTGCCTCTCATTATTGTAAAGGATAATGAATTTCCAAGTTCCAAATTGCAGTGAGATCCTGGTGTTCTTGTGAGTGCTGCCAGCAGCAGGGACCTAGGTGGATTCTTTAATTATATTAAGCTGTAACTCTGGCATAATAATGGAAGCCTTTCAATTGCAGATAATGTTGTAGCAAGTGCAGTTCTCTATCGTGGGGGGAAACAGAACACTTTTAACAGGAAACAGAACAGGAGAGTTCACTAAATTATTCCCCTTTCATCGATGCAGTCAGGGTAAGACTTTGGGGCAGTGATTTAAGATTCCATATGGCAGGATGAGCATAGATCCCCAAATGCTGCAGAAAGGAAGTACCCCGTTTTAAGCTAAGTGAGGTAATACACATGTCCAGCTGAAGAGGAGCCCCATTAGTCTATTGTGTCTAAAATTGCCTAACTGCAGTCCTGCCTACCTCCAAAGTTGATTTAAGGCTGCCCTGCTTATTTGACAGCAGACTACCCAGGGAGGCAAAAGTCCTGGCCTGCTGCTATGTTTTTGAGAACGTAGCCTGGCCTTTAGAAACCAACATGTGAAGCTTTCAGCAGCATAAAGGCAATAGTTCTCAGCAATTACTTAGTGAAAGGGTGTACTTAGTGAAAAATCAGCTCTAAAATTCTCTTAAAAATCCAATGCGTGATATAAACTGATGCAATTTAGCAATCATTTTTCTGGCAATTGTTCTGTGCTTTGTATTTTTATTTTGGACATCACTTGCATATTATTTTAAAAGGGAAAGTGTAATATAAGGAGTTATGAAATCCTTAATGGACCCAATAAACATATGATGAAACTGACTTCCCAAGCAGTTGATGAATGGATCTGGAACGAATGATAGACCTATTAACAGAAGGCCAGATAGCAGTTGTTCATTACTGGGTTAGACTACTATGATAATCAGCATTATTCAGGTGTTCAAAGAACTAACATGCATTAGTGAGTTGTAATCCTTATAATCCTTATGAGGAAAACTGGTACACCTTCACACAGTACACTGTAAAGTTATGGAGTCATAATCACAAGACCTAGTATAGCTGTTATGCTGCATTAGCTACAAGCACTTCAAAACTTATATAGTTTCCATATGTTATTTTCTCTTTTAAAAAGAATTGTCAATACCTTTGCATTTCTAATTCTGCTCATTCTCTTCTGTATATAGCTTTATGTGTTATTAATATAATAATCATGTTTATATGATTTATAGTTTTATTCAATTTAAGAAAGAAATTGACAATTTGTTCATAAGTTCAATGTCTCTAACAGCTGTTAGAGGCAACAGCTTTCATAGACACTGAAAAATCTTGCTGGGAAAAAACATGCCCATTGAAATCCTGGCCTTTCATGATGCAATTTAAAGGCAAAGAGCTTCCATTAAGGAAAAATAAAATAGACAACTTAGGTGACTTGAAAAGATACTATTTCAGGACTCCTAATGATTTTCTTTCTAGGAAAAAAATAGTGGAAATTTTCTTGACATCAAGCACAGATATATTTAATATGTATTGTAAAAACAATGTTTGAGCAAGGAAGTAAGGACACCTGATGTCAACTTTGATTAAATCTCCACAGTGAACTTTGGAGTGAACCACTCCAAATGTTGGTGTTTATATTCTGTGGAAAGAAAGAAAGAAAGAAAGAAAGAAAGAAAGAAAGAAAGAAAGAAAGAAAAGGTCAGAATCAGCATTCCAGCAGGGGCCCTGACATTTACAGTGTAAGAAACAAACATTTAAGCAAATACAGATATAATTTCATTACCAAGAGCACAGATCAGTAACCACAGTCTAGATCTTAAGTAATAACCAAGATAAACCATGTGCAAATACTGGCAAAGGTTTTCATAAAAGCCCTTTTTGAAACAAAATTACCAGGCATTCAGGTGACAGAAGATGAATCTGATGTTTATGAGAGGGGATGGAACAACACCAGTATCTCGTCAACTAGCCACTTGCCTGAAGAATCCCACTATTGAGGTAGAACCTACAACAAACACCCTCAACTGTCTTGCTAAAGCCCAGTATATTTGGCAGCCATGAGTCCAAATGGAATAGGCACTGTGGGAATTGTGCACACAGCAGAATGTCCCAGTGTCAAACTATATGCTACTTTAATTACATTTTAGCAGGCAATCTGATGCAAGCAATGAGATCTAACAGAAAACTGACCTGACTCAGCATCAGAATATATGTGGAAGGTACAGAGAGATGCTAAAAAGGGGCTCGTGTTTGTGTGACAGAGTAGACATCCCTTTGTGCATGCATATATAGGAAATATACTATAGGAAGGATTTAATGTTTACAGTATTTTTAATGTGCAGAGGACTTGACCATTTCTATCTTGTTCCATCTTTAAAAAATGTGTAAGGTAAATCACTGTCCTTTGGACTGAAGGGGAGTAAAAGACATCCAGATGGAAACCAGAAGAATTTGTGTAGCAAATCAATTTTTTCTTTCTTCATGGATTTTCTGAGGTAAGGAAAACATGGAAAGACTATTCACAGAAAATGTTATCACTTAGGTCCCTTACATGCTGGAGGACAGCATTTTGAATCCCTGAACCAAAAGAAAGATGAAGAAGTGTCAAATCAAGCCAGAATTTTCCCTGCAAACAAAAATGGCAGAACTGAAGCTACAGTATTGTGGCAAATGATGAGCAGGTAAGACTCACTGAACAAGACAATAATTTTAAGGAAAGCCCAAGGGAGAAGAAGAGGAAGACCAATATGATATGCATTATCTTCAGAAAAGTTCTGTGCAGTATAAGAACTTGAGAAATTAGCCAGATAAATTGGTTACAATATAAACATACAGAGAATACAAAAGTATTGACAATAAATGGAAATGAAAGCATTGAAAACATTGTTGATAAAACTTTGTTTGGAAAACTATTCTGACAAAAACTTTGTGACAGTAGGATTATTTTGTTCAGTCAGATTATATACTCAGATAAAACTATCTCTTGCTGCAAGAGATGGCAAGGAAATGAACAAGTTCAGCCTGAGCCAGGAGTTGCTAGATAAGATTTATGTCAGCCTTCCAGGAATAAATTGTTATCTGTTTCACTCTTGTCTGACTTCCACCAGGTGTAACTCCATGAACCTTAATCAAAATACCGCCCCCCCCAATTCACACTAAATGAATCCCCAAGTACAATATTCTACAGTACTGATAAATGAGGGTTTTAGGACCCACCTTTCCTGTTTCTGACTTTTTTCCAAGGTGTGCTGTTTTGAAGTGAGTGTTAAAATCAGGTAAGTATTTTTCCTTTTATTTCTTCCAATTATTATTATTTTTTTCATTTATTTTTTGACAAACTGATTTAAGGCAGTGGGGGGGAGGGAACTTCATTGAAAAATAGCACTAGCAAGTGAATTTTTATGCAACATTAAGGTAAGTAAAATGCTTATGTTCATGCTTGGAAATATCACCTGCACATTGAGCTGGTATTAGGGTTCAGGAACAAGGAACAAACAGTAAGTGTAAAAGTTATCTCAGGCTAGCTTCAAGGCTTCCTGCACTCATTTTTCTTCTTAACATTTCATATTAATAAATGAAATGCAATCAACATCAACCCATTGTTGGGATAAAATAATTTTAAGTCTGCTTCAGTCCCTCAAAACTCTAGTTGTGCAAACTTCATATTTTACTGCACTTGGCACTGTTATAAATCTCAATAACAAAGATAACTGAAGTTGCAAGTCATTTGATAGCCGTTTATACACACATGTACACGTAATTAGATGTAGAAATTCACTTTTTAAAAGTCCCCAATAACATTAGCAAAGTTTTGAACTGGCAATGCAGAATTGCTAGATGTGCATTTATTTACATATTGTTGAAAAGGAGGCATGTTAGGGGTTATTGAAGAGATATTTTGTGATATATTAAATATATCATAAGATATGGAATTCAACAGAATCTTTTAACTACCCTTGGGGAAAAGTAAGAAGAAATCATGTGACAGTGGTGATTTGCATATTACATAGAGCTTGGATTTTGATAGCAAAAGGGTGGAAAATCATTCAGTTCCCATCATTAAGTAGTTGGGTAGAAACAACAGGTAAATACATCAGTGAATGAGTTTACCCAGTAAAAGTATCTTTGAACATAGCACTTTTAGACAATAGGGATTTCTAAGAAAAGTTGGACTGCATTTGTAGAATATTGAAACCAGATGAGATCAAGAGAAATTCTAGCTCAACATTTGTTAGATATAATGTGAAGCAGAGGATAAACGCACATGAGTAGTATACAATTTCATACTGACCACTCTGTAAACAGAACTTAGGTTTTTAACTTTGGTCTCTATCATCTATATTTTATACTGTTTAAGTATATTTTAAATAAACTACAAGAAATAGCAAACCAAGTAGCAAAGTGGGATGCATGAACTATTTTTGGTCAATGCTTCTTTAAATTCTTTACCCATTCAACCCACCTGGACAAAATGAATAATTCCTTATTATGCTTCGGGAAGCAAAATGACAGATTCCCAGCAGGAGACTTTTCTAGCATATTGTCATATTGGAACTGAAGTGTGATTCACACAGTTTAACCCCACGGGAACCACCAGGGCCAAATTTTGGAGCATGGGGCTTTCTCAGACCTCCAAGTATTAGAGAAGGGAGTGGGTGCGATGGCGACAGCATACTGGGAAGCAGGTCAGACATCAGCACTGATACAGAATGAGTATATCCAGGTTGCCATGGCATTTTTTTTATTTTTGTAACATTGTGCGGGGTTTGGTGGCTGGACATCTGCAGCTGAGATCCCAGCTACATCCATGATCTTCGGTTCCCCAAAGCGCATCTGGCCACCTACTCTAAAGGAGGCAGAGGAATGTGACAGGGAGAATGCGAGACAGCAACAGAATGGACATGGCAATGCCAGGGTAAGGGAGGAATGAAGAGAATAGTGTAGCCCCCACCAAAGAGTATTGCACCCAGCCCCACCCTCAACCTAGGAGAACTCCTTATTCCTTCTAACAATACTATGACATACAGTATTGGTTTCAAAACAAAACCCAAAGGTCTGTCTTGCAGGAATATTTATTTCAAATTGCCAACTGCATTTTAAACAGACTTTTGCAAACATCAGTTAAATTATACCCCCCCCCCCAACTTTCTTTTTTCTACTCCAACTGGCAGCAGCACTCCCAGGACTTATTCAGTGGCCTTTCCAATCCTGCTACCCAAGAGCCTCTTAACTGGAGAGGACCTTCTGCATGCAAAACATGCACACTTTCAATGAGCAAGGCCTTCTCCCTTAACATCTATCAGCCTTCCAACCTCGTGTCCCCCAGACATTTTGGAGTACAACACCCAGCATTCTTGACCATTAATCATGACAGCAGCTAAAGTTCAAATTAGCTTGAGGACACCAGTTTGGGGGAAGGCTGACCTACATGCCTGAAGCTAATCCTAGGTCTATTTAAGTTGTTTATGGAAAGAAAGAATATCAATCTTCTTTTTTCACATTGCAGGTACATTTATGATTTAAGCACACTGACATTGATTCATTTATGTTATATCCATACCACCTTTCTGAAACCAACCAAGCAAGTAGACACCAAATCCAAAACATAAAATAGCAGTTAAATAAAAGTATAATGAAACAATGAAAGCAACATTAACATTCATAATAACAGTTTAAAAAGCTAAGTCAGAAAGGTGCATCTTGAGCCCCTTCCTGATCATATAGTGTGGGGGAACAGTAACAACTTTAAAGGAGCACATTCCAAAGTTTGCAAGAACACTGGAGTGACATCTTTCTTACATGTCCAAACCCTGTGTCTCTACACAGGAGAGGATTCAAATGATTCTGTCCTTAAACAAATGGTTCAAGTTCATTTAATTCTGTGTTTGATAAATTTTCATTGTGTAATCTGGTGGCATCATAGTTATCATTAACAACAGCTCTTTGGACTGCATTGCTGTTAAAACAAAATGCTACCACCTTTACATAAACTACTGCTAATGTGTAATGTACTGTTTTACACATTCTGTTTCATTGTTCAAGTGCTTATCTAAGACCAGCCTAAGGAGGGAGAAAATGTATCATGTAAATTGTCCCTTGGGTTTCAAGCAGCTGGGGTGCAAGGAAAAGGAAAAGGAAATTGCTATACTTCCCACCCTCGGGGAGGGGGAATAAAAGCTCCTCCTAATTGTCAGATCAGCCAAGGGCTTCAGTGATTTTATAGGTATATAAAAATTCCTTTATGATTTTAAGGTCAAGAAGATTAATGGCATACTATTTTAGTTGCTACTAAGATCCAAATTGGAATTGTGGACTATAAGAGATCACTGATTTATAACATTGATTGAACTCAGGGTTCATGGCAATGTCTTTATTGATTTCATCAGTGCTAAAACAATAGTCTTCATCACAGCTGAAACCACAGTTAGACACCATCAGTTAAAGCTACTTTACTGTCTGTTACCTGTCTGTCTCCTGTTGATTTCACTATTTGCATTTATTGGAGTTGAAAACCATTAACAGGAGCTGAGAGAGATTAGGGACATCATTCTGTTCACAGCAAGTTCAATGACACAGAACAAAACATGTCTAGTTTGCATAGCCATAGCATACTGGAAATAATATTTTTCAGACAAATTCATGGTCAAATTCTGAATCTGCAATTGCAGAACCACATAATCCATAATGCATGCATGCATTTGTGTTTGTGTGTGTGGAAACAGTTTTTCATCTTTGCAAAATTCCCTACCATCCTACTAATGAATGCACTGCTGACTCATGCATTAAGTTTCTGCCTGACCACAGACTAAACAAACTAATTGCCCACCCTGAAGAACCTTGCACAGGCCCCCAAATCTGTTTCAGAAGATAGGCAATCCTCCAGAGAAGATTTGTGATATGTGAAGAGAGGAGAAAAGGATGGGGAAGTCCTGCCACATGTTGGTCTGTCTGCACAAGGATTGGATTGAGTCCTTAGATTGGGAAACACTAAGGGCAGAACTTTGTCAGTGCTGACCTCCACTTTATGTAACTTCCTCTCAAGGAAGTGTGGTAGACCACTTCAGTTGCAGTAGGCTTTGAAGACCTACCTGTTTCCAGATGCTTTTACTTTATAAGTTTTATTGTTCATGATTTTTAAATTGCTGTATGTTGCTCAAACCTGCTGAATTACATTTTAATAACCATGTCCCATAGCAACTCTTATAAATAGTAAACTATATCTATCTTTACCAAAGAAACAAATAACTGTGTTTTAAAAACTAAAGAGCAACTGTAAATTTACATATAACTTGTAAATATAAAAGAATGAAAAGCCAAGAAATAACTTTTTTTCAATTTAAACTTGAATATATATAATAATTTTGCACCTGGGTGAATCTTGCCCATTATGTGCCATTGATGTTCCAAGTTAATGCTATTTGTACCCCATCATGCTAATGCCCTCCCTTCTCTTCAGATTTTTAACACAAACTGCAATCAAGGAAGCAATCTGGACTACCTTTGGCTGGGACTTCCCTAACCAAGTAGCAGAACAGAACACAAAAGCAATTAAAGATGGTGAAATGGCACCGTAACCCTACAGTTTCTAGTAATGTTTCCTTCATTGGCTTGAGCATCAACCAACAGATTTTCCCTTAACTTTGTCCCTCTTCAGGAATCCTGATTAGCTGTTTTCTGTAATGTTGTCCTATGCACACAAACCTGGGGATAGGCATCAATGGTGGGAGCAGAACACACACAGGACTGCTTTATCAGTTATGCTAATTGTATTTGTGCAGTACCAAATATAGAACATCTTTTCCAGTGTTACATATATTTACTGGACAGTTCTAGTAGATATATTTCTAGCTGTATTATCACAGAATTTAATGAGCAATAATCAGAAGTTGGGGTGACCCTGTGTCCTCCTTTACAGGAGACAGTACTTTATTTGAGGAGTTATCCTGTCAAAATGTCGGAACTCTTGGACTGGATGCAGATTCAGTTGCAACCTGTGGTAAGATGCATACAATTGAAGCATACATTTGGAAAAATAGGCACACAAATATGCAAAGTTCTTCATGTGAAAAGACAAATAAACAACAAAGTTCACAGCTCTGGTAACTTCCCAATTGGATTACTGTAATGGTCTCTATTTGGGCTGCCCTTGAAGATGGTCCAGATACTTCAGTTGGTTCAGAATAGAGCTGCCAGGATGTTAACGGGAATGGCAGATAGCCACACATAATGTCGGCCCTCTGCCATCTACACTGTCTGCCAATTGAAGTCAGGACCTAATTTAAGGTGCCCTAAATCTCTTAGGTCCTAGATACCTGAAGGAGCATCTCCTTCCCTATGTGCCTTCCCACTCCTTAAGATCAGAGGCAGGGGTCCTTCTCTGGCAGCCCTCTTGAAGGAGATTAGGAGGGTGGTTATTCAGAGAAGGGCCTTCTCTGCAGTGGTGCCCTGATTATGGAATACACTTACCAGAGAGGTTTGCTGGCACCAACAATTTATTCTTTTCAGCCCCAGGCAAAACCCTTTTTATTTTCCCATTATTTTAATGTTTAATTGTTTTTAAGGTGGTTTTATTTTTGGAAACAATGCTGTGCTCTATTTTATCGTATTTTGTCTTGCTTTTATTGTAAAACCATCCTGAGACACTTGTAGTGGATGGTATATAAAAGCTTTTAATAAATTAATAAATTGGACCAGGTTTCGAAATGGAATTTGGAGAACTTTGCAAAGATGGATATTTGCTGATTAGAACATCCCTAGTGTTATGTAGGGATGTACAGATTTGGTTAAAACTATGTTTCAGAAAGTCAGATGATCAATGACAGTTTTTGATTTATTTTTAGCAGAAGTTACTTGAAGTAATTTTCATTAGCACTAATTCATATTAGTGTGAGTGCACAGTAGTGCTAATGCACAAATGCAGTAATATGCATCATTCATGTGAATGAGTGTTACTGTACACTAATTCACATTAGTGTATTTGTACCGGTGTGCATTAGAACAAATCCCTCTCAAAAGTGAAAACTGGTGTGCACGTTTGCAGCTCTGCATGACTCAGAAATACCTGTCCACTACAAAACTTACGTGCCATAATTATACAAATCGCAAATCACTTGTATCTGTTGTGGATTTCTCCAACACCCCTAGTCTTATGGACTTTGGTATTTTCAATGAAATATTTTCTAATTTATGTTTATCTCAAAAAAAGTTCTGTGTGTGCCTAAAGTGGATAAAACCCAGTGACACCAACTACCTGGAAACATAATTGAATCCTCAGTTATTTTCCAAAGAAGAAATTTCAAATAATTTACTTTTCTTCCAATATCATTTCAAAAAGTCTAAGCTTCTGCATAAGAACTACAAATGGGAAAAGGGAAAGCCTTGACAATTGCATTCATCTATTTGTATTGCAATATATTAAAATGTGTCAATAAAGAAAAAAAGTAATGCTTTTCTCCCTCAACGAATCAACCCTCAACATTATTACCTACGGCTACTTCTATCAAACTGGCCAATAATCATCATCATCATCTTCTACAAACATATTAAATGGTGCATCTAGAAATGGCCTGAGGGGACAATTTGCAATTTCAGGAAAATAATAAAGCCCTAAACAATTTTACCAATTATCCCCTTTTCTTTGGAGGTAAAGACAAGGTCAATAATATACTCAAATATGCACTGTAAATGTACTTTCTTTTTTTTTTTAAAAAGTGGCATACATTTTCATCTCTGAAAGGGGATGCCCTTCTCCATATTCCATGTATGAGATAGCTGTTTTTCCATGGAGAAAAAATATATTATCTGTGCTGGTACATTTACTGTGCCATACCCCTGACACCACTATACCCTTCCCAAAGAGTATGTTCCAGTTGGCAGCAGGGGAACCTCTTCCTATTTGGCTGTGATGTGGGGGATAATCTACATCCTCAAGTTTCCTTGGCCTGGGGAAAGATTGGAAATGTTCCCTAGGAGGCCACTGCTGGCCTTCTGTATGGTTAGGAATCCAAAATCTATTTCTATTGGTCTATTATTATGGGGTAAATTCATAGACAAGTCACATGACCCCAGAGGAGCAATCTAGGAGGAGCTGGAAACTTCTAACCCAGATATGAGAAGGCTTGAAAACCTTTTCTCATTGGTCCATATTGGTCTGATGAACTCATAAACTAGTCACATGCCAGCATCAAATGATCCATAGACCTTGGGCAGAACTTCCAGAGGTAGAACTTCCAGGCTAGAAAGGGTGGAAGGCCACCTAATTTTTGAAAAAGGGACAGGTTTAGTGTTTGACGGGGGGTAGCCTATTTTCTCTGCTCTTGGAGTGTCATATGCCAACGTTTTTCAAGCTGGATCTACAAATTCCTAAATTGCCAAAGTGTTTGGACTAACACAGATTCTGTTTAGAGGGTTTTACCTGGAAGAGCCTTCTGACACAAACTTCTCAACCTGGCACTCCCCACATTTTTCAGATTATCAGTATTGTTTACTTTTGGCCATGCTGCTAAGACTGGTGGGAATGGAAGTTTAAAATATCTAGAGATTGCCAAGTTGAGGAAAGCTGATCTGAGAAATGAGTTTTGAAAGTCAATAAACCAAGGGAGCACCTTTAACCAAATCAGACTGATTCTTTGCCTAGATTCTTATTACTAGATGCAAAGAATGCTCTCTTTCTCTGAACTGTGTTCTGTCCCCTTCTCACCATATATATCATGAGACATATCTATGTCATAGGAAAACTTCCATCAGATGTGTTTATCATCAGGAAAGCTGCTCTTCTGCACAATATGGCCACATCCATTTTTCACAAGTATATAGTTGCATTTTGAGAAAACCTAATGGATGAAGAAGCTCCACGGGGCTTTCATTCTGTTACTAAGCATAGCTTCTCTATTTTTTCTTATTGTCCTAAGGGAGAGTGGGATGAAAGTAAAATTCACTTTCCATGTATGAAACTTGGCTGTGAGGAAGTCTGAAAACTCTTGCTTTAGAATGCTTCCAAAATACATAGTGGATGTATTATATGATGAAGCTTAACCACAGACAAATAAACTGACTGACAGGGAGCTACAGAAATGGAAAAGGATTACATGACATCTACAGAGATATAACCAATTAGAGGAAGTGCAATTAGGATTTAATGAGATATTCCTTCACATTTAAGACCACATATTAAATGCAATGTGGTCACATAGGAAAGCTGGTGATCTTGTAATGCCCCTTTGAGCATGATTTATACCACAGATATGCTTCACAAGATTGTGGAAGTCAAACTTCCATCTCTAAGATGTTGTTTAGTATATTTGGGTATAAAATAGATATCAAACAATTTTAATACTTGGGATGAAATCTTTTTTCATTAGTTTTCCCTGGTTGTTGTTTTTGATTACAGGGAAGTGTAGAAACAGATCATTATGAATGGATGAACATTCTGGAATTTATCCATTATATTGGGTTGCATATTAGTTTACACAAACATAAATATCTGACTCAATGAACCTGAACCCATGATATGCCCAAATATGCAATAAGAGATAGCTCCCGAATGAGGAGACCATGGACACATGCCCCTCAGTCTCCCTGGCTAATTCTAGCTTTTGTTTCCCATTAGCTAGGAAGCAGGTGTGCTGCAAAGTGGCTCCCAGCACCACCTTTATTTCCAGGTATACATTTGGTGGGCTCCAGAGGCATTAATTAAAAAGGGGGTGATCGGCATGGCCCAGTGTAACATTTTAAATTGTGCCCAGAAGTATTGGCTCCAGATTGTTAAGGATACTTGGGCAAGACACCCTCCATGGGTCTACTTTCTCATTGTCATCGCTCTCGCTTGCTTGCTTGACTGGGAAAAAACAACTCTGCTGCTTCTCCTTCTCACTCCTCCCAGGTCTGAGCCACAGTGAAAGGCAATGACTAAGATGGATGCGACAGTGAAGAAGTGAAGCAATTCCAGAAGGTGCTTCTCGGTGAGCCTGCTGGGACACGGAGCCTTGCAGATGTGCAACCGTGCCTACGCTTGACACGAGCTGTGCTGCTCACTCACCCCCATCCCCCAAAAAAGGCAATCTGGTGGGGGTAGGCACTATTATGTGGAGCTATGCGGGCTTGTTTATTTTGGCGTAGTGTTTATGGTGCTTGGGCTTGTTCATATGCATGTTGTTCCCTAGATGCGTGTGTACGGCACAGGAATGCTTTCTGTGCACATGTATTGGACCTGGAGGGTTTGTGTGTGTGTTGTGTTTGTCTCCATATATGAATGTTTTGCCTGGTTTTGTTGCTGGATGGTATCATACCTGTCATGCATATATGTCTTGCACATAGGTTTCATGTATTTGTTTTTGCATCACTCACAATCAATTGTTTTTGCTTTCATAAATAAGCAAGGGCTGCTAATTTTGAAGAGTTATTAAACCTACTCTGGATGCTTTATACCCAGCTGAAAGTGAAACAGGATATCCAGGAACAGGATCTCCTATTAAAACAAAAACAAAGATCAAAGCAGCCACACAGTACCAATTTAGACTGGGCTGGCAGTGCTGGAGAATGGAGCAATTTAATCCTTTGACTGCTTCCTCTGTAGAAATTTGCCCCTGAAGGGCAGGGCAAAAAACAGCTTGAACGGAGTCGTTTCAACTGGGAAAATGTTTTGTGTCTGAGTGGGGAGGGAGGTTGTGCATCTGTACCCAGTGCTAACACCTGGATCTGTATCATTGACCACACAGCTATTTTAAACTTTAAAAAATATGTGATAGAAGATCCTCTTTGCAGGCTTGGCTTAAATTTTATCAGGATGTTCAGTTTCTATCTATAGCTCTACTTACAAGTTTTGCAATCAGCACATGGCAAGCTCTCCCTGATGCTAAAGTGCTTGAAAATCCCCACGTATGCCGGGTTCCATGACCAAAGTGCCTACAGTTATCTAGATTTTTCAGCATGCCAAAACCATAGGAACATTTCGGACTAGGGACATATGACAATTTAGTTTCAGTTCACGAAACACTTGAAAGTACCTCTTTTGCAACACCAAATGTGAAGCTTATGTTCTCTGCAAATGCTTGCATAGTCTAGGAACTTGCATATGCATTTGCAAAATATATATTTCAAAAATGTACAATTTAAAGTGCGTATTTAAAATAGGGAGTT
Organism: Varanus komodoensis; assembly: GCF_004798865.1. Taxonomy (NCBI): domain Eukaryota; kingdom Metazoa; phylum Chordata; class Lepidosauria; order Squamata; family Varanidae; genus Varanus; species Varanus komodoensis. Next base: position 1,918,736 of record NW_025335661.1, read on the forward strand.
TTTTAAAATGCACACTTTAAAATATACATTTACATAAACACAATTTCTCATTAATGGGGAGAGGTATATGCTTTTAAAAATATGCACACTGCTTACAAGGCATGCTTTTAAGTTGCTAATTTTTTAAAAAATGCATTCATGTTTTAGTCAAGGCAGAAAAGTGCACACATTTGAAAATGTGCACTTCTTCCATTAGAAAAGACAGACAACAATGCAAGGCATAAATGAGAAATGAGGGGGAGCCAAAGTAAGTTCAGAAAATTTCAGACAACACAAGCATCCCTGGTTTTTCCACTTCCTTTGCAGACAACCCAACTCTTAATGTTTCAGATTCCCTTGTGAAATAATAACACAAAACTGATGTTTTGATAAGTCCAACTAACACCAGAACATCTTGCAATTACAAGCTACGATCATGAAAGCTCAGTCTGACTTTCTGCAGCTTAAGCCTACTGTTTTCTTATCCCTTTGGTAAGCTTAGCAGAATAATGCAGGAGAGAATGCATGTTGCTTGCTTCTGGATTGAAAATTGCTATCATGATTAATGCTGAAAGGTCAGTCTCAGTTTAAACTTCAGCAAATTGCATGTGAACCTTCTGTCAATGAAGTGTGCATTATAGCATCCCCAACATAATCTTATTTGCATAGCTAAGGGTTTAGCTGATGTCATTTTAGGCATTCCGAGGTCAAGTATACTCAGGCTGTGCAAGCTTAACAGGCCATTTGTTCATAAAATAATACTAATATTTATTAATGCTGACTGGCATAGGTTAATTTTTTTCTTTCATTCTACAAGCTGAAGGTATTTTAAATATCAGGTCTTCAGAAAAAGCTAGACAACAAAGTCCTAATGGAAGGATCTGATACATGTATATACGTTTAGGAAATACTGGCAATTAAAAATTTGAAAAAACATTGGGTTGCATCCAGAGTTAATTATACTTAGAGGAGACCCACTGAAATCCATGGGACATGCCATAACTAACTCCAGTCTCATTGATTTCAGCAGGACTTCATTATGATAAAGTCTGGATCCAGCCTATCTGGAATTGTGCCACGTTTTACAGTACCAGGGATATGATAATGGAACAAAAATAATTATATCAGGCCAAATAAACAAGCCACATTCTAACTTGGGGGGAGGATGGATTCAAGGTTTTTACTTAATTTAATTTGCTGCTTTTAAAAATTATAGACAAAGCTGAGCCAAACTTAAAGCACTTTTCAGTCCCTTTGATTTTAATGGAAATATTAATCATGCATAGAACTTTCTCTTACTGAAGTTAATGGGACTTTAAACACAGTTCTGTTAAAGTTCTAACAGGAAAAAAAGAGGTAAGAACATGTTAGGAGCTGTAGGCTTTTTGTCTGTCTAACCGTGCACTCAATTGCAACTTTTCAGTGAGTTTTTTTTCTGAATTATATCTTTTTTACATTTATTAGAATTTATGACAGTATTCAAATTCCTGTGTATGAAATGTATATCTGTAGAAAAAGAAATATCTAGCAATAAGTTCCAGTAATATAAAAACTTAAATTGGAACTCATTTTTAGTCTAAAGAATTTAAAGACTTTCAAAATTGCACATTTTCACAGATATTCTGCATTCTTTCATCTATATACTTATAAGATTTTTATACATGTTTAATAAATAAGTATTTCTTGTTTTCCTGCCATAAGTCATTACTAGCTTCATGATACATATTTTTGGTATATGCTGGATAGACCTTCCAGAGATACTGAAACCTGATTCTGTCCAGGGTTCCTCAACTTGTTGCCTTTCAGATGTGTTGGACTTCATTTCACAGCAATGGCTCTGCTGGTTTGGAATTATGGAAGTTGCACCATATCATATCTGGGGGGCACCAGATTCTGGAAGGCTGATCAATGTCCTGGCCAGAGATGGAATAATAATATCTTTAGCAGAGAGCCACAGACAAGGAGATTCTCTCCTGGGGCATGTTCCTCAACTAGAAAGATAAATAATTTTGGAAGATATTTTAACCATTTTTCTTGGACTCTGGTCATTTTGCTTGCCTCTAGGGGAGTGGGAAGCCCCAAGAATTCTTCTTCAGCAGAGAGAAGAGAAACAATAATTGTAAGAAAGCAAATCAAGATACAAGTGTGGCACTGGTTGCACTCAGATACCGTCTGAAAAATTCTGTTAGCAAGTCACTCTGTCAGTAAATTATTAGCTCTGATTAAAAACTGCATCTTTGAACATAATAGCTAACAGAACTTCAGGAATTCAGTCCAGTTGCCAACTTTTCTTCTCCCTGGATTGCACACCTGCAATCACCACAGGGCACAGACGGATCAACAGATGTGGAGTCTTTCCACACAGCTGTTGATCACACTGAACGTGAAAGTTTGATGGAGGCCATGTTCAACTTTCATTTCAGGACCTCAGAATTGACAACCTCAGTCTCTCTCATTTGGAGCACATTAATTCATAATTACTCTGTGTTCCAGTATAGGGAAGAAAAATTGAGAATAAAGCTGGAAGTAAAACTTTAATATATTTATTAGTCTTTACCTCATCAAATCCTTAACTATTTCCATAAGTAGTCAGTCAGTATAGCTGTGCTTATGACATGGTCCCAGCTAAGCACCAGGATAGCTAACTTTAACCAGAAACAAGGTTTCCATTGTGAGGAGCAGGAGGAGAGGGAAGAGAATTATCTACTTAGTTCAGGTATAAACTTAACCCTGCCTGACTATGATGGCCACTGCATGGCTCTAACTAAATATATATTTAAGGAAAAGTTGACACTGGCTGGGTTCACATGTCATGTTTTCACAGCAAGAAGATTTTTACTCAAATTTATCAGTCAGGTAAAAAAGAGTCACATGGTTCCCATGGCAACATGGTTTCTGCACTCCCTGCTCCATCCTCACATTTTTGCCACAAATCCAGGTAGTCCACATGAGGGATAACTTCTTTCTTATGCCATTACTCCCTATGGACTTCAATAGCCACTTCCTGAATGGTGCACTGAGGTTTCAAGGAGAGTTTGTACCTCTTGTTCCTGGATCTCTGAAATGCTTCCTCCAGCCCTAAAGCAACTTTTATTAAATCATAATAAATAATGTTGCTACAATTCTTCCTTTCTCCCTCTATGGAGTTACCCACTTTCTCCCTCAGATGACAATAGGAACAAAGCAGCCAATTAGAATAAAGCAAGGTAATAATTCAACCAATAGGAGAAAAGCAGGTGATGGCACATGTGTTGCTAGGGAGCAAATGGTTGAGTGGTTTCTTCTGCAGCTGCTTTTTCCATGGGATTCTATGGTGTTTTGATGCCAACAATAAGAAAATGGTGATCCTCATCCGGACAACAGGAAAAGCCACAGTGAAGCATGGAAACCTTAGAACGGGCTACTGATTCTCTCTCTATGGTTTCAGGAAACCAAAGATACCATGCAGACATGACATGACAGACCAACAAAGGTAGCAAACCAGCATGGCTTCTCATGATATACAAACCACAGTCTCTGTGTTTCATAGAGGCTTCAGCCTAAAGAAGTGCAGGGGAAGAGTCTGATTTTGTATAAGCATTTTAAACTTTCCCAGATAAGAAATATTTCCAAATATGTTTCTCATGTTCTCAGCAAGACAGTGTTTGTGCCATTCTGAAACAGCCTGATAACCTGAATTTTGACAGTGACAATTCGATTGCAGAATCCTATCCTGGCCACCATCAATACTCTGCAGTGTTATTGACAGCCAGCATCACAGGTGGTGAAACAGCCGGTGGGAAAACATAACATGAACAGATGAAAAGGACTTGATGTCTTTCTAGGAATGGCAATACCTTGGCACTCCTGACAGTGCAGTTACGCTGCCTCTGGGAGACATGCCCGTGACATAAATCACAACAAAGGTTTGTTTATAGCCACAGTTATTCACATAGCTTATGTAGTGGCTGTGCGTGAGAGAGTGGGAATTAATACTTCCAATACTGTGTTTTTCGTCTTCAGTGCAACTTAAAAGTTCATCTCTAAGAAAAGGAATGATATGGGAAGTCACTCTATAGCATAATTAGAAAGGATGTTTGTTAATGCATTTTCAGAAGAAAACTGACCCTTTCAAGGCAAATTGGTGGAGAATTAGAGCATGAATTCACATACAGCCAGGATGGTATAAGTTCTGTGTTTCTATATAAAAATGGCACCAAGATTCTTTACGTAGGTCCTGCATATAGACATTCATCTGGCCTAGAACACTTGGTTGTTCGGCAAATTGAATACCATTTCTTCATGACATTCTCCTCTTGCTTGGAAAGTGAGCTCCTATAGATTATAGTCAGTGTTCAGGGGAGACTAGGCTATTTCACTGGCATATGGAAAAATCAAACATATTTGATGTTAGCCCCTTATTCTCAAAGAGACTCATTGACTGCTACATGACCAGATGCTATAAGACATGATGCTCTTTATGATAACTCTTGATGGAAGCTCTGATCATGTAGTTAGCAGAAATCATCAATATGCGCTATGTTATACCCCCTGCACCTCCAGCAACCCTTTCATTGTTGAATATTTTCTTCGTTTTAGTCAGCCGTTCTGATTCTTGCAATAGGGTATGGTTGCTATCCAAACTGAAAACTCTCCCTTGTTCCCTGATGTTTTGTTATGGGAAGGGAGGGATAGTTGAATTTCTAAGTGTCATTCCACAATAGCTGGTGGTGAGAACTGCAACTCAGGATGGCCTATGTGTGTTGCATCCTTCCTTGACTTGACGTTTTTGAATGAGAAAGGAATTTCAAACTCTAAACTTTCCCCCCAAGAACAAGCTCATATATACGAGTAGCAAGTCAATTCAGAACTGAACTGAGGAAATTTCCCTTCACCATTACTATCTCTGACTGAAGCACTTGTGTCAAATGTCACAGGCCAGTCTTATACTCAATGAGTCAATAAGGAAAAGCACTATATTTAGTCAGATTGCACATGTAGAAAGGCGGGTTGTAACCAATTCTCTGAGTAAGAGACCTACCATTTAGGAATCATGACAACCTATTTTGAAACAGCAGTTTTAGCTCTCAATCATCACACAGCAAGTAATGGAAACCACAGCTGAGATCTCTGGTTTTAAATAGCTCACTGATTTTGGATTGAATCCATGCACAGCACTGTGCTTGAACCTCATTTAGTAATTAACAGCAAACCAGGATGGATATCTTCAATCAAAGCCTGCTTGGTTTTAAACATGTCACTGCAAATCAGCACTACTAATCAAAGCTTCCCCTGTTTATCCCAGACATATTTCTGCAGAAGACGAAGACACAAAGCACAGAGCTGATTTCATTTAATGCTGCAGTTTATAGGCTCAGTGTCCAGTTAATCCATGCATTCCATTCCCGGTCACAATGGAGCAGAGACAGTTGATGAGTGTATGTGTATGTAGTGCCTTTTAATGTCTGACCTGAACAGATACCCAGTATCTGCCAAAAAGAATACAGTGACTACCACTTAGCTGGGGCATGCTTAGAGAAGCAGATGCAATGTTATCACATGCATTGAGTTTTTTAAAAAATAAGGAAAAGTTAGGGGCAACCACAATGTTTTATGTCCCCATAATGCCCATATGCAGGAACACTCCAAGTTGGAATACATAGTGGGGGATGGAGTGTGATCTGATATATTTTTATAGGCAGCAGCAGTCATTTACTTCAATTTTACCTTTTCATGTCAATTAAATCAACTCCTTCCCTCACCACCTGTTCTCTATTTTTTGTAGCTAAAAGGGACACGGACAAGAAATTCTGGCTTCTGGTGCACATGTGTACATGTGTGTGTGAACATTTGCACTCATATTAAGGTCTGGCTAAGAAAGAATAGTGCATGAAACAGTCTGTGATTATTTTCTCCGGCTGAATTCCTTCCATTCCAAGTGTTAGAACAAAGTGCGCCTGCACTTCTGTATGCTATTTTCAGAGACCCTGGAGGAATCTAGACAACATGAAGGTCCAGTGTGCTGAGCCCCAAATTTGTTCTCTTGCTTTTCAGAGAGGCAATGATTTTGCAGCAGGGCTGTCCCACTCTTTTTTCAGGCTTCATGATTCTTAGGAGTTCTGTACAGTAGAATGCTAAGAAGGAAGTGCCTTTCTGAAAGTGCATCCCTAAGAAAATCACTTATATTTTCTCATTTCTTTACAAATGAATTAATCAGAAGAGAAATGCTCCAAATCAATAAAAATCCAATTTGTTTCAAACAGTGGAGTTTAAAACAAACCATTTCCTCACATCCCTTCAATATCTGCTAAATTCATTAATGGAAGCCCAGGACAGATTTCAGAGGACCATATCCTGGCTGCCTTAAGAGAAAACCATAACAAAAATAAGAAATTATCAGGATTTGGGTTTTCATTACCTCAAATTACCTTCAACATAAAAATGACAAGAGTAGAGCCAGATCTTTCTCTCTCCCTCTCCAGTTGCATATACAGCACCTGTTACCACTTCATTCAAAGTGTGTGGCTATTTGGTTCCTCTTTGCTATCTGGTGGTGACAAATATTACACTCCTCCTGTCAACCTGGTGGTCTCCAGATGCATTGGATTACAACTGCCTTCATCCAGAGCCAGCATGGACAAGAGTCAGAGCATGATGGGCATTGCACTCCAACATATCTGGAGACAAACAGGTTGGGGAGGCATTTTTATCATCACACTAACAGCATTTCTTCCAACAATAGTTTTATCTCCCTAAGCTGCACTGAAGCCACTGTGGCAATTACCTGTGGAGTGTGGAAGTGTTCGTGATGATGCCACACAAACTGCATCATAGTGTGAAGACCTGTTTGAGGGTGCTCCTCAGTTGGATGAATGTTTCTGAGATGGGAGTGGGCCATGCTGTCCAATGCTGACCCCAACATCATGTGCGCCAACTAGCCCGGTCCCTGAAGTCTGCATGAATACACAAAACACCTGCAGGGAATATGTCTTGCTTATATAGCCAGCACGGTCAATGGCTGGGAGCTACGTGACCTGCGGTCCACATCTGGAGCACACCAGCAGTAGGGAAGGCTGAACTAGTCTGGGCAAATGGTGACAAACTGCATGACCCCCAAACTTGAGTTGTGAGCTGGAATAGAAAAAAATACCACTTGAACTTGAATCTAGGTTTAGTCATACCTACAAAGGACCCACTGAAATCAGTAAGACTGAAGTTACTGACTACATCTGGATCCAAAATTAATTCAGGGTCAAATTTCTGCTCGAATTCTGCTAACTCAACTTTCATTTCCATGGGTTGTAAATTGGGACTGTGTTTTTCAAAAGAGGAGGACTTTCCTGTTAACGTTTCTGTATTCATTCAACACTTTAAAGAAACTGAGTACTCATGTTTCCTGACATGCCTCATCACATCAGTGGTGTGTGTGTGTGTGTGTTTTCAAGAGTTCCTATGCTTGCAAAATCTTACCTGGGAGAACTGCTCTAACATGACCTTTTCTTCCATCCTGCCTTTTCTGAGCTTTACTACAATGGAGAGTAGAATTCTTGGAACTGTGCTGCACCATAGGATGAGTCCTCAGCTGTTACAACTAGCTTTTCACTCCCCAAACCTGGTAAACCTGAGAAGGAACGGGGAGGAAAAGATGGTATTTGTAGGTGGCTGGCACTGAGATATTACAAGGAGAGCTGAAGACTCACAGATTGTTTTAGCCCACCCAGTAATGGAGTGGAGTTTCTAAGTAAGAGAATTTGCATTCCAAAACCTGCACAGGAGAATTTTCTGCCATCACTAGTAATGTACAATTGCTATCATGAAAGCATTTTCAGAGCTCACATACGTCCTGTGCATGTCCTATTCCATGCACCAAGAGCAGTAGGTTAGTGACAGTTGAAGTCAAACAGTCAGTCCAGCAACAAGTCATATCTAAAAATATTTTTAGAATGAAACTGATTTATTAAGTGTTTGCCCTAGCAATGGTTTGCTAATATTGCAAATCATATTTTTTATAAAATAGAGAATTCACCAGTAGAACTAAACCTTACCACATGTATGAAATGGGCATCTATCCAAAAGCAACAATATCTGTGTGCAGATGTGATATATTTAATGTAACCTTATATACTAATCATTATATGCAGCAGCTGTTAAATTGTCCCAATTCAGCCATAATCGCAGAACTATAGAAACAAGTTTTAAGCTATATTTTAAAGATTAAGCCCTTATACTCAAAATATGTTTAAAAAGGTGTATGTAGGTCCACATTCTTCTTAAAAAGTATTATGTCAAACTGTTTTAATAGAAACCTGCTGGCAATTGCACCTTCCTTTAAAGTTTTAAGCCGGTACTCAAGTCTTTCAATTAATGTGCTCACAACAGAGCCCTAAGATCACTACCTTTCATTCCTAGCTATAGGACAGAAGATAATTGCAAGAATCAACTTATTGGACAACAGGACCAAGTCATCCCACAGAGAGGAAGATATCCATTTCTCTGTTTAGTTAAGATGGAATTCTCAAGATGCTGAGCATGGCACTCGTGGCTTTAACAGCAACATCCAAATTAAGCCAAGGTTATATGCTGGTGAAAATCCTAATGTCAAAGTAGTGTTTGCATTCAGAATTGGGAAAGATTGCAATTTTATTTTTGGATGCACACAGTGAGGGCTTAGCAATCGCACACAAGGCAGACAGTTCTGACAATGGAGTTATTTGGATGCTTAACCCACACTGGATCCTAATGCTTATAGCAGATAATAACAATGAGGGTATTTAAATAACACTTGAATATAAGCATTTATGAACTGCCACTGCAAAAGCATCAGTGTGACTTTGGCGAAGAGAATTGGTGGGTTTTCCAGGAGGTGGGGAAGGGAGGCGACAAGCATTACAAAAATACTGGCAGTCCCTCAGCATCCCTCTCTCCCATATATGGTGCAACAATTAAACATCTGAAATCAGTCATCAAAGTGTTTTGTTGAATGAAAGGAACACAGAAGCAACCTTCACCTCTAGGCTTCTCTTACCAACCTCCCCAGGTTACCCATAATGCTCCAAGTTTAGAGGGCTACAGGCACCTGGTTTGGATCACGTTCTTCCTTAGGTTCTGAAGACAGACAGACCAGGGCTTTGAAGAACGGCTCAGGAATAGCTACTGAAAATATGTTCTTGTCATCCTGTTGTCATGAATACCAGCTGCAAGACCCTGTAAGATAATCTGCCCTTGAATGAGGTGGCCCAGTTTCCTGGCTATCAAAGGGAGCAGGCTGCAATTTACTGGACCAATCCAACCTTACAGAAGATGCCTTCTATTTGGAGGGTTGTCAGAGAACTGCTCAGAAAGCTTTGGCTTTTGGGTGGTATACCAACAAACAAACAAGGGATGCCCTGTCCAATTTTGGTTTAATGATATAGAAGCATAAAAGAGAAGAGCAGATGTAGCCCATCAACACTGGGTACTTGGATATGAGAATACGCAGGCACAGTTTTCCACAAAACAGTGAAATGCATTCGTTTTTCAATTTAAATTACAATTATTTCTAAGTGCATATCCATACATATAAATTTGGATCTGTAAATGCTATACAAATCTGTATCCTCTTTAGTCTTTTTTTTCTTTTTGTTGATGCACTTCCACCTCTGAGTCAGTGGTGGCAGGGCAATGTGTAAGTGGTTCCCCTGGTCGGCTAAACCAGCTTGGTTAGAGTTTGTTCCTGAATTTGAATCTGAGCTTGACAGCATGCTTTCTAAAAAATGCCTGCTCTTGAATCATTTTTCTCTTTCCTTAAGTCCAAAGGATTCTGTCAGAGCTCGACAGAATCCATCCCTCTGGCATTCACAGACCTCCTCTCTTAGAAAGCGAGCTGGTTGGACAGGAAGTCTATGAATGCTTGCAGGATGAAGGCTACGTGGCCCAAACAAGGCTGCTGCAGATGATGTCGCTTGCACAGTGTTCATGCATGGCTCCATTCCTGATAGGCGTCCGTATTCCTGTATACAAATGCTAGGCACACTTGCCAGGAACTTGGACGCTCAGCTGTATCAAAGTGGACCAAAGTCCAGGGAGCTAAGCCCAGGGAATCTGATAGAATCCCATGCCCAAAATAGATTCCTCACACATTCCTACTCAAGGAAGACAAGTTCTTGAATAGTACTACTGTACTTCCACTATCCTTCTGGCTGGAGAAGATGTCTTTCTGAGGCACCAGCGAATAGGCACGATTGCTTTCTTCTGTCCTGCACACCCCACAGCAGGGAACAAGCCAGCCTCAGTTCAAACTGGCACACCAGCTTTCATTTCTTCTGCTGTCCTTGGAACAGAAAGAGCAGAATGAGCAGACCAGCAGGAGGACCTGACTTCCTCATCACCTCAAAATAGCACCAAGCAGCAGATACAGTTCACAGAGGCTACCTTGACGATACACAGTCAAGACAGTTTCCATTGGATGATAAATATTTCCCTAGAAGAGCTCTTCTCTTCCACTTTTTGACCTCATTTCTTCTACCAGTACAGTGGCTTTTTCTGCCTGCATCAAACATTTCATTGCACTTTCAGAATTGTTATAATGTTCATTTTTTTCTACAATCCCCTCAGCACACATTTTTAAAAATTGGTAAGCAAAAATGAAGAGGGAAAACACCACCTTCGATCTTCTTCACATTTTGAGGTCTGTGGTTCACAACCATTGTTGCTTTTGATGTTCTGCCACTGTTGAGCAAAGCAAGCACTGCTAAATTCTTACTTGCGTGTTACATTTATATCCCATATTTTCCTTCAAGGAAGCTGAGGTGATATACACAATCCTCATCCTAGGTCTATGCTCTAACGGCCACTCCATACAATGCTTATTAGTATCAGGATGCACAACTAATTGGAAGGGAGCACCTTCCAAATAAATATCTGACAGTAGAACCTACCTTGTAAAATATTCCAAGCAAAGCAGAACATTCTCCTCAACTGAATAATTTCTCAGCTGTGTTTTCTCCTTAGAACTTCTCAGAAGAAATGCTTGACACAATGCCATGTAAAATGGTTAAAAACATAGTAACCTTTGGAATTACCATCACTGACTATTGGCCTCTGCTATACATTACAAAACAAGTGGAAACTAGGTGAAGGTATTTTTCTTCCAAGAAATGTGTCCATATGCCAGCACACTTATATACTTATTAGCAAGGTTTTTCTTCATTCTTCAGTGGAAGGAAAACAACAAGCAACACAAAAATATTAAAAAATAGGAACATTTCTAGTATGCCATACCAAAGAATGCCAGACAACGTTAAATTGCTGAGTACACAGGCCTCTACCTAAAAAGTATCTCTGTCAATTATTGCTTTACTTTCTAAAAACCATGTAAGGCAGCTATAGAAGTAGCCAGAAATTTCAATAGGCTCTCACAAAATAGTCACGCTCACCTTGGCCAAAGCCACATTTTGAGTTTGGTGAAGAATACTGCAGCAGAAAGAGTCAAGCATCTTTGGGTACAGCATTCTAGAATCAGGGTGTTCCTCTGCTAAAGAAGCTACCCAGGGAATGCCTCCATAGAAGATCTTAAGACACTGAAAGACTGGTATGGATCCTTTGGAAAACGGAATCTGGGACAATAGCCTATTCTTCACACAATACTAATATCATTGCAGTAAACATGTAAGAAAGACTGTCTGTGGTACTAATGCTGACACTGCCACTGCAAGCAAGAGCTCTCTCCCTTGTAGTGGCAGTAGTGATGTAACAACAAAACGGCATTCACTTTCTGCATAGAAGAATCAGAAAAAGGGCCTGTTAGATGAGACCAAGGCTCCAGCATTCTGTTTACACAATGGCCAGGCAGCTACAACCAGGAAACTCACAAGCAGGACATATGTCAGCAACATAGTCATCCTCTACCTCAGCCTTCCTGAACATGATGCTCTCCAGATGTGCTGGGTTACAACTCCCATAATGGCCAAGCTGACTGGGAATTGTGTGAACTGTAGTTCAATACATCGTGAGGCCACTGGGTTGGAGAAGGATGAGCAAGTTCTTGGGAAGCATCAAAAGTATCAAAAGACAATATTCTCATTAAAATTAATGTTCTATAGAAAGTAACAGCAACAGCTGCAGAAGAGCACCTGCTCCCCCCCAACACACTCATGAATGACACATTTGCCGCTGAAAAATATCGCATATTGTTCAGCTTTTCAATCAGCTAATTTTATATTCAGTCTCCATTCTTCAGTGGTTCCACCAGCAGAAGCCTCATGAAAAACTGAATGGGACTTATGTCACCAGACCAGTTTGATGCACACTGCTTTTAATGTTTTATAATGATGCCACACAAACAATGTGTAGGGAAAATGACTGCAGGAGAAACCAAACCAAACCAAACCAAAGATCCCTTGCTTGAGCAACAGAACTTCCATACAGTGTCATCTGAAGAAAGGAATGAGAGAGCCTTTTGAAACCTCACCAAATGAAACGAACAAACGAGCCTTTGAGGCTTTCAGAAGGCAAAGCCAAAATTCTGGCATGTTTTCACCTAAGGTGGACAAAGCAAGTTTATAACCATTTACAATACAATAATTTAGACAGCCATCACTGGAAGAGGCTTGTAAATTCAAGCCACTTTGAAATGCCTAATGACTGATTTCACTCAGTCAAGCAATAAAGCTGCTTGACTGACCTCAGGGTCTGACAGGTTAATCTATTCTGACCTTTTCTTTATTCCATAATGATGCTGAAAGATCACTTGAATAACTCACTGTCATTCAACAATGGCTCCATATTTCCCCTTCGGCACAGCAGAGGGCTCAAATGTGACTGTTGCTGCCAGATTTTCAAAGCCGTGTGGGATAACTAAGACTGTTTTCTTCAAGTCTGTGAAATAAAACAAATTGCTTTTCCCTCCCCTTGCCTCTTCAGTCTGTGTGCCATTTAGAACATCAAATAGGAAAAGCAACTTTTCCCTATTTGCATAACTGTTTTTTAATGTGTAATACTGGGGGACAAACAAGAGGGAGTAGCTGTTATCTTTGTCCTTTCCTTACACACATCCAGATACAATTTGTCTGGCTTTATATATACAAGTCTTGGCATTTGCTAATTTCTGAGAGGAATAAGGAACTATCAGGATGCTCCAATAGTTTAAATCTCTTTATTCAAATTTGGAGGGGGCGGTGAAGGAGGAGGAGAAAGAGATAGCGCTGCACTTGATTCTTTGCTTCTTTGAGATAATTTCTTCAGGCCCAGTCCCAAGATATTTTACTGCCTAAGGCACAGCAGTATATGTTAAGGTGCATAGAACCCAAGAATGGACAAGTTATTTCAGTGCTGGAGTCAGAAAATCTCACAAACACCTCTGACTAAAGATGGTACAACAGCACATTACTCTGACCATGCAAAATTCTTTTGTGACCCCTTAACCACCTCACTATACCTAATGGTAGGGCCAGTCCCCATCTAAACAGATGCACAGGAAATGGCCCAAAGTGCATGTACAAAGATCAGCTGCAATAACAGGAAATCAATTAATCCTTCATGTATTACATGAAGAATAGATATCTGTTTAAACATCTGGAAGGTGTGGGAAAGAGAATGTTATTTTCTTCATTTTTTGACATGTACTAATTTCTTCATGAAAAGTACAGAATCACCTGAGATTTAAAAATAATATTTAAAAAAAATGAATGCAAGAGAAAGTGAACCAAAAAGATTTATCCACTCTTAGCATGTACCTTGTAACATCAACTGTGTCAACTGTTCTTTTTAACCGCTGTGTCTAATGGACATAGATATTGAGGAGCAGGGGCCAACTGTAAGTTTTAAATATTAAGTTTTTGCAGTAACCAAGTAAGTGTAAAAAATTGTCACCTCCATATAACAAGGGTGTAGCAGTTATATGCTACTTCTCAAACAGCAGCAAAACCGATTTTGTACACATGATCTACGAGGAAACACATTTTATTCTCTGTTGTTCTATAGAATATAACAGGCAGTGAAGGACTGGAAAGGACCCATGGCAGGGGCGGGGGGAGGGGGAGGAGAGGGGCAAGGAGAACAGGTATCCAATAAATGGGGGAAAGATAAATATCAGTATCAGTAGATATGAATTCTGATTCATTTTGGGGGAAAAAATAGCTCAGTGCTCTTTGTTGCAAGGCCTGAGGCCATTGGTGGATCCTAATCCTAGTGAAAGGAACCAGTGCAGTTCTATGCTCTCTCTTGCTCTCTCAGGATTCTCGGGAGAGGCTCTTTGGCTTTGTCTTGCCATGGCTTAACAGAGGTCTAGCATGACAGAGCAACTTCTGGGGGTGGTGAGTCAGGAAACTTGCCATACATCGGTTAGAAAGTTGCTGGTGGGAAGGGAAACGAAGACAGAGGAAATCTTCCAATTAGCTGTAGTGGCAGGAAGAACCCTAAGAGCCTATGAGCAGTTGGATGGTCAAACTGCAGCAGTGCACTGCATAGATGCCAAAGTGGAGGGGAAATTGGATGGATGGGGAGAGAAAGATGGAAAGAGAGAGTGCATGGAACTATGACATTAAATTCTGAAGCAAGAAGTAGACTACATCTCTCTTGCAAAGTATTCCAGTCCAAGAATCAAATAAGCCTGTCAGAATTCGCCTCCTTGGAAGGGGAGAAGTAAGCATGCCCTGCTGCCTGGAGTCATCTTCAGCTACTGTGACTGGAGACAAAATGGCTCCTGCTCCAAAAATAATGAAGGTCACTAAAACAGCTCTTCGTCACAGGACAGTCTTAGATTCTAGTGAACAAGCAACATCTGGAATTTGTTTTCTTCAACATTCAAACTATGATGTTGAGCCTGAAAGTATGAACCAGTGTGACAAATATTATAGTCTTTGGTTACCACAATCAAACACAGAGAGACTAAATCTATTCACTGCTATGACTCATGATGGGTAAATGGAACTTCCATGTTCGTATAAGTCTGAATTTTACAGGATGGAAGAAACAGTGAAGAAAAACTGTTGCTTCCACATCTTGCTTTAAGCTTTCTACAAGCAACTGGTCAGCCATAGTTGAAAATAGGAGCATGGTCTGGATCAGGGCTTCCAACCTTTTTAGACATTAATGTTGATAGAATGTCATCAGTGCTTTCACAAAATGACTGCAATGGAAGGTTTGATCATTCATAAAATGCCCATTATGGGAATAGCTGTTGACAAAATGTATTTATTTTATTTATTACAAACATTTGTATCCTGTCCTTCTGACAAGAGCTCAGGACTTTTTTGGGAAAGTGAACTGGTGGAACTAAAAGAAAAGCAACCAGCATGGTTCCTTGTAACATGCCAGCCTCCTACTCAATTAAAAAAACCTTGTAGAAAAAAATGCAAAACCAAAAGAATCAGAGAAGCTGTTGGGCACCAAAGGCAATGTCTGTGAGCATATTAGTGCTCATGGGCACCATACTGGAGACCCCAGATGAGCCAACAGGCAGGTTTTCATGGATTTATGTACACATGGAAAAATTCTTCATAATTTTGACAATGTTCTTACCTTGAAAAGCAGTTATATGACCAACAATCATGTATTTCAGTTCAAAATTTAGTGTCTGGATGTTTTCCATTCTCTCTCTCCGAACAGCTGCTTGATAGCTTTCTTCCATCTTCTTGGTGCAGCATGTTGGTGCTCTTTGTTGACAAATCTGCAAGTTTGACTCTAGCAAAAGAGAGAAAGAGAATTTTAAAAAGTACTCCCACACATAACTTCCTCAATAAATACAGCCAAACATACAATATTTCTTACAAATAAAGTAATATCTAGGTAGAACAGATACAAGTCATAAGAAGTTTAACAGGTCAAAATGTCTGTACACTTCAAGGGTGCAACTTCTAATTACAACTTGATGTTCATTAGCTAAATGCTGCAGTATCCAGAATCAGATATACCATTGCCACTGGATCCCTTTCAAGCACAAAGTTTGCATTTCCTTTTTACTATAAAGACAAGAGCTATATTTTTTACACATGTATATTAACTTATTGTGCAGTCATGGACATGTGCATGCAGGTTTGTGTGTTATATGCTGATGATACCCAGCTCTACCTCTCGTTTTCCGCCAATCCAGGTGAGGCAGTGGCCGTACTGAACCGGTGCCTGGCCGAGGTAATGGGCTGGATGAAGGCCAATAAACTGAAGCTCAGTCCAGACAAGACGGAGGTCCTGTTGGTTGGCGGATCGGGCTTCAGAGAGGGTGAATTGAACCTAGTCCTGAATGGGGTTGCACTCCCTCCCTCTTAGGGACAAGGTCCACAGCCTGGGAGTGCTCCTCGACCCGGAGCTTTCATTGGAAGCTCAGGTGACAGCAGTGGCGAGGAGCGCTTTCCTTCAGCTTCGGCTGATTCATCAGCTGCGCCCCTACCTGGAGTACGACTGCCTGGCGACAGTGACACACGCGCTGGTGACTTCCCGCCTTGACTTCTGTAACGCGCTCTACGTGGGGCTACCCTTGAAGACGGTCCGGATACTTCAATTGGTTCAAAATGGAGCTGCCAGGCTGCTGACGGGGACTGGGCGTTATGTTCACAAGACTCCAGTCCTCCATCAGCTTCACTGGCTTCCCATTGAAGTCTGGGCCCAATTCAAGGTGTTGGTGATGACTTATAAAGCCCTAAACGGCTTGGGTCCTGGTTACCTGAAGGAGCGCTTACATCCATATACACCTGCCCGCCCGCCCCTTGAGATCTGCGGGAGAGGCCCTTCTCCAGGAACCCTCTGTGAAAGAAATTAGGAGGGTAGGTACTCGGAGGGCTTTCTCTGCGGTGGCACCCAATCTATGGAATGCGCTCCCCAGAGAGGTCCGCCTGGCGCCGTTGTTATTTGTTTTTCAGCGCCAGGCGAAGACCTTTTTATTTAAGCGTCATTTTAATTGTTAATATTATTTGCTTATTTTATCTGGCCAGGACAACTTATTTTATATTGTTATTTCTTGTATTTTAATTTTATGTTGTGAGCCGCCCCGAGGCTTCAGCGAATGGGGCGGCATAGAAATGTTTTAATAAATAAATACATAAATAAATGCATATTTGACCTGACAAAGTCAATCATTTAAAATTTCAATATGGGTTGAAGGGGTCACATGCATATTTCAACACATCTCCAATCACTCCAACTTTTGGAAAGCCTCTGAAGATCCATGAGTTATCAACTACAGGGGATAGGAATGACCTCTGGCCCTTGCTAAGGTTGCATAACAGTCCTTATTCAGTCAAGCTCTACTATAGAAAAAGATAGGACCAGTATTGCAGGAATGCCAGTGACTACTTCGGCTCCTTTGTGAAGGCGGGGTCAGCTCTCTCCTTAGGTCTGCTAATTCTTATTCACAACAGAAGCAGCAACCCATCATCACTTTGCCACAGCAAGTGTCTAGTCCTTTTCTTAAGCATGTTGTCCATTTCATAAGTTAAGGGATGCAGTCCATTTCATGTTTAGACAGAAAAAGCCATACAATCCCAGATTTCCCTAGGCATCTATGGCTGACTTGGGAATACTGAGAGTTGTGGGTTTCCCTCCCCCTTGTCTTAACATACATAAAATTGCACCATAAATGACTAAATCTGACATACAGACCCGTTGTTTATGCTGTTGAATCTAGTGCCCTCCAGATGTTTTTGACTACAACTCTAAGCATTCCTGACCATTAGCCAGAAGAGTCTGGAGGGCTAAAAAGCTGCTATAGAAACTTAAACCCATATGGTGGCCACTGAATTAAAGTAAACATAAGCAATGTTCATAAATTGTATTTTCTTCTTTTATTTACAGAATCCATTATTCTGTCTTTGTAGGTTTAAACTCATATTGGAACCCAGTTGGCTATCCTATATCCAGAAGCTAAGGAATTTCTGCAGGTGTTGCTACCTATGTATCACATTTGATGAAAATATTTATCTTCAGAAAAACTATTAATCTTCACAGGAAAAACAGAAGAAACTGCCAGAGAGACCTTCGCCACAGTTGGCCGCAAAGATTCCTTGCCCCATTAATCTCTTGAACAAACACACAGAGAATGTCTGCAGATCCAGGGCCAAAAGGCTGTAAAGACTGCACCTCAGTAGAAACAGCACAAACCCTCTACATGCCAAAACACACTGTGCAAAACACAGAGTATTTAAAGACAAAACAGAAAGCAAGCCCCATTCTCACAGCGATGCCTTGAAGTCAGTATGGGCATGTATGAAGTCAGCATGAAAATTTCACATCCTTCAATATTAGCTTTGGGACAGAACCTTTAATGCCAACCTCCTGTGCCCCAAAGCCGATCTAAATTTTCTGTATTCAACTCACCTAGCTGCTGGAAATAGTGATAATTGGTACCATTTCAAAACTATCAGAATGCTTAAAAGGGTATAATGAATTAATACTATTATATCTTAATGCAAAGCAATTCCTACAATCAAATAGCAGGGAGACATAATGAAGATTGCTGGGGAAAGCCCAGACTATGCAGGAAAATGAATGGCACATTGCTTTACCTTACCTCTCTGGGGGTACGTATACCAGATACCAAGCCAAGGATACATCTGGGCACCATGTTCCTGAGCTACTGAGTCAATGCATTCAATGACCCACCTTCTTGCACTTGTTCTGCTTTGGAGACCAAATGAAACTAGCCAAAGCAACAATCCTGCTAACTTCAGTAAGGAACATCACAATGGTAACCTTTCTCCAGTCAAATATTACTTATGCAGCAGGTCCCTTTTTTGCACACTCAGAAACAACACACATACCTCAAACCACAAAGGAATTCTGATGTCTGACCCTTAAAGTCAACCAATGCTGGGAAGCAAAGGCACACAATACAGAATCTGTTCTAAAATAAAAAATAATGCATGCAATACTACAATTCTGAAATAAACATTAGGTATTATTGGGAAATGACACTGAGAAGTACTACTACAGTCTTTGATTTTCTCAGCAGGAAATAAAGTGAAGACTAAAGTTATAAATAGATAATAGTTCCATTTTGAAATACATACATGAATAAACAGATCACACGTAACAGTTTCCTAGGAAATTAAGCTAACAATGTTAGCTTTTAAAGAACATAGTTTGTTGGATAATTATATGTAAAGAGTGCCTTACATAAGCAGTTCCTTTCCCCACTACCACCCTTTGATTTTTCCACATTTTCTTGTGTTAAAATCTGAAACTGAAACAGATTTAATTAGCACTGTTATCATTTGAAGTACACAAAATACTCAAGAAAAACACACTTGCTAGTTGCACAAGTATTCTCCCCCCCCCCACCCCACCATCCCCGTGGTGTAAAATGAGTAAATAGGTTGCAGTGTAATTTATCACTTCTAGAAAATATATACTGTACTAGAGTGATTCAATGGAGTCTATTTGTGTGCAACTCCTGTGCCACATAATCTGATTAAAATCACCTGTTTCTGGAAGGTCCCAGAGTTTGCTGGAAAGTGTATCTCAGTAAGCAGCATTATGAAGACCAAGAAGCTATCAAAACAACTTCACAGATAAAGTTGTGCAGAACTGAACAGTCAGGGTCAGTTTATTAAAAAAAGTGGGGGGGGATCCTATACAGTGAGCATCCTCCAGAGTACTGTGTAGCTCAGCTTCGACTCAGCTTAGAGATGCCTGCCTATCAAAACTCAGTGACCAGGTAAGAAGGGCATCTGTCAGAAAAGGAACCAAGGAGCCAATGGTAATTCCAATGCAACTAGAGATCTGTAGTGGATATGGGAAATAATCAATGGGACACTCAGATGCTCCACAAATATGGTCTTTATGGAAGAGTAGTGAGAAAAGGGTTAGTGTTGAAAGAAACCCATCTCAAAGCCCACTTAGAGATTGCAAGATGGCATGTGGAAGACAGAGCAAATATGTGGGGAAAAGGTTTCTCTAGTCTGATGAGACCAAACTTGAACTTTTGGGACTTGCTGCAAAACACTGTCTGTGGTGCAAAGCCGACAATGCCCTGAAAGCATCATCCCTGTGGGGAAACATGGTGGTGGCAGCATCGTGTTGGAGGGGCACTGCTTTGCAGGAGATGAGAAATTGGTCAGGATGGAGAGCAAGATGGTTTTGTCCATTTTAGAGGAAATCTGTTTTGGTGTGCAAGGTACTTGTATGGAGATTCACCTTCCAGGAGATCAATAACTCTAAAAACACAGCCGAAGTAACAATTGAGATAGAATAGTTTTGCCGGGAAGAACTAGCAAGCGTTGCAGGAGTCAGATATGCAAAGCTGATAGAGGCTTACCTCAAAAGATTCACAGCTGTAATTGCTGCCTTAGGCACTTCTACCAAGTATTGATTCAGGAGGGCAACTGTGCAATTACAAAGCACCAAGACTTGCTTTAAATTTGTGGCACAATAAAAATATTTTGCACCTCCGCTGTGTTGAGTATCTTGTGTACATCAAATGGTAGCAATGCTAATTAAATCAATTTCAATTCAAGCTTGTAAAATAAATAAAATGTGAAAATGTCAAATGGGGTGAATATTCCCGAAAGCACTGCACATGGGAAGTGATAGCTCCGCACACAGCAACAAACAGAATGATGGGTTCATGCTTTTCCATGAGACAAAGGACTATGGGATAACACTGAAAATTCCTTACAGTTATATTAAAGATATTCTATCAAAACTAAACAAGGTGATGCTACAAAACAAGAACTTAAAACCCCCCTCAGGATCTATATATTTACATGAGGGGTAACTTGTGGAGGTTGAGGGTCTGGCATGGCCCTCCAGACCCACTGTGGGATTCTCCTCTGCACACCACACTGCCACCAAAATTCAGTGGCACAGCAGCAGGGGAGAAAAAGGCGGCAAGCTTCCTGTGTCCCTGGTTTTAAAAATACAATGCTGCTTTCTTTGCCATCACAGAAGAAAATTCAGCAGCAATGGTGGACAATGGAGAGCACTAACAATTTTCATGCCTTTTATAACTAGCATACAGGAAGATGCCTTAAGGAAATTGCCATGTCAGACAAATGATACCTTTTGGTATCTACACTGACAGACAGTTGCTTTCCAGGATTTCAGAGAGTACTCCTTCCCAGTCTTAATGGGAGATACTGGGAGACTGAACATTCTGCATGCAAAGTATATGTTCCACTGCAATTTACAACCTCAAATGCTCCTTCTCCCCTTCAGATGAGATTTGTAATATTTGCCTGAAGAGGCATGCTTGCAGATCTCTTCCTAAACAACTTGGAGTGAAAGAAAGTGCTGAGGTAATTATTGTTATTAAATCTAGAAGATCATGCACTCAGTCACAAAAATTTCTTGACATTCTGTGCCTTTGTCTTACTCAGAGCACTTATGGTTCAGTGCGTACCAAAAAGATGCTGACAATTCAGCTGTCGGGTGGGATACTGGCAAAGGATGTTTTGCCTGCTTCACCCCAACTGGGACACAGCTGAGTAAACTGAAAGGTGGAAATTGTGAGGGCTTTGGAGTGAGGGACATCAACATGCTGCTTAGGAAGAGCAGAAGCCCCTTACTATTACTGAGCACTCCCAAAATGCTGGACCTTCCTGCAAGCTTCCCACTTCCCAGTTGCAGTGGGCTTCAGTCATTCTTCAGTGATGTTGTGGGGTTAAAAATAATGTGTGGAAGGAACCCACAGGAAGAAAGTTAAATGTTATTGAGAGAACAAAATGAATGAAATGCTTTGTATTCATAAAATGGATTATATCCGGGTAAACTGCAGCATTTCACACAAATATTTAGAGGTTTTAATGGATAACAAACCAAACATGTCAACAGTGTAATACTATGGCACAAGGCCAAATCTAGGCTGTACCCACAGTAGCTTTGCTTGAACAAGACTTGGAAAGATCACTCTGCTGTAGTCTGCCTTTTCATTTCCAGCTAACATCCTTCTTAAGCGAAATTTGACAGGATCCAAGCAGAGAATTATGAAGATAGTAAAGGATCTAGACGGCAAACTGAATGAACAAATAGTGTAGGAATGGGAAATTCTCAGGCTAGAAAGAGTGGTATGCAGAGAGGGAATGTGGACAGTCTCTAATATTTAAAAGGAAGGTAAAACACAAGGGAGGGAAATACCTTTTATTCTGTCCGCAGAGTGCAATATATTATGTTTCTGAACAAGAAGGAGCAATGGATTTATTTTTATAGCCCTATAACTGTAGAATGCCATGCACATTGAGATATTAAAAACAAACAAACAGAACTTTTGTTCTATTGAAGCACACACATCATTGCTTTCAATCTAAAATGTAACAGAGCAGATGACAGAATGTAGGTAAAATGAAAAAAGAAATTTCATAAATGCCAGTAAAAGTACTTGGGATCAACTTCAGCAAGTGATGAAAACAAGGGCTCAGTCAAAGCCTTATTTATATATTTATTTATTTAATTTCTTCACATGCTGAATATGGAGAGTTCCTACAAGGGGTCTTGAAAAAGTTTCCACACTTTTATATTTTATAAATATATTTATATATTTTTTGCTGATGACATCAAAAACTTAGTATGACACTGGGGAAAATAGAAGGTGACTATGTAGAAAAGCAATGTAACTTGTTTTTGAAATTCTTAATAAATAGTTTTTAAAAGTGCAGAAACTTTTTGAAGACCCCTCATAGAAGTCAATACTAGATTGAGTTCAGCAATGCACTCTATGCATGCTCAGAGATTCATTCTGGGTATTATGCTTCTGAAAAATACTTCGTTGAATAATGAACGTTTTGCAGAGTAAGGTCTGTAGCTTTGAATGTGCAAAGGAAGGAAACGTAGCTCATGGCAGGTTACTGTTTGAAAAGAACATGTTTCAGATGCATTACAGGGCAGGCTGCATTCAGAAGGTCCTGGGTCGCAACATGTTCACAGGGCTTGCTCATGTGTAGGCACCAGCATAGCGGGAGCTACCTCCGCTCAGAGAGGTAATGCCAGGGTAAAAAGTGAAGGCAACATGGAGGGTGTGGGTGAAGCAAGGAAGGTAGCATGATTAAAGAGAAAAGAAATAGACACCAGTAGCTTATTAGTACATTATGCCCTAAGCACCATTCCAGTTGTTCAGGCCACCATAGTTGGAGAGGTGTCTTTGTGTCCTGAGCTTTTATTGACCCAGAGTTCAATAAAAATTCCAAGTTCCATATCCTCTCAGAGATGCAACCATACTCGGCGTGCTGTTGCCTTGAGCCTCAACCATGGACCCAGGTGTACTGCTCTAAAAGGTTTCGGTGTTTGCATTGTGCTCCAGGGAGAAGCGTTGGGGTGAGGACTCATCTGTGCAATCCATGGAACTGCCCTGGGACACTGTTTTCGGTAGTGAGTGCAAAAACATATGAAACGAACACTACCACATCTGCACAGGCGGAGATGCTTGGTGATCATGTAGCCATGAGGAAGAGGAAACCTATGTTGGCCTTGCCTGTCTGATCGTGGACTGCATGGATCAATTACATTGTGGGAGAACAAGAGTAGGAGGAGTGTTAGCAGGAAACACTGGTGAAGTGCTTATATTAGATCTTCAAACATAGGGAAGCATAACATGGTGGGCCTCCCAAACATAGGTACATCAAGCACACAGATGAGCTTAATCAAGGACAGCAGGCTGGTAATGTGTAATTGCAGACCAACAGCTAAGGGCAAAGAGAGTGTTGAAGAACAATGGCAGGGTGAAGTCCCATCAGGTGTAGCAGTACTAGATCTGTGGCTGAGAGTTCACATGGCAAAATTCAATGTTATTTCTATGTGCAGAATAGGACAAAGGCAGTTTCCTAACTCTTTTTACCAGCCTAATGAACCTAGTGAAATAGTCTTTGAAATTCTCTTATCTAATAAATATCTGACATCACTATTTGACATCTAATGAAATTTGATTTCCATATTTGGTCTGATCAAATTTGGTAGCTGTGCGATATCATTTAATATTATACTGTAAATACAGTGCTATTAAGTTTCTTTGACAACTTCAGAATTAAAATAAGCAGGCTAATGGCAATAAAGTCTACCAAATTTCAAGGTAAAATGTCAAGATTTCCAAATTGTTACTCATAATTCAAATATTATGAATATATTTTCCTTCTAACTTTTTCTCCTGGTGCTTGAATGTGGAAACCTGAAAAAAATAAAATAAAATTGGGGAAAAATACAGAGAAGGGCAATCAACATGATCAAGGGGCTAACTCTCCTAAAAGGAAATGTTTGGCATTGTTTAGCTTAGGAAAAAAATAAAAGCGAAGGGAGACATAGAAGTGTATAAAATATGCATATTATGGAGTGCAAATGAGTGCAAATATTAGAACCCCAGGTCACTCAATTAAGTTGAATGATGGGAGAGTCGGGATAGATAAAGTAACATATGTCTTCACACTGTGGATTGTTAAGCTATGGAATCTGCTACCAACTTTGAACATGTTAAAAGGGTGTGGAAGAATTGCCCCAGGGGAAAAAGAATATCACTACATGGCTACCATTTGCAGCGGATCCACCCTTCTTCATTGGTCAATCCACTGCAAACAGCAAAATGGAAAAACTCCACCCTGGCTATTCCACATTCACCTCCACTGCCATAAATCCACACTCCCTTACTCCTTTTATTTAAGGTGCATGGAACATTAGGCATAATATATAAAAGGTGCATATATATAGTATTTTACTTAAAAAAAAATAAAACAAATAAACCTGTAATGATCTGACTGCTGTTACTTTAAGAGCAATAGCTCTATATTTCTGCTATCACGCTATAGCAGCTACAGTCCCTAAGCCTAACCAACATAAGCCAATTCTCTTACAGAATTCCACTGCAGTTAATGCTCAGAACTGACAATGAAAGCTTGATAGTCAAGTAAGGTTTGGCTTCTAGCTGGGAATTTTAACGACAGTTTCTCTGACATCTCTTGAAGTCTTCAATTTGGTCCAGCAGTTGCTCTCTTTTCAGACCTTTACCAACCATTTCCCAGGCCTTGGCTCTTCCTGTAAGCTGCTTTGGTTTCCTCCTTCCCGTACCTTCTTGCATTCTACTGCCTTGTCTATCTGTTGCCAGTGTCTGTCTGCCACTGTGCTTCTGCCTTCTCAACCTCATGAGAAGACACATTTCCATTTCCACTCTTCCCCTGATACCACTCTCAGATGAAGCTCTTCTAGTGATGCCTCTCAACGGATCCTTCCATTTGCTCTTGAAAGAAGAGCTCATGTGCAAATCCAGCCAATCAGCTTCAGAGTGCCCAACATTCCATCACACCCTCTCTGCTCAAACGCAGAACCAACAGCATCTTTAGCTGTCTTCCAAACAGATGATGCCAAAATTCTAATTCGTAGATATAAGACTGAAACCCGCCCTTTTACCTTGGAAACATCCTTTGAAGTTGGAGCTGAGACTCTGAACTCAGAGTGTCCTCCCTCACCCTGACAGGTGGCACAGAAAGAACTGTGACAGCTGCAGCTCCAAGGTCAGAAGAGTGACCTTAGAAATGGAGTTTTGTGGGTGGAGAAGGCAGTAATCAGTCTGTGCCAGTCTATGTGGCATCCTGGTGGTATATTCGCCACCTCCCCTCACACTCTGGGGCAAACACTTAGACAGCTGAGCTTCTGAGCTGAGATAAGTAGGGACAACCTTATTGGATTGTGCTGGTAATGCAGCTGGACATTTGGCCTGTTTCTAACCTAGGTTTGGGTGAGAATTGTTTCAACTACTTTTGAAAAGAATTTAACTAGAGTCTCACATTTCTTTGTAGCTGCCATGGAAAGATCTAGAGATGGGGCAGGGGGCAGGCAGAAAACAAACTCTAATCCCACTGCTTCATTATTGCTTTTAAAATGATAGAGAAGGAAATTTATTGTACGTCTGCATGAAATACAGAGTGTTTTGATTCCTTGGAAACCAGTAGGAGTCACATTTTTGTTTGAGGAGCAACCATATTGCACAAAGAGAAGAGAATGTGATGCTTCCATTTATTTGTCAGTATCCTTATAGTTGTCTCCTGTATGAAGTCTCGTATTTAGCAAATTCACAGAAACTATATCAGGAGCCCAAAATTAAGTATTAATACACATTGCTAAGAAAACTGGTATTTTTATGCTTTTTAAATTGTCCCTCCATATGCTTCAGCTTCCTTTCTCCATGCAGTGTTTCCAAAGTTTTCGCAAAGACGCATTCATGACTAAGGATGTTGTATGAAAACAACTCATACCAAGCAGCAGCTGTTTCTCATAGCAGTATGTTTTTGGTGAGAACAGCCTCTGAGAAATTGCAGCTGTACTCATGGAGAGGCTGGTTCATAGCTTTAAAAAGGCCTTAGTGAATTAATCCAAGGTCAGTTTAGTCCAGCATTCTGCCTCCAGCTGTGACATCTAACTATTCCTGCCCACAGATTAGATACAATGATAAAGAATGCTGTGTAGCAATGATTTTGAGTCAGGATTAGCCCCAGAACCTTTTCTGAAAACCACAGTTCAGCTGCAGAACATTTAAAGAGGAGATTTTCCAGTCATCCATTGTGATCTCACAGCATTGGAATTGGGCACAGGACTCCGAAGTCTGCCAGAGTGGCTTCTAGTCAGGTTTGAATGTATATTCTATGACTCAGTTCGATTGCTGTGAAATAAGTAAAATTCAGAGAATTGGTGATGCACAAGATCGCTGAAATTCATCAAAGTATACTTCAGCATTCATTCTGCCTCACTCCTGTTCTTATTTGTTATCTGTTTTTGCTTGTTCAGGTTTTTTTTCCTTTTCTTTTATGGTTCATTTGAACAGGAAAAGAACACTTTTTTTTTTTCAAAATATAGTACTTTCCTTCCCACAGACTAAAATGTAAAAATAGACATTTGTTAAAATGTACAACTTTTAAAAAAGGACAAAGTAGTGCTTCTCTAAAGGTATGAATTTAATGCATACAGTTTAGAAAATACAGATCACCCCTCGCATCAAAACATGAAAATGCACAACTTTTAATTATATATTTTTCAAACTGTACATTTTTAAAATTGTAGACTTCGCAGGCACAAATGCAAGCCAAGGAATTTATGAACCTTTTCAGAGACATTTTCTCATTCACACTCAGAGTTGTGATCAGGTTTTGAGTGATTTATGAACTTTACTGAAATTCTTGCTCATCCCTAAGAAAAAGCTTCATTCTCAATTCTTGTCTGGCATCATGGTGAGCATAGCTGCAAACCTGCCAAGGATGTTCATCCTTGGCAAGAACTCCTGGACTTGCTCTTCAAGATTGCCACCTGGTTGTTTACCTGCCTCTTTCTCGGACCCAGACAATGGTAGTGATTAAAAGTATGCACACTGAAGGCCACTGTCCACTTGCTCATTGGCTCTCTGCCTGTCAGGCAAGTGAGTGGTATCAGTGATGAAAACGAAGATGAGGAGCAATGGCATCTGGTGACAATGGTGGTCAAAAAATAGTTTCAGTGAGGGAAGGGGCTTACTGAGGGAGTCTTCCTTTGCCCAAAGGCCTTCTAAAAGCTGGAGCTGGCACTATATTAAAATTATTTTGGTGTCCCTTTGCCTTTCCCAAACTAATAGCCTCCATATATTTTGGATTTCAGACCCCATCAGTTCCAACCAACAAGGCCAATGTTCAGGAATCCTGGGATATGTAGTCCAGAATAACTCAAGGACCATAGTTGGAAAGGCTGCAGTACATGACTGTTGGCATACCATTTTTGAAACTTTTAAACTTCTCTTGGAACTTTTATTATAAAACTAAAATTCATACCAGAATTGATTTGGCAAAATTTGAAATGTCTGTGTTCTGTATGTGTCTGTGTGAAAGTATGTCTGTGTGAAAGTATGCATGCGTGCACACACGCACATAAAAACATTCTATAAATAAAACTGCCATAGTCACAAAATAACTAGTAATTTAGGTAATTAACTCTCATTTAAATATCAATGTGACTTTAGACTTCAGTGGGCTTTGGAAATGTGTTTTATTTCACATGAAGTGGAGCTATTTGGTAATTGGTCCAAAAATTGCATATATTTTATATTGCATAGAACTTGCTCATTTTACTTCATATGTACAGTAAACAAAGGAGAAGATTATTCAAAATGGCCCAATTCAAGTGGAAACTGAACTGACAACATGAAAAGGTGACCAGACAAGAAAACTACCAGCCCTTTCATAGCAAAATAACCTTGTTATGGTCATTGGCACATTATATTATAGAGAAAAGATGATCAGAATGAAAACTAAAAGATATCAACAGATCTGCCAGCCTGGGATACCATCAGAGCAGTATCTCCTCAAATGTATGAGATCCACAGACAAACACTGGTTGTCTTCCAGCCCTTGCACCAGAGGCAAGAAATCAATTTCATGAAGGTCTGCAAAAGTCATGACATCCATTGTGGCAAGTTTCATACACTGGGTTTATCTAGCACATACAATTGCTGTCCTTTATATGGCCCCTGTGTTGGTGGCCTATAACATATTGATTACAATCAATTCCAAATGTTAACACATATATTACATTTTAACAGGGGTGTTCCAAAAATTCTCTGTTGTATTGTGGCAAAAGGAACACTTCAGCTCTTTTGAGACGGGAAGGAGGAATTTACCCTGGTCCTCCTGCATTCCTCAAAGTGGCTGCAATTCTTTCTCCCCAAGACACTCATGGATCATCCTGGGGCAGAGGGGAGGGGAGAAATGGAAGTTCCCTGCCTCAGAGCATTCTCTGGTAGAGGGCACGCCAGCCACTTCACTGCTACTACAAAACATTTGCTTCCATTGCCAATGCCAGCCCTCGCCCATAAGCTTTCACTGTGATATGCTGCAACCATGGAAGAAAATTCATCATGCAGAAGGCGTCTGTAATAGTTTTTCCATGATGTAATATGTAGATCAACTCTGCACCATATTAAGATGCTGTGGGGGTTGGGTGGAGGAAACAACCAGAAACATCTGGTTTTTAAAAACAAGGTGAAGATTTGTAGACCATGCTGGATTCTACAATTTACACAATAATAGGTTGCCTAAGGAGGCTGAGACAAATATCTATCTAGCATCCTTTGTTAGCAATACCATGATATTGTTAAAACTGTTACATAAACAGCACCCCAAACCCTAAAACACACTCATTTGAAAGAAAGAGTGTGAGGAGAAGGGAGAATCCCATAAAGAGGAATGGGATGTACAAATGTTTTGATTGCTGCCTTCAATACTTATGTAATTCAGTGACCAAAACTGAACATGACTCAATCTTTGCTTCCATAAAAGTGGACTGAAAATAAGGACATTTGATCTGCTTCTTGTGTGAACTTTAGAAAATGTACTTAGGACAAACATGGATATGTAAACACAAGCTTCCTTCTTGCTTTGGTATGCACACTTAACCTCCACTAACATTAATGGGAATTATGCATGCATAATGAATGAAGAATAGACCCTGCATGAATAAGGCTCTTGTTAGTATAATGAATACATTTAACCACTAATGTAGAGATATGCTAAACTACTCAGCTTAAGTCAATTCTGAACAAAGCTACCGTGACCCACCAATACTATTAAATTCGGAAACTCTTGTACTTTCTGTCAGGGCTTGGATGGATTGTCTAGTTGTACCCACCCAAGAGAATAACCGAGAAAAAATACATGTGCGTGACAAAATAATATGAGAGTGTCTGGGGGCAGCAGCAAGAGCACATGTTAATAAAAGTATGAAGGAACAAAAGTAAAGCCTGAACTGCCCGGTTTACTTGACAGCCTTTCTGAAAGCTTCTACTATTTTGTAGCCTTTTGAAGGCTTTTCTTAAAAGTAAAACAAGGGAGGGATGTGGGGGCAGAAGCAAGGCCAACCTCCAACACCCGTGTGTACCCCGCTGCTATTAGAGATCCTCGTGTGTTTATGCAAAGATGTGAAAAAAGGATGCGTTGAGAATTTCCTTTCAGTTCACTTTTGATCAGCATGCATCAAATTCACCAAGCACTCCATATTCAAGAAAAAACAAGAAATTGAAATCGTTTAATACTGAGCGTGAAAAAAACAGAACTGATCATTTGTCCATCCAGGCCTTGGGCTTCAGGTATTTAGGTCCTAAAATTCTGGTTTTGAATTCCTGCCTATGGTAGCACTTAGTTAGGGTGGTTCTCTTGTTTGCAGGCAGGCTGCTTATCTTTAACAGCTATGCAGCAGGCAGGGCTGCATCTTCCTCTCCATACCAGGCATAGATATATTGAATTTGGTTGGTGACTATGCAGAGCATTTGTTTCAGGTTCAATTTTTATAAGAACGTAACCAAATTTGTAAAGTTCCTCATATTCAGGAGGGGAAAACTTTGAATTTTAAAAAGTTTGAATTTGGCAGAAAAAGTATCTAGATGAAATGTAACATTCATCCCTAGTTTCTTGGTTCACTTGTGTTGGGAATGATGGGGACAGTTGTTTCTGAGCCAGAGAATGAAGGGGAGGAGGTGGAGGGTGCTTGGGAATGTATGGCTCCAGACTCTGAGATGAAAGAAGTGACACTTATCTCAAGACCACTCTGCCCAAAAACTGAGCATAGCCAAGATGCACAATCCTCAGGAGGGGCATGGGAGAGAAGCTCTCAAATTCAGGCAAACCTGGTGTGACTCGTGACCCAGGATGCAGCACTGGGAGAGGAGGACCAGCCAATTACAGGATAGGCATATAGAACAGAAACATGATCACTTCCAAACCTGACCTTCAGAAGGAATTACACCCAAAAATACTCAGAAGGTGGCCTTCTGGAAGTGGTTATTGAGACTGGGTTCAGCTTACAGTTCTGTGCATCCTCGGAGATCTGTTCTGTAGCGATTCAGGTTGTTGTGTATCCTTCGGTAAATAAAGAGCTATTTTTTTTCCCAAAGAAATGATTTGTTGCCTTGAATGCGTGAAGGGAGTAGTACTTGGCACTTGACAATTAGGGTTTACATCATATTTACAATTAGAAGCCCTGATAGGGCAAGTTTCCTGAACTGAAGGACCTCTGGAAGTACAGTCAGCTGAAATCTGTAACAACAGTGCCCAGGGATATAGGGGTTTGTTTGCACGTCCTTGTCTATTTCCTGGTTCTACCCCTCAAATGTTGCAAGTGAATAGTTTCCAGTTCCTCTCAGCCATGTCAGCCACGTGTTTACTGGCATTTTCACCAAAATCAGAGCAGGAAGACATGGCTGAGATCTGCTGAGGTTGCACATCCCAGCAGGGAGGGACTGCAAAGAGCTCCCTGTACTTGCTCTTTACAATTGCGCCATGTGTCAGTCTGGCCTGGCACAATAAACACTGACGGTGAGAAGCAGAAGCAATAGGTACCTCTTCCTACTCACCCCTTGCCTGTCAACAAAGGTTGCAAACAGTATGAGGAGCAGTAGCAGCTGGTGATAATGGTGGTGAGACAGGAGACTCAATGAAAGAGGCCACCCAAAACCTGGTACTAGCACTGAAAATAACTCTAAATGCAATATTTCTTAAAGTTCAGCGAAGGCTTGATTATGAAGATGGCTGGTGACATTTGATGACTACCAACATTAAGTCACTTTTCACATTATGTATTTCCCTCAGCGAGACCAGAATAGGATACCAGGGTGTGGTACAGAGGGGTGGGGGGAAAGGAGGGCTTAGGCCAGCTATTTAAAACTTGTCCCATTTTATCACATAACAGTCCTGTAAATTAAAATCCCTTGGTCCATGGCATCCAAATAAGCTTCATGGTTGAGTGGAAATTTGAACTATAGATGCTACACTATACTGCCATACCCATGCATTTATGATGAACCCACTGGATCTGAGCGTGCATTTTCCCAATTTCTTTCAGCTGAATCAAAGATCAAAATTAAATAATACTTGCCTGTGGAAATAGAGCAACCCAAAATCTTCAGAGACTCAAATAACTAAGTGATGCCTCGGAAAAAAGTTACCACTGTCATCTGCAAGAGATAGCATGTTGCTGTTTTGCATCTTTTTTAAACCACAGCCTGGCTGTATGGTCTGTTTTGTCAATTATTTTTTTGCAGCAAAATAAAACATCTCTTTATCAGACAGAGAATTAATTTGGCATCGCCACTGGAAACCAATCTCCTTCCAGAAGTAGAAAAGTAGATGCAGTTTCATTTCACTTAGAAGTGCCAGATGGAAACTGTTTATGCCAAATATGAACCAAGTTTTCAATCCTGATATTTAACCAGAGATTATTTGATAATTATTCACTCTGCTTGATGTTGTTCAATTCACTAAATCTTAATTGTATGAACTGTCTCCAGAGAACTCCTGTGCATGACACAAGATCAAACCATCAGCACAGAAAGTAGGCTTTCTTGTATTTCAGTGATACTTGTAGGATTTTGACCAGTAACAAACATGAGTTATTAAAAAACTTGCACATCTATGAAGTATTGTACCTTATTTTCTGCATCTAAAAGACAGGTGTCATGCTGTTTCATCTTTCTGATAGTGAAAGTGATATGCCTTTTCAATGACATTAAATTAATGTGGAATGTCCCTCTCAATAATCAGCCAACAAATGGATACACAGATGGATAGAGAAATCCATGGAAACAGACCTCAGCACAGGTTGCCTAGTTGCCGAGGATTAAGCTTGAGTTGCTCCTTTGGGGCCTTCCATGGGTTCTGTAGTAATTACTACAATTTCTGGAATGCTGCCCCCCTCCGAATGGTCTCCCACTTATTTCCCTGCATCACAAATTTCCAACAGTTGTTCATTAAGAAAGAGGAGCTTAGTTCAACAACTTCTCATTGGTCATACTAGTTGAGAATTACGAGAGTTATAAAGCAATACATTTGGAGGTCACCAAGTTGGGAAAGCTACTGTGTATAGTTATGAAATATAAATTTGCCTGATATTGGATCAAATAATTGGTTTATTGAACCCAGAACTGTTGACGTCAACTGTCAGTGGCTTCCCACCAGAAGTCCCAAGAAGGACTTTTCCAGGCAAGCCTTTAAACTGTAAATCAGGGATGGGAGACCTTTGGCCATGCAGATGTTGGACTTCAGTTATCATCCTCCAGATAGCATAATAAATGGTTAAGGATGGTGGAAGCTGAATCCTACGTAAGGAGATGGTATGGGGTCCCAATTACTGTAGTGATGGCTAGAGAGAGATACAGCACTAGGAGGAGGACTGGCCAGGTAAGGGGAACATGACCCAGTCAACTAATGGCTATGCCATGTCCTCCCCACAACTGTGGGTTTGATGGTTGCCATGTTACCCAGCCCTTAGATCTCCAGCTGCTGCTTCTGAATGCCAGATCTGAATGCCAGATTTAATCATGGATGAGGCAACTGATCTGGCATGTATAACCAAGACCTGGGTGGGTGAACAGGAAGAAGTTAGTATCTCCCAGTTGTGCCCACCTGGGTACCCAGCATCAGAGTACATATGAGGGCCAGGGAGAGTCTGCCATGGTCTACAGTTCTATTTCTCTCTTCAGGAACTCTGTCCATCTGACAACTAGTCTGGAGTGTTTGCACTTCGTGTTGGGCCAGGATAGATTGGGGATTCTGCTGGTGTATCAACCACCCTATCTGAGCTGACAGACATGGGCTGTTGGTCCTGGGGGGCTTCAACTTCACACTGAGAGTACCCTATCAGAAGCAGCTCAGGATATCATGGTCACCATGACAACCATGGGACTATCCCAACGTGTCACTGGCCCAACAGATGTGGTCGGGCATACTCTAGACTGCAGCTGGTACAGAATGTGGCAGCCAGATTAATAACTGAAACCCAGAGGTCTGAAGACTAGTACAGGCCCACCTAGATTGACTGTATGCTTCTGGTCCCGATTCAAGGTGCTCTTCTTAAGCTATACAGCCCTAAAGTCTTGGACCACAGTACCTGTTGGACTGCCTCTCCCAACCTTGATCTACCTGGACACTATACTCTGCCTCTTAGGCATTCCTCTGAGTGCCAACCCATCGAGAAGCAACTACATGGCAACTAGGGGGGAGTGTCTGTTCTGTCATGGTCCCCATCTTTGGAAAAATCTCCCTGCTGCAGCCCATCTCGTGCCAAATTTGCCATGCGTTTGGTGCCAGGTTAAAACACCCTTATTTGCGGACTTCCCTGGTCATTCAAGGGCCTGATACAATTTTCCAGGTGCCTTTCTTTTACTCTTGGCCAGGTCTTTTTAAATTGTGTTTTTATATGTTATTTTAAATTGTTTTTTAATTCTCGGTGCTTTTATCTATTGTATTTTATTCTTTGTTGCCAACAACCAGAGAGCATCAGCTACAGGCTGTATAGAAATAAATGAATGAATATTCCCATCATCTGGAGGGCCACAATTTTCCCCTTCTTGCTCTAAGTGCTGGTCCCAACATTCTTTCTTACTGCAATCTAAGACTTCACTTGTGTTCCTTCCCATGATTAGCAACACCATTTTGGAATAATCATGGTCCACGTACTGCAAGAAGAAGTTGTTGATATGAAAAAAGCCTGGTAAAAAGCAGAACTCAGTGTTTGGTGCATATGATGAAGAGATGCTCTACTATACCAGAGCTCGGGCTACTTCTTCATCTCTCATGTTGTTGTCGTTAGTCGAAGTCGTGTTCGACCCATTGCGACCCCATGGACAACATTCCTCCAGGCCTTCCTATCCTCCACCATCCCCCGGAGTCCACTTAAGCTCATGCCAACTGCTTCAGTGACTCCATCTAGCCCCCTCATCCTCTGCCGCCCCTTTCTTCTTTTGCCACCTATTGTTTCCAGCATTAGACTCTTCTCCAGGGAGTCCTTCCTTCTCATTAGGCGGCCAAAGTATTTGAGTTTCATCTTCAGTATCTGGCCTTCTAACGGGCAGACAGGGTTGATCTCCTCTAGGACTGACCGGTTTGATTGCCTTGTGGTCCACGGGACTCACAGGAGTCTCCTCCAACACCACAATTCAAAGGACTCAATCCTTTGGTGCTCAGCCTTCCTTATGGTCCAACTGTCACAGCCATACATTGCAACTGGGAAAAGCATAGCTTTGACTATAAGCAGTTTTTCGGCAGGGTGATATCTCTGCTTTTTAGTATGCTGTCTAGATTTGCCATAGCTTTCCTCCCCAGGAGGAAGCGTCTATTAATTTCTTGGCTGTAGTCCCCATCTGCAGTGATCTTGGAGTCCAGGAATATAAAACCTGTCACTACCTCCATTTCTTCCCCATCTATTTGCCAGGAAGTGATAGGACCGGATGCCACAATCTTAGTTTTCGTAATGTTGAGTTTCAAGCCAACTTTTGCACTCTTCCTTCACCCGCATCAAGAGGCTCTTTAGTTCCTCTTCACTTTCTGCCATGAGAGTGGTATCATCTGCATATCTGAGGTTGTTGATATTTCTCCAGGCAATCTTAATTCCAACTGGTGATTCATCTAGCCCCACCTTTCTCATGATGTGCTCTGCATACAAGTTAAATAGGCAGGGCGACAGTATAC
Source organism: Varanus komodoensis (assembly GCF_004798865.1). Lineage (NCBI taxonomy): Eukaryota > Metazoa > Chordata > Lepidosauria > Squamata > Varanidae > Varanus > Varanus komodoensis. The sequence continues at coordinate 1,954,051 of NW_025335661.1, forward strand.
AGCCTTGCCAAACTCCTTTCTCAATTTTGAACCAATCAGTGGTTCTGTGTCCAGTTCTCACTGTTGCTTCTTAATCCGTGTATAGGCTTCTCAAGAGACAAAAAAGATGGTCTGGTACTCCCATCTCTTTAAGAACTTGCCACAATTTGTTGTGATCCACACAATCAAAGGCTTTAGCATAGTCAATGAAGCAGAAGTAGATGTTTTTCTGGAACTCCCTAGCTTTCTGCATGATCCAGCATATGTCTACAATTTGATCTCTAGTTCCTCTCCTTCTTTGAAATCCCACCTGTACTTCTGGTAGTTCTCGGTCCACATACTGCTGGAGCCTAGCTTGTAGGATTTTGAGCATAACTTTGCTAGCATGTGAAATGAGTGCAATGGTGCGGTAGTTTGAACATTCTTTGGCACTGCCCTTCTTTGGGATCAGAATGTAAACTGAACTTTTCCAATCCTGTGGCCACTGTTGAGTTTTCCAAATTTGCTGGCATATTGAGTGTAGCCCTTTTACTGCATCGTCTTTTAAGATTTTGAATAGCTCAGCTGGAATAGTGTCACCTCCACTAGCTTTGTTGTTGCTCAGACTTCCTAAGGCCCATTTGACTTCACATTCCAGGATGTCTGGCTCGAGGTCAGTGACCACCCCACTGTGGTTATCAGGGACATTAAGCTCTTTCTTGTATAGTTCTTCTGTGTAATCTTGCCACCTCTTCTTAATCTCTTCTGCCTCTGTTAGGTCCTTGCCATTTTGGTCCTTTATCATGCCCATCTTTGCATGAAATGTTCCCTTCATATCTCCAATTTTCTTGAAGAAATCCCTGGTCCTCCCTATTCTATTGTTTTCTTCTATTTCTTTGCACTGTTCATTTAAGAAGGCATTCTTATCTCTTCTAGCTATTCTCTGGAATTCTGCATTCATTTGTTTGTATCTTTCTCTTTCTCCCTTGCCTTTTGCTTCCCTTCTTTCCTCAGCTGTTTGTAAAGCTTCCTCAGACAGCCATTTTGCTTTCTTGCATTTCTTTTCCATTGGGATGGTTTTAGTTCCTATCTCTTGTACAAAGTTGTGAACCTCCATCCATAATTCTTCAGGCACTCTGTCTATCGGATCTAATTCCTTAAATCTATTTCTCACCTCTACTGTATATTCATCAGGGATATGATTTAGGTCATATCTGAGTGGCCCAGTGCTTTTCCCTACTTTCTTCAATTTAAGCCTAAATTTTGCAACCAGAAGCTCATGATCTGAGCCACAGTCAGCTCCTGGTCTAGTTTTTACTGACTGTATAGAGCTTCTCCATCTTGGGCTGCAGAGCACATAATCAATCTGATTTCTGTGTTGACCGTCTGGTGATGTCCATGTGTAGAGTCGTCTCTTGGGTTGTTGGAAAAGAGTGTTTGCTATGACCATTGTACTCTGTTGACAAAATTCTACCAGCCTGTGCCCTGCTTCATTTTGTACTCCAAGGCCAAACTTGCCTGTTATCCCCATTATCTTTTGGCTTCCTACTTTAGCATTCCAATCCCCCATGATGATAAGGACATCATTTTTTGGAGTTAATTCTAGAAGGTGTTGTAGGCCTTCATAGAACCGGCCAACTTCAGCCTGTTCAGCACCAGTGGTTGGGGCATAGACTTGGACTATTCTGATGTTGAATGGTTTGCCTTGGATTCGAACTGAGATCATTCTGTCATTTTGGAGATTGTATCCCAGTACTGCTTTTCCTACTCTTTTATTGACTATGAAGGCTACTCCATTTCTTCTGAGGGATTCTTGCCCACAGTAGTATACCTGATGGTCATCTGAATTAAATTCCCCCATTCCTGTCTATTTTGGTTCACTGATTCCTCAGATGTCGATGTTCAGTCTTGTCATCTCTTGTTTGACCACATCCAGCTTGCCTTGATTCATGGATCTTACATTCCAGGTTCCTATGGAGTATAGATCTTTGCAGCATCGGACTCTCCTTTCACCACCAGATACATCTGCAACTGAGTGTCCTTTCAGCTTTGACCCAGTCACTTCATTCTTTCTGGTGCTACTACTACTAGCCCTCTGCTCTTCCCAGTAGCATATTGGACACCTTCCGACCTGAGGGGCTCATCCTCCGGCGTCATATCTTTTTGCCTTTTGGTACTGTCCATGGGGTTTTCATGGCAAAGATACTGGAGTGGGTTGCCATTTCCTTCTCCAGTGGATCACGTTTTGTCAGAGCTATGACCTGTCCGTCTTGGGTGGCCCTGCATGGCATAGCTCAAAGCTTCATTGAGCTAGGCAAGCCCCTTCACCACAACAAGGCAGTGATCCATGAAGGAGTCATCTCTCATACTACCAGCAAATAGGATCATCCAAATAAATAAGTAAATAAACCAATTGGCGGAAAATCTAGTACTATTTCAAAGTAAATAATTAACTGGTGGAATTCTCTGTTGCATGGTATGAGGATAGCTTAGGTAGCTTCCAGGGGGATTCCATTCATAGAGGATAATGAGATCAACGACTTCTAGCCATGATGGCTCTGTACCACTTCCAAATTCACAGGGAGAATGTTTCTGAACACCAGTTGCTGGAGGACTATGGAAGGAGAGGGCTATTGCCCATATGCCCTGCTTGTGGGTTTCTAGATTGGCTACTCTGAGAAAATGGGTGGTGGATTTACATGTGTGGTTTCTGCCACCTAAGCAGCTAGGGAAGCAAGGCAGAAAGTTACAGAGGCCATGTTTCTTTGAGCACTGCTTAGTTGGGTCTGGGTGGTGAAGAGAAGTGAATAAATTAGACATATAAATTTAAATTTAATTAGGAAAGTAAATTGGCCACAGCTTTCAACATGCATGGCAGTGGCATAGAGGGTGGAACCTGTCATCAGCCAGCCCACCGGCTGTCAAGTTTTCCTCTCCTGAAGTGCATGCCAGGAGCACTGGTCATGGATTTTATTTATTTATATTCTGCCCTTCCCTTCAAGGAATCCAGAGCGGCTTACCAAATGTTCCTCTCCATTTTATTCTCATAACAAGCATGTGAGATAGGCTCGGCTGAGAACCAGTTACTGGCCAAAGTCACAGAGTGAACTTCATGGCCAAGTGGGCTCCAAAACCTGGATCTCCTGACTTCCATCCAACACTGCAAACACCATGCCACATTGCTCACCATCATATAGGCCACTCATAGGAACACCTGTACACCACCTCAGGCAAAGCCAGCTGGCTACTCCATGCCAGGCTGTTCTCAGTATCATATCCCTGAGATCCCTTTTAGGAACCCTACTGTAAGATAGCAAGGAGTCCAACTGCTTCTTCTCACCAGTGGATCCATTTCAATACCTATCATGCCTACATCATTCTGACAAACAAGGAAGAAAGTAACCACGAATCAACTTATTTACAATGTGATCGAACTTAAATGAGGAAGGCAAAACAACCCAGTACCATTTTTGCTAGATGCTAGGTAAGTAAAACTCCTTTCCAGTTCCATTATTACTGCAGCTACTTTAAGATTTACTGCTAGCCATGTTTTTCAGGGACTCAGGCTGGGCCCAACTAAGAACAAATGAACAATTCTCAGCCTGGTTCATCTGCCCCTTTGACCTAATGCTTGCAAAACCCATGTGAAGGCCTGTTGGTTTAGCAGACCTTTCCCTAGGAAGGTGCAGGTGTTACAGCTGAGCAGCTGCTCCTCACCCACCTTTCCAGCATCTCTCTCTCTCTCACACACACCCATATATATATATATATATATATATATATATATAGAGAGAGAGAGAGAGAGAGAGAGAGAGAGAGAGACTGTGATCAGGAGCTGGCAGCAGTATCTGGTATTATGAGAGAAAGAGAGAGAGAGAGAGGCCGACCACTTTCTGCCATGAATGGAAAGCACATCAGGATTTTCTTTGGGAAGGTCTCCAAAAACAGTGTGCCTTGAAGTTAGACAATGATTAAGCACATCTTTAGAGGGGAATCAGGCTGCCACTTTCACCTTGCAGAATCTGTATTTTTACTTTGTTGCTTGATACCAGCAGGGATGACACCAGCAACCAGACCCGGCTTAAATATTAAGGTGAGCATACAGACTACATAATAAACTCTTTAAGCTCTTGCTTTGGGAATTTTAGCACTAAATCAAAAAAGCCAGGAAGCAGCTGTGAAGAGGAAAGGGTAGTTTGATGTGGGAGAATTTTACACCTATATTGTTCTGTTGAAGGTGTGCAGCATGCTAACCTTTTCACTCCAGAAAACGGATCCTCTGCAACCCATTTGCTAGGAGACAAATACAAACTTAGCATTGTGAGGAATGGGACTTTAATGTATTAAAGCAGCAAATGAAGCCCATAGGATAATCTCTAGCTGTTTCCTGTATTTTTCTGATCCAGACAGTTTCCATGCAGGAATACACAGGGATTGGCAAAAAGATGGAGGAATACAGCACCTTGTCATACGATAACTTCTCTTTGCACATTGTGAGTGCAGTATAGGAAGCAAGCCCACCTCAGAAGTTTTCATGCCATCTGGATTAGCCTTATAATACATTCCTTATGTAGTCTTTAAGTTAGCAGTGGGATCTGAACTCACATCTCTCAAATCGAAGTCCAGTTTTCCATAACTGAACATGAGCAGTAAAACAGACCACCAGCACATGAAACAGAAAGATTGAGTAACTGTGCAATAATTCTTAATGTCTCAATGGTATTGCTGCTGCTGACCAACCAAACTTAATTTTGTTTTGCCCTCATAAATTTGCACACTTGATTTAAAACTGACATGTTGTTAGAAATGTTCTGAAACATTATTAAGCGCATTGCTCTATGTCATTTTCATGGCATATGAGCCAAATTATAGAGACAATTTGATAAACCAAACTCTATTTATGTTTCCAGCACAGTTTACTTATTATCCTTATGGCAAATGAAGAAAAGAGTTCTTAATACTTCCAGGATACATTTCAGCTACAGCTTTGCATTTTCATGATCTTGTGCCAATTATAAATGATTAATTTAACATAGCTGTTACTAATTCTAATGTATTGTACTGATTTACAGTGTGGCCATTAACACAATAGCTATCTTTCCATTTATCATATTAATGTTTTTTATTAGCTCTGACTTTGAAGGAAACTCCATTATGTTAGCAGAAAGCCAGACAGTCCTACTGTATCACTACAAGGGGGAAGGGAGAATATTACTTTTATCCAGAAACTCCCAAAAGGTATGTTCCACAGATTATACCCATCATACATGGCTATGAGCAAATAAGGTTGGGCTGCCTGACAACAGCATTTAAGATTCAGTTTTCCACTGATAGCTTCAGAAAAACTAACTTGAATATTCAACACATGATTGACAACATTAATTATGTTTATCCTCTATACTTTGGACAGTACAGGCTTATTTGTTTGTTTAAAAAGTCCATTAAAACCTGCACAACCTTGTAATAAAGAATTACCTCCCTAACATGGGGCCTTAGAACTATTTTAAGTTACATCTGTTCAAAGCTTCCCTTTACCATCTAGAATAAAGCACTGTAATTTAATATTTTTAACCTGCCATGATCGCAGGCTCTTCAAATAGGGTTTTTGTTGCTATTGATAAACGATTTACTAGGTTCAAACCTAAGATCACCAACTGCTGCTATAAAAATTGCTGTTTATCTTCTGAAATGTATTACATTTATCAGTATCTGCTTGAAGATGGCCTGAGGTACAACAGTATTAAGATTTAGTGCATAATTATGAGTAAGTTTGTTTGTATTGTGTAATTGTTCATTTTTCCACTATTGATCATCTTAAGGGAGTTTAAAGATTAAAATAATTCTTTGCTGCTTTAGTTTACATTTTGAACAGTATCTACTCTTCTCATGAGCTTCTTCCACAGCCTGCAAATCACCGAGTCCAACACCATTCTTCTAAAGCATGAGACAGGGATCTGAAAGTCTCCATCTGTTGGTGGTAATTCTATACATGCAACGATATAAAAATGGACAGCACACAAGAGAACCCATAAAACAGGCAGCTGGCCCCAAATTAGAAACTTAAGTTTTGAAAGAGACAGAGATACAGGAAAAGATATCTCCACTAGGAGAAAGTTCTACAGAGATTCTCCCAACATGAGGTTAAGCAGGCTTCCTTACTCTGTTGTTCCACAGATGTATAGAACAACTCCCATCATTCCTGGCCAACATGGGGATGCTGGGGATTGTAGCCCAATGCAGCTGGGGGGCTCTAAGTTGTAGGGAAAGCAAACAGTTGTCATGAACATTCCAGTGTGAGACAAGGAAAGAATCATATGAGGCAAGAATGGAAGGTGGGTTAGCAGGATCAGTGCATATTACTAATATTACTAATATTTAAAAAATTAGTAGTCCAGAAATAATACCAGATGATCTGGTAATGATGATGGCAGCTGGGTTGTTGCTACTCATATTCTCTAAACATCTGGCCCTAGCTTCTGCGGGATAGTATCTTGTCTTTCCAGGATCTCAGTGCCAAAACAGATGTGATACGAAAGATCTATGTTCCAATGTCCCGAGTCTGTTGGTTAAGTGGGGTTTAAACATAAAAAGCCATGGGGGCCTGCAAGTTTGATCAAAGCAGTGACACTGGGATGCAGTTTAGCTCTTTCCCCACATCTAAAATTTCCCTCTTACCCTCAGAAGTCGCTATTTTGACAGCAGAAAAGAAAAGCACATGGATAGAAAGCCTGTTTCAGGTAAGATTTTCCTCTCCCTTAACCCAATTCATGTGAGTGCTTCCCCAAAACCTACTTTCATTAAATAATAATAAGCACATTAATAGACTGAAACATCTCTGTAACATTTTATAACATTAAGGAAACAACACTCATTTATAAAAAGGGTTCAAATGGCCATGACTTCATCTGGAGGTCTTGGACAAGTCATTCTCCACCTCTGTTTCCCACCAGTGAACACTAATTGCTCTACCTCACACTTTTCTGTCAAAGTGAATGAGGGGCATTATAAAGCAGTTTGCAGAATGATTAAATATAACGTTCCAAGCTCAAGGTTCCCGGGCCAGGATGAAGCCACTCAGCCCAAGTGACAAAATGTCAGTGTACAAACAAGTTAGGCACCCATGTGAGGAGAAGGTAAGTACTATTTACAGGTGAATAAATAAATTATCCAGGTAATCCTTTAAAGCTCATAAATTATCAGCTGAAAAACAAAACAGCTAAATTTCAGCAGGGCAACCCTTTGCAAACTTACAGTTGGCAGTTAACTCTCAGATAGGGAATCAAGCAAAACTTGATCTTGCAGCCTTGCTCTAACAGCTCTGTGGCTGAAGAAAACCTGAAGACCTGAACCACATATTTAAACTAAATGCGGGTTCAGAAAGGGGTAATAAAAGCAATCTATAGCTCTGTATTAATAAGAGCAACTGTACAAGACTTAAAAGCAAAAAGATGTATAGGTGGTATAGAAATGAAGCAGCAGTAGCAGCCTCAGAGAGCAGCTCATATGCTAATAGATTCAATCCAAATTTAAGAGTACAGATCATCCTTTTGTTTTTAAGACACAGACACACACGGAGGACTCAGCCATTGCAAAGCTCTTCCTAACCCTGAGATGCAGTGGCAGCCCCTTAGCCCCTGGCAATCTCAGAGGAGTTGAAACTGCATCCCTCTCCGAATCACCTACCCTTGCCTGTTGTCCCCTCCAGTGGTGCACTTGGGGAGAAACACACTTGCTGCTGCTTCCCGAGCAAAGCTGGAGCAGCAGTTTGGAAGGCACTGCTTTGAAGAAAAAAAACTGAATCTGATGCTCAAATTGTTATACACATACACACACACACACACACACACACACACAGTTTTAAAAGATGCATTGAAATGTTATGCTGCTGTATTATATATGTGGATGGATAGATATGTGTGCATTTTATTACACTCCATATATTGTTAACCTCCTAGACAACATCATTGACTACTGTCCCTCCCCCTAGATAGAAATCTTCCTTTGACTATCATCTCTTTCCCTAAATAAAAGTCTCCAGCTCCAGGATGTTCAATTAACCTACATTCCAACTCACTGGAAGCTAATGTAGACCAGTCGTTCAGTCACAGCTTCCCTTGCTTTTCAGACTGGGCTCTTTAATAGACTGTATCAGCCCTTGGTCCAAGCTAACCAGAGTTAGATAAGGAGGCAGACTTGCAAGGGGGTCAGCTCTTTGAGCACAAAGTGTCCCAGTGATGAAACATCTCAGTTTAAGTGATGAAGCATCACTCACAAGCAAGATAAGTACCTATGTGTGTTTGCAGAGGACAGTTGACTCTTTCCTCCCTACTAATTTTATGGGCAAGTGAAGTTGTGAGGTCTTGAAAGCCAAACTGGCATTGCTAAGTAGAAGGTTGAAATAGGACTACCAAGGAGGCTTTCTTTAAAATGCTGCTGGTTTCATATGCTGGACCAGCTAGACAGGCAACACTGAGGATTCTTGTTGTATGGATGAGATGGTGGTACAAGGAGGAAGGCCAGATTGATTAGACAATGGGGAACATTTTGGCTCAAGCCAGGTCTGTACAAGAGAGAAGGGCCCCACTGAAACCAAAATGGGATCAGAATACTGGTGCTAAACATAAAAATGGTGGTGGGCAATCTTTCAAACTCTATCCTGAGGAAAAGCTGACAGAATCTTGCAAGCATCCAGAAAAAAAGATTAAGGAATAAAAAAAGATTCTGGTTGCCCAAATGTAGGGGGGAAGAAACAGGCCACAAGATGGTGAAACAGGATAGCCAAAGATGCCTAAGTATCATAGTAGAAAATACACATAACAGAGACATCTGGGGATGATCACAAATGCTAGACGCCTCCAAGCCAATCTCAAGAGAGTGGGAGCATCTTCCTTAAAGGAGAATCTAGATATAGTGGGTATTAGGAAACCTGGAGGCATGGGAAAAGCCAGCAGGCTATGGTCATCTCTGAATGTAACTTGCACAGGAAGGACACAAAAGGAAGTGCTGGAAATATGTTGTCCAGTAGAAAATGTGGAGGGGACAGACTCTTCCACAACAGTACTAGGTGACAATACCTGTCTCCAAAACTAATTTACTACCAAGACCATACTATCAACCCCCACACTAGAATGCTCAGAGTGACTCTGAAATAGATTACAGAGTCAGGTAAGCCTCCAAATGAGGATGTTTTGGAATAATGGGTAACTTCAATTGCCTCCACATTAACTGAATACATGTTCCAGTCATCATGACAATGAGGGTACATTCAGGGAGAAAGTAACCCCAGATTCAATCCAAAGTGGTGTCACATGGGACCTAGTACAACATGTAGATGTTGTGACCACAGATTTAATAGATATTTAAGTGGAAGATTGCCAGAGATCCAACACAGCAAGATCTGTCTTCAAAATCAGAAGCTTCTTTACAATGAGGGTACTGGTAAAAAGCAAGTTGAAAGGGAGTGAAGTGGGTTAAATCTCTTCAAAATGCTTGAAGTTTACTCAAAACCACAGAAACTGAACTCAAATAGAATGTATATGACAAGTTAGGAAAGGCAGCACCAAGTCCAAGAGTTCACTGGCATGGTTAATTTACAGGGTCGTGGAAAGCATTACAGGAAAGGTTTTCTTCAGAAATTAGAAGTCTTGCCCAAATGAGATAAACAGAAGAGAACACAAGCTTGCCCAAAGGAAATGAAAGCATAGAATGAGATGCAAAACAAAACACAAAAGTATTTTGCAAAGATATTACTAACAACATCAAGGCCAATAATAATGAATTTAATTTAAATATATTAGAAACAGGAAATCAGCTAGACAGGAGGTGGGACTTGAATGATAATGAGATTAAAGGAGTACTAAAGGGAGTTAAGGAAATTGCAGAGAAGCCAAATGAATTATTTTCCTTACTGAAGAAGATATATGACTGATACTTTTGTTTTCAGCAGCAAAGTCTAAGGAATTGAGGCAAACAGTGGTGGAAAAAGATGTTCTCAACCTTACTGACAAAAGGAAAATTCAGAGCTCACTGGGCCAGATGGTACCCATCCCAGAATTCTTCAAGAACTCAAATATGAAATTGCTGATCTGCTGACAAAATTGTGTAACATACCTATAGTCCACAAGAAGCTGCACCGAGCAGGAGTTTGGACCTGATGGTCTTATTGGCCCCTTGCAGACATTTAAAAAGGGGTTCCAGGGAGGAACCAGGAATTAATAGAATGATTAGTTTAATAATGCTGTCAATCAATATATCTGGGATAGATGTTAAAGTTTAAACTTAGTAAGCAATACAGAAGGACATCTACAACAAGTGACCACATCTGAAATTCTATCACTGTTACATCCAACAAAGCAAACCCCATAATTTTGTCCAATGTTAGTCCTACTTACATTAGAAATATTGAAATTAATAGGACTTTAGTTAGGCGTGACTAACTTATGTTCCATTCATTTTAGTGGATCTATTCCAAGTAAAATTAATGTTAGATACAACCCCTTGGTGATAATTTTCTGTATCTGCTATTACTGTATGAAAGCCAGATTTTATTTATTTTATTTTATTTATTTTTCAATTTTTATCCTGCCTTTATCCTACAAAGGGCTCAAGGCAGCTTACATCATTCTCCTCCACCACCTTATCTCCACAACAACAACCCTGTGAGGTAGGTTGGGCTGAGAGCCTGTGACTGGCCCAAAGTCACCCAGTTGGCTCCATGGCTGAGCGGGGACTAGAACCCAGATCATCTGAGTCCCAGTCCCATGCTCTTAACCAGGACCCCACACTAGCTCCCTGTGAGATGAGTATAAGTGTAAACATAAGTGTACCAAAGCTTCAATATCCCCAGAGTTACAAGGACAGAATCTTTAGGCCATGGGTATGTTTCTGCATTTGCCTTCTAATAATTGAAAGTGCATCTTTAACCTTCCCTAACTCAAGTAAAACCTGGAGACATCTTTATCCGATTACAGGGATTAAGATTCTTTGGAGGGGAAGTCAGTATCAAACATATTGATTTAGATCAGCTTTAAAACCCTGACACTTTTTCATCAGTTATAATACTCATAGAATAAGGGGTTGAATCCAGGCTATGTTGTGCAAAGCTCCACTGATATTTGTTTGTTTGAAGTATATCTACACCATCCTTCCAGTGTATTTGGTGGCATACAACAAATATGTATGGCTTGATTATCTTCAATTTATTAATTAAAAATGCAGTACCTTCAAATATTTTAGAATGTAGCCAATTCTGAGCTCCAGTTTTTTGTAAGAAAAAGGTAACTGAATTAATATAGTCATGACAAGTTAGTAATGGCTTGAATCTGATTTAATTTTCAGTGGTAACTAAGTCAGGAGCCAGCCTCAGATCTCCATAAATATCAAGCTCCTTCACACAAAGACAGATCTTTCACAAGTATATCCTTGTATGCAATGCTATTAAGATGGGCAACAAACACTTTTAATTTATTTTTAGTACTGCTGGGCTTATACTCTCTCAACCTAACCTTTTATGCCCTTTGGAAACAAGTGTTAACATTGAGTCCCTTATCTACTAAAGTCCAGTAGTCACAACTAGCTGAGAAAAGTCCAAATAATTTTAGTCAATCAGGCATTCTGTTAGGTTCTTAAATTAGCGGAGCAGATTCAAACAGATTTCTGAATCAAAGAATTCAAATAACTATACATATATTAAACATCTATGATATAAGGCTGAATTCCAAGAGCCTTGCCTTACTGATAAACAACTAAGATGAAATGTCAGAGACACTTGAAGTTAAACCATTGCTGAGAAGATAGTTTTAATCATTCATTCTGATGGGACAAAGGCTTTCCAGGGCTAGAAAAGTAAGTGCAGTGCACATCTGGCTTATGACATAATTATGACTTTAACAGAATGCCTCAGCTTGCAAAATGTACTTCACTTCTATAAAAGATACTTTTCATTTTTAAAAAAGATCTAAGTAGGAAAATCAAGCGTATGATCTATTATATAGAAATAAAAGAAACTTTATAGATAAACCCAGATAGAGTCCACTCAGCCAAAATTCAGTTCAGTGCATGAATAGTAAAAGTAGGATGTTACACTAAAACAAATTATGGCATATCTTAGAGCTGTTGAAAATAATGATGGCTTCCATAAATTACCTGGTATTTTCTCCATTCCCTCTTGCAAGGGCTTTGAGGATGGATGTGTGTATGTGTGTGTTCTCTCTCTCTCTCTCTCTCTCTCTCTCTCTTTCTCTCTCTCTCTCTCTCAATCTCAATCACACACACACACACACACACAGGTATATATAGTTGGTTTTGTGTGTTTTTTTATTTTGTTCATCAGCCACTAGAACAAGTCTTCCTTTGAAGTTTTTGAAAGATTTATTTGAAGATGGTCTTCAAAACCTATTGTCCTGTCCTCCCAGAGTGGCTGCTGATGGCTTGTAGCATATGTGTAAGTGCTGCCCTGAGGCCTTCTTCAACCAGTTCCACCAAATATTTATGGCACTAAGTAACCTCACCAGCTGAGTCTAGTGTCCAGGGTGTATATCATGTCAATGAAATCAATAAAACTTCAACATATAAATATTGTTCCATTCGCATTACAAACAAAGCAATAACCAGTGGACATGTTCATATAAGACCCTGAATATTACAAAGGAGAAACAATCCAGAATATTCCAAAAATGAAATGCATTATCTTTCCTAGGACGTGGTATGATTCAAAAGGTAACTGGCTCAGAACCTAAAATGTCATCTCTGCTGTAAATGGCTTGGAACAAGATACAGCTTACAAAGATTGCCACAAGTTCACATACCCTAATACTTTATAGTTTTCTATTCTACAAGAATAATGCTTATAGGTCTATAGAGTGGCCACTTAGACATTGCCTCAAAGCTGAATAACAAGTGTGCATAAAATGTGCATGGGTTGATTTACATTTACATGCACATATTTAAGAACTATTACTATAAGTTAACCTGAATAAAAATCAAGTACATGTCACTATATTGGGGAAGACACTGAATGGGTAACCCACATCCCTGAACAGTCTTCTGTCAAAGGTATAAGGGCAACTTCAAAACTCTTGCTCTACTTTCTTAAAGTTTATACAGATTTTGACTTGACATCCCTTCAGTCAAAAGACACCTTCAGATAGAGGACTGTCCTCTGTATAGAAGAACATATGATCTGAGAAGTCTGTTTAATGACAGTTAAGATGGAGATGCAAGCAACATTCCATCCATGCATGTCCCTGGACTGACCAAGATTCAAGCCAATGTCATAACAATAAAAATTAAACTAATTATATAAAACATAAAGATTATAAAGAGAGGCATGGCCTGATATAGTGGTTGGAGTATAAACTATGAAAACCGTTATTGTCTAACTAGAGATGCTGCCAATTTTTATAATTAGTTGGTTCACTGGTCAAAATGCATCTGTTCATAATGCTCACCTTTGTAGCAAGCATGAATTGATATTCTATGAATTTCCCTGTTAAGCCAGGATTGATTGCAAGCTTATAAATGTATGCAGTCTGCACAAAACACCATCACTTACGTACATGCCTGAGTCCTCCTTCATCTGGATCCTCAAACAAATGATGCTGCTGGAATGATTCAGTGCTGCTTTCTTCCTCATTGCTACTACAGCACTGGTTCCATGAGGAAAAGGATGACCAGATGACTTTCCTCTATCTCTCCCATGACTATTATGAGATTATGAATTTACATTACACAGAAAGGCAATGCAAAAACATCAGATCAGGACAGGAGCACACAATATGATGTACTTTAATGTTGTGCCTACACAAAAACTTGCATGCATGTAACAAAAGTTTTCATTAAAGGAAAACTTTCATATGAACTAATGTAGATGAATTCATTACTTTCCAAGGGAAAGTGACAAATATGTCAGCCACATAATGTAAGAGCTGCATTTAAAAGCTACTTTTAAAGGAGGATGGTCCGCCTTTGCATTGTAAGGAGCCATTATTTGAAACACTATCGAGGGAAATTTTTATAATGTCATTTTTCAGAACTGTCATGTGAAATTACAAATGGTACATACTGTATCTTACTCAGTTTCTACAATACTCTTCAAGATATAAGTTGAATGTCCCCCATTTATAGACTGATTCATTTAATCAGCATGGCAATAGGGTCACCATTTGCAACCTTCACAACCAATGAAATGTCAGAAAATAGGAACTAACATTTCAGACAGGTTGGCACCAAGTTTTAGAATTAGGTATCACTTGTTTCCTAAATCAAAATAGTGTTCTGTCTCACAGGAATATCTGTGAGCTATTCCAATTTTAATTCCAAAATGAAATTTCTGTATTAAAAAAGACAGTAAAAAGGAAAAATAGGAATAAGAACGATTACCTAGAGTTTAGTCTTCAGTTTATGAAATTAAACAACAGATCTGAAATATCTACAGTGCAAGGCTTCAATTAACCCAGACCTTCATTTATTAGCCAGCAAAGTCAGTTCTGGAAATGTGCTGTGCAGATGTTAACTCAAGGCACCTACCAAAAATCTGATAAGTAGAGTTTAGAACTTGCTAGAACCTTATTTGCAAATGAATTCTACTGTGTATCCAAGGAGTAATTTAACCTCACAATTATCATGCGAGTTAGGTTAGGTCAACGGTTAACAACCATAATTCAGTTGGTGGGGTGAGATAACATTTCACCCAGCCTTCCTTGGGCACTCCTCCCTCTATCAAAAAAAGATGTCAAGCTATACACCTGATGTAATTTAGTTTCTCATGGCCAGGTGTTGAGAATTATCCTTCTGATGCAACTGCTGGAAACTGGCTTCCCCTGTCCTATGCTGTATTCCTCTGGGGATCGGATACAGGGCAGAGCTTTTGGTTTCAAGAGACTACACTGGAAATATCAGCCTCAGCTGCTACTATTTCCCTGGGGATTGGTTGTGGAACAGACAGTCTTTGGTTTTCCTAACCAAGTAGCATTTCTACTCAAGTAGCAGAATCAATCCTATTTGGTGCAAATGCTTATATCCAGATGTTCCTGTATCTCCATATACTCTGTAGACTCAAGATCACGTGGAAGCATTTGGATGTTATTTCTATCCTGCCTTTTTTCCTGCAAGGAAACCAAGGTGACTAGCATAATTCTTCTCTATCATATTTTCCTAACACTATAGTGAGGAAGGTTAAGCCGGCACTCAGTGAACGGTCCAGAGTCAGCCACTGAAGCTTATAGCTGTGTGGGAACTGAACCCAGAGACTGAGGTGGGTTGTACACTAGATAGTTTTACTAGACTAGTATTGCTAGATTCAGCATGTCATGTGTACCCTAAACCGCACTAATTTGCCATTCAATATTGGACTTCTTCAGATTAGTTATATCACTATTTTTATATGTTTGGGGGGGGGGGTTACTGCAGGAGGTATTTCAGAGTGCCTTGAATTACAAAACTTGTAATACTAGAGGGAGGAGGAATGGATTCAGTGGGGTGATTCTGTAACGAGAAAGTGTCCTATCGGGGGACACAGGATTCTTCAGATTTCCAGATCTGAGGGTAGAAGCAGAAGTCTGACCTTGAAACTGGAAATCTGTATTTCACTCCTCTTACCTTCACAGCTGGTGCAGAAAGACCTGCATAGGCTGCTTTTCTGTGGCTGGAAATACAACCTCAGAGAACAGGTGAAGGGGGCATTTTGGTAGGTGAGTGGGGTGGGGCTAGTAGGATTTGAGGTATCCTGGTAGTACACCACTGTTTTCTCTGACATTTAAAGAGCCACAGCTGGATGGCCAAAATCAGACATCTGGCTAACTAGCAGATCATGAGGAGCCAGAAGCTGGAGATTACCTCTGCTTATTCCCCCACTTTGTCCAGTATGCTCATGAGCTTCTAAATTGGGTATAACACATTATACTGTGCTCTTCAGTTAAAAAAAGAAAGAAGCTTTGCAACAAGCACTTCCAATGGACAGCTCTACCAGTGAAAAAATATTGAGAAAATTCTCCTGTTTTGTTTTCCCAATTTCTCTATCTGCAAAAAGGGAGAAAATTTTTGAGACACTACTTGAAAACAGCTTTAGTATAAGCAATCCTGTTAGTAAACGAGTATCTATCTTGTGCCTATTAAAAGTGTATTAGCAAGTTTTCAGTATTTTAAAATAAGTTGACACACAAAATAATCAAATCAGGGTGAATAAAACACCAGCCAACCTCCCCTCCCACTACAAGAATGTGTAAAATTACACAAGAATTGGTGCTTGCATGCATCATGCAAAATTCTTATCTAGAAAGAAAGTGGGGACTACCTGACAATTACTTAAAGAAAATAATCAGCTTACTTCAGCTGAAGAACTGGCTCCAGGGTCTACAGAGCTTTTAGATATTAAAAATAACTTTAAAAAGATTAGCATGAGGTAAAGTCCAGGCAAATTTGCATATCAGGTCTTCTAAGGTAATATTTTGTTTTCTGTACAGATTTTTATAATGCCATTTCATTGACATTTTTCATTTATCATAAGATTCATTTCCTCTAGTTTTTCTGTGCTGATTCCCCTCATTAGCTACAGATGGGAAGCATAATCATACAATTTTCTGTTTAGTCACCCTCAACCTCTCTTCCAACAAGCAGTTTTTGTTGTTATGACACAACTTCCTATTTCTAGAAAAATGCTTTCAGCAAAAACTTTTTGTTTGGAAACAATGGCTCCATTCTAAACACCAAGAAAATCAATATGTATCTCCCTTATTACTAGGCTAATGCTATAGCCTTGTTACTACATCTTTCAGCTATTGTCCTATTGGTATGGCCAAACTGAGGGAACTTCTAATGGAAATGTAGGACCATTTTAATCCTTCCATTCCCTATTCAAAATAACTTTCCTGTACCTCCGAATAGGTAGTGAAACATGCAGGTAGATATTGCATTGCACCTTTATTAAATAGACATATATCAATAGAGATGCTCTCCTATGTCAATAAAGCAGTTTAAAACACAGAGCTTTCATGTGTTTCTTGAAAGAAAGTATAAAAATGATCAGCTACACCTTGTAAGCAGGATAAAAAATGTTTGCCATACCTATACAGTTAACCAAATTAAGAATATCTGCATTTGGAAAAGATTTTAAGGCAAATCAAAAAGGTACAAGATAGAAGGCACAGCTGCCTGACAACGATTATTATTAAGAACATGAGAAATGCTTAACACACATTGAAGATCAATTATGTTTTGTACAATTGTTTGTACTGTTAATTAAAACAACATGTCAGCCAAAGTGTAAAAGCATATTAACTTTTCACATCTCCATGTGATTGTTATTTACTGGGAACCTATCTTGTTATTTTCATGGAAACAAGCTTGGATCTAATGAGATGGAGAGAGAGCAGAAGTCCTCTACAAAGTCTCAACTTTTATATACTAAGGAAGAGTGACTGACTAAGCTATTTATTTATTTATATATCATTGCTACACTACCTTATAACTGAAGCTTTCTGGGCAGTTTACAACACTGTATAAAGCAAAACAAATATAGAAATACCATAAAAAGTTAAAATTAATTTAAAATAGCATTTAAAACACCCTGCAAAAAAGGGATCACCTGGGTAATCCCCTCAGGCCCTGGATAACCAAGGAGATCTTTAAAGGTCTCTACGTAGAGGGCCATCTTGCCTGGCACCAGCAGGGTTCTTGTTCAAAAGATGGAGGGCTGCCTTCTATAAGGTCCTACCTTTTCTTGCTACTTTCCAAGCCTCACATTGGGCTGACACTCAGAGAAAGGCCCCAGAGGTTGAACATAGCATCCAAGTAGATCATCAGTGGGAGAGGCACTCTAACAGGTGTTGTAGTCCCAAGCTGCGTAAAGCTTTGTAAGTTAAAACCAGGAACTTAAACTGGGGCCAAAAGCATACAGGCAACCAATCTACTCAAAAATAAATCACACTAAGTTCAGTGGGGCTTATTCCAGATAGGTAGATGATAAGCCCTGTCTATTGTGGCTACATAAGCATTGTATATCACTTAAAGGTACAGAAATAGGTTCCTGCTTGCACCCTTGCAGGACAGAGAAAACTCAGGAAAACTAAGTACCTGCAATACTGATCACAAAGGTAAAGGTTTCCCCTTGACATTAAGTCCAGTCATGCCTGACTCTGGGGGGCGGTGCTCATCTCCGTTTCCTAGCCGAGGGAGCCAGCGTTTGTCCACAGACAGTCTCCGTGGCCATGTGGCCGGCATGACTAAACACCAAAGTGCACGGAACGCTGTTACCTGCCCACCGAAGTGGTACCTTTTTATCTACTCGCATTTGCATGCTTTCGAACTGCAAGGTCGGCAGGAGCTGGGGCAGAGCAACGGGAACTCACTCCATTGTGCAAATTTGAACCGGCAACCTTTTGATCTACCAGCCCAGCAGCACAGCGGTTTAAACCACTGCGCCACCTGCAGTCCCAATACTGATCATAGGGTAATGCTATATCTAAAGTTTGTGATGGGTTTTATATTGTTTTAATAATCGATGTTTTTATTTTGTACTTTTATATTTTACTTTTATATTTTGTAAGCTGTCCTGAGTGCTTGGCAATAGGACAGGGTATAAATGTCGATGATGATGATGATGATGATGCTTTATCTAAAGTGCTGTTCAGGCCAAGACTAGTTTAAAAAAAATAAAAAGCAGCAAGAAGAAAGGAGATCAGGCCCTTGAAGTTGACCATCAATAAACTTCTAGAGAGCAGGTCAACTGGCCAAAGTTTCTCTAATATATTGTTTCCATACTTCCTCTTAAATGTATCAGATAAATTCTATATCAATTAGCATATTCAAATGCAAATCAGTGACTGGCTTGGCTTTTTTGCGTGGAGATCTTTGGGGACATGTAAGTGTCCATCATAGCTCTGAAAAGACTCACTGTCTGTATGCTGTGGGATTGTTTTGCACACTCAGTGCAATCGTATAATGAATTCAAAGGGACTTACTCCCAGGTCAATAAGAATATATCACATCACTAAATATTGCTGAAAGATTCCTGATTGTTCCTTTGCGATATATAGTCAACTTTGGGAAATATACCTGAAGTATTGCACCACCTGTTTACATAAGATCAATGGCATACTCCAAAAGTGGACATTTGTGAATAAGGAACTATCACAGGATGTCCAGCTGACAGTTTACAGAGTGGACATCTCAGCACCATCTCATGGAAAGCACTCATTTCATAAGCTCCAAATTCCACTGTCACTGTTGCTGTGAACTTTTTGAAACTTTAGAGAATCATTTCTTACCACTACTTTGCTTCAAAACCCAAGCTATAAGCATATTCGGTATAGTAGAGTGAAATGTTCAAAATAAGAAAGGGACTTCCCAGGATCAGGGAGATTTCAGATGCTCCTTTCAGAACACAAGCTTTGTTTTCTACTGTTTGTCTGCAAAAACTAGAGCAGTGCTGCAGAACACAAAACAAATGCCTTCCCCCCCCCCCCCCAATAATCTGGTAAGAGCTCCTTTATTTCTATAACCACAAGAAAAATGTGACACTCTGTAGTGGTTTTTAAAAGCCTAACATAATTCAGAGTTATGCTGTCTCTCTGACTTGTGCAGAATATAAAACCATCATAGGTGGCCACTTTTGTATCAGAGGCCTGGAGGAAGCAGGAGCTTCTTATTGTATTAGTTTAATTCTGTCCAAATGGGTTGGGAGGGAACAGAGCGGAAAAGAAAAAAGAAAACGTCTTTGGCATACTAGCTCCTGATAGTACATTCAGCAGCCAAAGGAAGCAGCTTATTTGCAAAGATTCTTGTTTTTCCACATTACTGTTGCAGGCTGAGAACAATTACTCTTGTGAGGGTTCAGGACCAGGGGTGCTTCACAGCACATGTAGCCAATCTGTAGCATGTGGGTTACATGTAGTCCTCTAAGGCCTTCAGTGTAGCTCATGCATTTATACAATTTCCTACAAACGCAAGAGCCAAAGCGTGCCACCTCCAACAAATTCTCCTGAAAATTGTGCTTCCCTAAGTTTGCCATTGATATGATATGCTTGCTGGAAAGGCACAATTTTCATGGGGTGTAGAGTGGCCATGTGCCCTGCTTTCAAAGGACAGTCCTCTGAAGGTCCATCCACCCAAGTCTTCCTTAAAGAAAAAGAAGAAAGAACACTGGGATAGCATGTTTGTTGCAGGAATGTACACAGGGAGAGTCAATATTCCTTCCCCCATGCAGCAGCAATGCCCAGTAATGCATGCACAAGAGAAAGCATGTAAGTGTGATGGGAAGAGAGATGTACACAAAGTCTGTGGAAGACAAGCAAGCGGGAGAGGGGTATTGACCCTGGTCGTACAGACTACTAATTTCAGTCATGCAATCTCCAGCCCATCTTCCTATGTGGCCCTCACTGGCAACAAACCAACCCTGCCCGTGTTCCTTCCCAGAGGTTTTATAGTCTATCCTCTGACAGGGAAGGCTTGAGAAGGAGGCAGAAACTAAACAGGGAAAACACATTGGACCAGATTGCACTGATGTCTGTTTACGCACCCTGCATATACCAGCCTGATTTCCTCAGTTGTCCTTGCTGGGCATGGCTTACCTTGCAGTCATCTGTCAAGCAGGATGGCTACAAGAATTCTACCTACCCAAGCTCCTTGGCATCTGCCTTTATGCAAGCCAACCACTTTTGATAATGGAAGTAGAGTAGCCCATAGACAACAAGGTTATTAATCACTGATAGGTTCCCCCACCCCCAAATTTGTCCAATCCCTTTTAAGACATCCAAATTTCCATTTCTTGTGGCAGTGAATCCCATAGTTTAACTATTGTGTTGTGTGAATAAGTACTTCCTTTCTGGGAAGGTAGTACAGCAGGGACAGAAGATAAACCCCACCACTGAGTGTGGCTGCTTCAATCAGATGTTGAGTCTTGCATGACTGCCTAAAGAGAATTATAAAAAATTAAAATGCAGCAAGCACCAGTCATTTTTCTCCTACATAGTTTGGCACCTTGGTTAGTATTGGAGAGAATAATTTGTCAGTGCAAGTTTCAAACTGAGCTGAAGAAGGATTAGAACCTGAATTTCCCCCACAGTCAAACCTGGAACTTTAACCACTATACATCAATATCTTAATTGCCAGTGCCTAAGACACAAGAGTAGGTATGCATACCTATTATTATAATTATTTAAACATGCATAGCTAACAAAATTACTGAACAGATGGCATAATTTCCCCTTAGCATCTTCTTCTTAGTCTTCTCCAAAAGGCAAACATTTGCATAACTCCACCATATAAAACTAATTGTCACTAACTTTCCAAATTCTTAGTTAAGAAGTTCCCATAAAAGAGAAATAGTCTGCTCAAGCTAATATCCAGTCACCAAGCAACAGATGCTTTAAAGTATAAGCAACAAAGTGAATATTGCTATAATGTGGCTAGCAGCTTAATTACTTCCTGAACATGAGCAATTTGCTCTTAACTTGTGATCCCAACAAGAATGGCTATCCTTTGTAGGCTGTGATCCTCATTACTGCAGTTAGTTACAAATATATTTCAGACAACATACAAATGCACCACAGCTAAGTCACTGATGGAATACAAATGTTTGATCAGTCTGAGGCTATTCCACAGAATAGTTTGCTGATGCAATAAATGTGCAGCTGTTACTTATTTATGGGAGTCCAAAAGTCCTTTTCTGGAAATATTGAGTCTGTTTCTGGACAAAGCTACATCGTGTCAGTGGTCAAATACCACTGCTTCGCTGCTGAGAAAATGCAACGCTCCCTAGTGTACTGCTGTGTGTTTCACAAGGGTGGGTGACACAAGTGTTACAGTTTCCTGCTGGACAGTACCCACGACATCCCTGAGAAGAGCATTGTCCCTCTCTTCAATAATATTTAGGCATTTTAAAAATGTTTTCTTTAATTGTTTCAAGCATTGCACAGAATTGCTCTGCCATGAAGTAAGAAAATAGTAATCAAACTGCATATGGTTAAGTAAGCAACTGCTATTGGTCCACTTTTAAGAACTTTCATTATAAAAAGCTGCTGTGAAAGAAAAACACCTCTGTCTTCAGTTTTCATCTCCCATTAAGTAAGGTTGAAACGAGAAAGAAACATGGGTTAAGACAAAAATTGTATGATGTAATAGCAATTTCAGCAAAGGGTGCAAAAGCCATGTTTGATATATGTACAGCTAGGTACCATGACAAAAGTTGAAGCTGATACTTTTTATTATAAGAAAAGTTTCCTTTTGGCTTTCCTGTGAAAGGTGCTTTATTGTGGTCCACCTGTGAGTGAGTTAAAACTGATGCTATTAAAAAAAAAACAACACTTTGTAAAGCTCCTGCAACAAAGTGGTCGGGGTTAAATTCTTTCTTGGCACTGCTTCAAGAAGTCAGTAAGCTTGCACCTCGCGCTCATTGCAGTCTGCAGTGTTGACTTGGTTACTAGTAAAAGTCTTGCACATTTTTCTTGGACCAAATGATCCCAGTAAGCTCATTTGGTGCTTCAATCAATTCATCTGTCTGCCCAGTGGCATTCAAGAAAGGTTTCCCTTAACACTCTAGATCTACGCACTGATCTGCAGCGCAGATTGGCTAATGCAGGAACTGTATGGCATTCCTCGAAAGCACAGAATGAGGCAGTTGAGGCTACAGAATCAGCTAAATCAATGTCCCATTTGCTTGCAATTATGTTCCTCATAGCCTCCCAAAGAGAACAGCTAAGGACATGTAACACCACCATTTGAAAAGGGACTAAGCCCCTTCAGAACTCCCCTCCTTACCTTTACCTCCTTTTCCAGAGGATCAAAAGGGGAGGGGACCCCAACGCTTTACATTTAGAAGAGAAAAGACTGACAGCCAGTGTCAAAGGCCCAGAACCACAGGAAAGCTTGCTAGTCTGCCCATTGATGAAGTTCCACAGTGCCTGAGAGGTTTGGGCTCCTCTGGATAAGGTAGCCAGCCCAATGCCAGGCACTGCAATGCCATCTCACACTCAGACTCTAAGCGAAGAGGGCAGGGCAGCTGCTGCTCTCCCTGAGCCTGTGAAAATGGGTAAGCAGGTGGGGAAGGAGTAGCAATGCCTGTTCTAACGTAAGATTGGGTGTTAAGGCACTAACCAGGAGAGTTATATGCTTGCCCCTCTGCTGGCCTTTCTCAGCCAGTGGCTGTCCAGATGTTTCAAACTGCCATTCCCATCAGACTAGAGGGTGATGAGGGCACCACAGCAGTGAGGTCAGGGCCCAATCTCCATTGCAGCCCTGTCCACAAGAAGTGGGCAGGGGGAAAGATTCTGCCCCCACATGGGGCTTGCTGAGTGATGTTAGAAGGAGCAGGACCATCTCCTGCCCCCTCTGTCATCAGCCCTGGGCCTCCATCTGGGCAGCAAAGTGGAAAGCTATGGCTCTCTCTGCCCAGATGTGCTCTCCAGGCAGCCCACCAGAGAAAGCACAGGTGTCACCAGCCACTTCCTCCTGGTTGCCCACTTCTACTCCCGTTTTGGCCAAGGACTGAACTGACTAGATGACGAAGAGTAAAGAGGTATCTTGCCTAAAGGTCTCCCAGCCGCCCGTGCAAAATTAGGGGAGGGGGACGGAAGAGGACCCCAAAGCAATCTCAAAACCCCGGGGGTGTCCCTGCCACATCCTTGGCAAACGCCTCGGCTTCGTTTGCCGGCACAAGCGCGCGGGTCCAAGGAGGGAGGTTCTCCTGCTCGACCCGAGCTGTAACCGGAGCTCTCCCTGACTGCGCTCCTGGTCCCATTCAGCTGCAGCTGCCTTGGTCCGCGTCCATTTAAACTCGGCTCGGCGATCCTCATCCCCCCTCCGCCGCTCCGAAGTGCTCCTTTCGAGTCTCCCCGTTCCGTCAAAAGCCTGGCCCCACACGGAGCTCACGATTTCTCACCACTGCTACTCCGATACTCAGATGGGCGCAGAGGAGACGAAATTATGCGTGCCCGCAGAGCAGGGAGAGTTTCGGGGACCCCGACAGAGAGAGGAAAGCGGAGCGAGTACTGACCGGTTGTGGGAACATCGGGAACCAGCTTGAGGGGACCAATCTGCCGGATCTGAAACGCCGTCCTCACTTCGTGGCAGCTGGGATTCTTGACGCCAGAGACCCGACCGCACAGTCCGGCCGCCGCCGCCGCCAGCAGCAGGAGCCCCAAGCGCCGCGGGCACAAGACCACCTCTGGGCTCCTGTCACCGGCCATTTCCGCACATTCCCCACTAGGGACGCAGAGGAAACCAGGGACGCCCAGCGGCACGTCCCCCAGAAAGTCAACCAGAGCGAAAGCCTCCGGGAGCTGGGGCAGGAAGGGGGAAGCGGGCAGCACGGACCGAGCTGCGAGCAAACTTGCTCTCTGGGCAAAGTTGCGAGCCGGGGCGCGAGAGCGGCGCCTCCTTTTCTTGCAACGGAAGGACCCTCGCGGGGCGGCGCGCTGCCGCGATCGAACCCTGAACGCGACAACGTTCCACGTTAGAACGCTGCGAGCTTTAGAACGTTCTCTCTCCTCCTTCCGGCGTTCGAAACTGAGAATCTTCGAAAGGCCGCCAGCTGGGAGAACGCGATCGTTCGAAATGTGCCTTTTCCTCCCGTCCACCTCCTTTTCCTGCGCCGCCAAACTGCGCTGCCTCCAATGAATGCGTCTGGTGGGAGGGGGTCGTGGTCTCGCCGCCCAGCCTTCCTCGCCCGGTAGGGTCCGCGAGGGGAGCGGTCGATCTGTTCATTGGCTTGAGCTATAATAAGGCCTCTTAAAATAAATAATTAACGTGAAGTTTTTTTTAAAAAATAACAGATCTTGAAGCGGAATCTCACTCGGACGCCGCCCTGACACAGCGGGTCCCTTGCAAAGATGCCGTGGGACCAGTCTGTTTTAACAGAGAACCGGGTGGCTGCGGGAGGTAATGGGGGGAAGGGCACCGCGGGAACTTCTGGAGGACCGAGGGACATTCCCGACCAGCAGGACCGCCCGCTTGACACCTTGGCACACACAGACGCGATAAGGTGTCATCAGATTATGCAGCTGGGGAGGTAGTGAAATGGATCTGACCGGGGTGGGGGGGGTGGGGGGGGAAGGGTTCTTTATTAAATGCAAGACTTTCCAAATCTAGAGACCAACTTTTAAACAAGTCTTCATACCCCTTGGTGTTCACCTGGGTCAGTATCTGCAAGCAAGGCAACTGGGTGTCAAAAGTCTAGAAGAGCCCCTGGAGAACCAAATCCAAATTTGGCAATCTTAGATTATGAAGCCCAGAGCGTCCTATATACATGTGTGGGATACATCCCGGAACAGTGTAAACACCTCTGAAGTGAGTAACTAGGAACAGTGTCCTACACAAGGCGTGGCTCATGCCCACTGGGGTGAAGACAGGGCAGCTAATGGTTGGTTGAGCCAAGACAAGCAGGACCAGGCGAGGCAGATGGAAGGTGGCACACCAGCTGGAAACGTGTATGTGGAAGCAAAGTATGCAGTTATAAACAAGCAAGACAAAACAAACTCAAAACAAATAGTAATTAAATAGCTGTATAACAGTATTTTCAGAAGCTGTTAAAGATCTACCTCAAGATATGTAACCAAGACCCAAGACTTTTTTTTTCTCTTTTGCCATATTCTATAGGTGGTGATGCACACCATAGAAGCACATCCCTACCTCCAAAAAACTCCCCAAAGTACAGACAGATCCGTGCCCTGCTTTATGCTCAACCACTCCAGGTCCCCAACATCCCCACCCTGAAATTGCAGGCATTGCAATGGCCATTCTGCCCACCTTACGGTACATGGAGCACTTCCCACCTCACACAGACAGATTTTAAACTGATGGCAGGGAGAATGGTCCCTAGCAGGGAATAAGTATTCCCCCTAAGAATGAGTGGCATTAATTCAACAGGTATCACTTTTGCTCATAGGCAGATGCTGTAATGAGGAAAATCTCACACACTAGCCAGATAGCTGTTAAGACATGGGACTCCTGTCAAGAGGAATACACACACAGCCCAATCCTAATGTGTACAAATCATAAGTCCACTTTAATTCAAAGCAGGGCTCCAAAGCACTTTCATTCCCAGAAAAAGTCAGTAAAATAGGTGAATAGTAACTGTCTCCACCATTCTCTGGATCAGAGTACAATGCATGTGGACAACTAAGTTGCAATGGTAAAGAGTAATAATTCCAGGGGTCTGTCGTCTGTGGGCAACTACTGGAGTGTGGACCTTCAGCAGGTGTCCTTCTGCACCTACCCTTGGCACCAGCCCTCGTTGGAACCAGCAGGGAAAACCAACATGGCATTGGGTCCATTTCCTCTGCTAGAAAACCAGACCTCAGTTTAATGCTTCATTTCTGTTGCTATGAGGGGTGGGGAGAACAAGAACCATTTGAAGCAGTGGTGATAGAATGATTCAAAACTGAGAATATCCCAGACTGTCTACATAAAGAAGCATCTATCTGGGCATTTGGTACTCCCCAGCTTGCCTGTGTAAACTCAGCTGTGATCAAAACTGCTTTGTATAAATGCAAATATGCCTCAGGGAAGTAGCACTGATAAGGCCATTGGTTTGGATGTCTCTCTTGTTTCCCTGGACATGAGAAGACAGCATGGTGAACATGCCCTGGGATTTCAACATGAAATGCTTCCTAAGTAAATCCAGTCATCAAAGGGCTTGATTGCTATTTCTTGGTTCAGTATTTAGAGTCCAGGGTGGGAAATGGGTTTCTGAGATGTGGCAGGCTTCTTGATAGATAACTGAGAAGAGGAAAAGAAAGCTCTATATTGGTATTTGCCTGCTTGTGGATAATGCTAAAGGGGGTGTGGACATACATGTGAGTCTGGCCCCCCACAGTCTAGGCTCTGGTTAGACCTTTGCACATTTGAGTGTGATGGTTTCAAGAGGGCTTTGTAATTGAGCACAGCTCAATGCATTTACAGAGTTCCCCAGACTGGAAACTCTGCTAAGTGCCATTTGTGACTGCAGAAAATTTGTAAGAACATGCAACTGAATGTATTTAGAAACAGAGTGAGTCAGAAGGGGTCTCCCAGGCCATCTAGTCTGACCCCCAGTTCCGCTCACGACATGCCCACCATTTACAGAGCTTCTTCAGGGTACAGGTGCATGGGATACTGGGCATGCTTAAATGAATGCCCAGGTCACCTTCCTTGCTTCAGGCCCACATGTGAGCAGGCAAACACCTGCACAGGGCTGAAGACTAGCTAAAAGAATGTCATTTGTTATGACCTATGGATACCAAGTGCTAGAAGCAATTCTTGGAAACAGACTCACCATGTTGAATAAATCTACTCAGCATCCCTGCTGTAACTTTTACACATATTTACCACCAGGGTATTTATCATTATTGTGAGTTTCCACATCCCCACCTACAAGAGGTGGAGCTGAACCAAAATTTCTCAGAAGAGTTCTTTCTTTTTCTTAATCCCATGGGGGGAAAGGAGCATATCACAGAATTTTCCCCATCAATCTTTTATGTTGGCTACCATTTGCTTATCCCCAGAGACCTTGGAACAATGCTCGGTCTAGGGTTTAAGTTGTGGGGAGGTGCCAAGTGTAGGTCAGGCTACCAACGCAGTTGTCACTGTTGCCACTTGTGACAACAAAGCAGCAAAAAATGAAAACGCTTGAGGGGAAAAGGAAAAGCTATGCAACTAACAGTAAGAACTTTTAAAATCACAGCTAGAGAATTTCTATTCCTCTCCTAACCAAAGAATACTTAGCAATACCCCCCCCCCCTCATCTAACCACTCATAAATAGGACAAAGGATTTTGGGAGACCATTTTTACTCAGACTTTCAGGGCTGACTATGACCAAGTAACCTACACTGGGCTTCTCTCTCCTAGCAAGTGTCCAGCTCTAGCAGCAGCATGTCACTTGGGTGGCCATGTGTCATGTTTTACAGAAGACAGTCCTCTGCTTGAAGGACTTCTATTAATCACATTGGCCTGTGTCTGCTAAACAACCACTGAGACAAAGGCATCCCCTCGCCTTATGGTAAGGATGCATCTGCACATTAGACTTGAGAATCACATCATTCAGTAAACTTCTTGGCAAACTATCAACAGTGTAAAATGGTTGTATTTTTAACACCCCCCTCCCATTGTCTGAAATAAATAAGTACCACCTGTAGCAGATGACTATCAGTAGTATTGGTTTCCTCTCAGCCATGTAAACCTTGCAGTGTGTTTATTGTCTGTTCCCACCAACTAAAACATCATAATTAAGTCCTGATGGCCAATGAATATACGTCTGCATCAGTTGTAGGACCTTATAGTTGTATGACAGAGTCTTATGCCTAAATGATGTACAAACAATAGTAGATGAGCATCTGTAGCGGTGAAGAAAATTATCTGCATTTTATTAAGTTTTCATAATTTAAATGGCTTTACAATTAATAGTATTTGTCAACCGTCCTCTCTGCCTTCATTCCCTATCCTTTTTTTTTTTTGCACTTTGTAGCATCTTGTTAAACTTCAATAAACATATGGTTAAAGACATTGCTTTTTGGGTGTAGGAAGAAATTCAGTGCATAGAACCAGCATGTGTCACAGAGGTATCACAGATAAACAGCATGTATAAGCTTGTGTATATAGGAGTCTGCCTATCTTTAACCTAGGTAATGAATGAAGTCCTTCCCTAAGTGTTGTTGTTTGTTGTCTAAGCACCTTAATCTGCTTTCAGAAGAAACTCAAGTTCATATTTTAGCAGAGAGGTATTGAACTTCTTTTATCCAGAGGGTCAAATTCCATTTTGGAAATGATCTTGGAGGCTGCATTACAGTGTTGGGAGAGGCTGAAGACAAAATGGGATGGGGCCAAAGGCAAAGGAGAAGTGGTTGAAATATCAAAAACAGCAGCATATTATGGCTTTAATTTCTTACAGCAAGTATCCAAGCAATAGTAGAGGCATTCCAACCTTTTAGAATAGGCAAATGGGGAAACATGTAAAAACCAAGAAGCTACCAAACAATCAATGGTCCAAGTGAGGGAGTGGGGCATCTTATAGGATATATCCTGAGTTTACTAGTAATAATACTTAATATGTTTATAGCACTTCCAAGTATTCAAAGCACACATGAATTATCTACCTGTAATCCTTACAAGCCTGTAAAGTAAGTTAGTATTGTTATCCCTTATAATGCAGATGAGTGAAATCAGGTTGCCTAAGGCAACCTAGTGAGTTCACAGTAGAGGTAAGATTTAATGCACCAGCTGTCTTTATCTATAATCTTATACCAACTAATTTAGGAATTAGTCTTATTAAAATTTGTGGGGTTTACTTCTGACTATAGTCAGAAATCCCTATAGTATAGGGATTTTCATAGCAGGAAAATGCAGTACACAAAAGGAACTTAGAGGCAATTGTCACGGGCACAATTGGTAAAGGAGGTACACTAGAACGATTTTGACTTGTGTTGTTTGTTCTTTGTATTTTACAGCAGTGGTTGAGAACTGGTTTTAGCTGGAAGGGAATTTTTTATTGTGGGCTGAGAGACATCAGGAGGCATATTCCAGTGCTGGCCAGGACCAAAAGCAAAGGTATGGGGACAAAACTGCAAAACTGAACATATTTTAGCTTAGATCTCTTACTGCTAGTAACTAAACCTTAGGTGGGAGCAGAAACTGCACAAAGGTCAGGAAAACACTAAACCTTCAGTGGTAGGAGGAAGGTGGCAGGAGCATCTGACCAGCCCTGGAAGGCTAGATTTTTCCCCATGCCTGAACTTCTCCACTCCTGACTTAGTTAATGGTGCAAATCTCCCCAAATAGACTTGCATCAACAATGAATAAGCATCCTTTAACTTCTAAAGCAGGGGTCCTCAAGCTTTTCCAGCAGGGGGCCAGTTGAAAGGTGCCGGTGCTGGGTGCGGGCTGGAAAGGTGGCGCTGGCGGTGCCCGTGGGCTGGTGAGGGGGCTGGGGCGGTGCGCGAGGCGAAGCGAGGTGGGCGGGCATGGTGAGAGGAGGGGAGGAAGGCGCACGAGGCAGCGGCTTGCTTGCTTGCTTGCTTGCTTGCTTGCTTGCTTGCTTGGAGATCATTTTCTCCAAGAGAGCAAATTGCGGCCTCCCTGCACACTGGACAAGGTGGGCGGCAGCGGGCGCGCACATGGGCGCCGCGGGTCCAAATGGGCATGGTGGGCAGGATCTGGCCCCCGGGCCTTAGTTTGAGGACCCATATTCTAAAGGATTCATGCCAGCGTTCGCTTGGAGCCAATGATAGGCAAACTGAAGCATCCGCCTAGTTCCCATACTCGATTGCTTTCACCCTTAGATGTGAAAAAGCCAAAGCAACAACCGTCTAATAGAGGGGACACACACAGATAGATGGATGAGCACGCACGCACACGTGTACATGTACACAGAGAAATCCTACATAACTTCTGGCTTTGTTGAGTCAGTAGATCTGATTTCAAAATGCTCAAGATTCACTATTTTAGCTTTGAAAATTCTAAGAACTGTTGTCAAACCTATCTGCATCTTATATTAAATTTTAATAATAAAAATACTGAAGCATTCCACCTACTGGGCTTGTATGTAATGTTTAGATTTTTCTTATTTAGTCAAATAAAAACAATCAAGGAAGAGAAGAAAGTACATTCATTCTTTACTTTTATAAAAATAGCTGAGTTAAGAAAAAGTAGATCAGTAGTACATTCAGAACACTACATGTTATATTTTAAAATAGTTCTTCTTGAGCATGAAGTAGACACATTTTGTATGATTCTCTCTCTTGTTGCAGGGTGTCAAATCAAATGAGTTGAGTGGTCAAACCCCCTCTCCGTTCTCACCCCACCCCATCCACTCAAGCAGATATCTACAGTTCTATGCCCATTTTCCCCCGGCCATAGATAAACGAAAATATAAAGGGATAGAAATACTGTGTTACAAAAGCCAGAACGTGTTCTTCAGATGTCTTTATTTATGTCAAAGGTCTCTATTCTATCAATTGCACCTGCAGTCCAGTGCAAATTAGGGAAAGTGGCGAAGGTCATCTCTTCCTCCTTCCCTGCCACATAGCCAGTTTTGAGCATGTAGCTGCAACACTTGGGAAAGGGAGGGAATGGTGTTTCAGTGTTGTCAGGATCCATTGTCTCCTGGCTATCCAAGTCCTTTCCCTTTCCTAAAATGGTGTCTTCACCCCATCTCTGAGGTTACATTTCCAACCCTGAAAAAGAAGCACTTCTTTCCACACTAGCTCAGTGAGGGATCACAGCGCAGATCTCCAGCTCCAAGATCAAGCTTTGTTTCTGGCCTTGGATGTGCAAATCTGAACTATGGTTCACTAGATGTAGTCTTGGAAAGGCACTGAGGCTTCCAGCAGAAATTATAACGTATTTTTAAACAAATATAAATCCTGTAGTAATGGGATATATTTAGGGATTTATTTTTTCAAATTGTTGGATGCTGTGGTGTTTTGTTTTATTCTACTCGTTTTTTATTAGAAGCCATTCTGAGATGCTAGTGGGTTAGAAAAGCTTTTAATAAATAAAAATAAAAATATTTGTCATAGCACCCGGCAGTGTTTGTGTACATAACAGTTAGAAACCTTTTGGATTTCAACATCCTGACACTTGGAACGATCAGGAGAGTTTTAGGAAATGTATCGGGGACAGACATTAGCATAAATGAAGCAGCAATTATACATCACCAAAGTTGGGGACCGCTGAGGTGGAAACAAAAAAACATACACATAATGCCGTATTCTGTGTTAGTTTCCAAACACAATACCAGAAAGAAAGAAAGAAAGAAAGAAAGAAAGAAAGAAAGAAAGAAAGAGTTTTCCAAAGCAACCAGAAAGTGAGCAACAAAAAATACCAACAAAAGAACAAAATACTGAAATCAGCATGGCGTGGGCTACCAGCCGGATCCCACAGAGCCGTCTGTCCCTTCCCTGCCCGGCAGCACCAGCTCATCCCCCATCCGAGGAAGAGGTGGTAGAGCACAGTCAGCCCTGATGCCAGTCTGCAGCAAGCAGGAAGTGGCCATTCACGGACCAGCAGAAAATCTCCAGCAGAACAGTGCCAGTTCCCAGACCCGTGGTTGAAAACCACTGCTCTAAGTGAATAGAAGTACTACTGCCTTTTACTAAGAAACCGCCCCCACCCGCAAAGGACAGGTTATTTGTTATTTTGCTGGTGAATTAGAAAAGAAGCAAAACCTCTTCTTTTACAGAGGACAGTCCTCTCTTTGAAAAGCTTCCAGTAGGTCATCTTTGTCTGAATGTGTTAAAGGGTCGGTCCTGTTTAAAGATAAAGTACCATAGGAATTGTAACCCTTCAAACCTTAGGAGCTGGAACAGGCATGCATTGAAGTTATTTGGTCATGAATCTTTCCACTATAGAGAGATATATTGTATTTCTATTTAAAATAATAGTTTTTCCAAACTTGTATCTATCAGCATATGCAAATTATCTTCTTTCTTCATGGTTCATAAGTGGCCTCTAATTTGAACTAAGCGGCCAAAGGGCACATTACTATCAATATTTTCATGCGTCCGAGTGTTGATTTTCATGCAAAGAGGTGGTAAAGCTAATGATAACCCCTGTAGTTTGCCTCTTATCCTGCTGAATACCCTAGTAGTGGCACACTATGTTTTATGGAATGATAAAGGACACCACTGGCTGTATTGAGGCCTGACTGAGGTTCCTAAATGACTTTAAGAACCTTAGACTTTGTGTTTTGACACCCCTGTTCTGGCTGCACTGCACTGCCTGGAATAATATTGGGTATGTTACAACCTGATTCTAACTATATCTCACCAATTAGTCAACCCATTCATATCAGAATATGTGGGAGTACAGCTTTGCCATAGTTCTCTAATATGTAGATTAAAAACATCAGAGTAGTGCGCATATGGCTTCTTAACATTCTCCGCCCACTTGAGCCAGACGAAATGGAGGCCAATTTCACAATGTTTTTCAGGAAAAGAGACATTGTTCAACAGGTTTGCACAATAGGGTTCACTATTACCAGTAGCATATCACCATGCTAGCAGCTGGGCCACCATTATCATTTTGTTATTGTTATTTTTATATTGTTACTTTTGTAATTTTCTTCATATTGTGAGCCGCCCCGAGGCTTCGGCGAATGGGGCGGCATATAAATGTCTTAATAAATAAAAATAAATAAAATAAATTATGGATCCTTTACAGTACTCTGAACCAGCAAAGTTCTACATCACTGGTTGGGGCCAGGAGAGAGAATGATGGCTTCAGCCTCTCTCTCTCTCTCTCTGAAGAATATTTGGAAAATTATCTGTGGAGTGCCCTTCCTTGTCTAATCATGGAAAAGCCAAACTACAGAATTTCTCTCAGATAATTTTATTTGAGAAATTGTGGTTCAGCTCTGCAAA
Source organism: Varanus komodoensis (assembly GCF_004798865.1). Taxonomy (NCBI): domain Eukaryota; kingdom Metazoa; phylum Chordata; class Lepidosauria; order Squamata; family Varanidae; genus Varanus; species Varanus komodoensis. The sequence goes on from NW_025335661.1 coordinate 1,987,333, forward strand.
TGCTGTTATTATTCAGTTTGTGTGGGACTGGCTATTTGGGTGCATAGATTATATACATAAAGGGTCATGTATCAGTGCTGAAATTAGAGAAGGAGAAGACAAGATGCCACATTAGTGCTTTTTTCCCCCTGTGTTACCCTTCCCTTTCAAATTCCACACACACACACAGCACACACACACAAATACAGTGTTAGTTTCACTCTTTCCAAACTGTTTGGCACCAGAAGACCTTCAGCACTGGATGGAGATGTTTAAAAATTTATTTTAGGAACCAAATGTTCATATTCATTTTACATAGTCATGTTCTTGAAATTAAGTGCGTAGGTGTTTGCAGGATTGGGACTTCTGTATGCACTGAAAAATAATAAAAGGGGTACAAAAGGTTGACAGAGAAGTATAAAGAAACCTTGTGGTAATGATTAGCGTAACAAGCTGCATTCATAGCACCCCAGCTGGCCAGCCTTTATCAAGGCATGGAGTGCCTTTCATGAGTCCAAGGACAAAAGAAATAAATGGAACAATAAAAAACAGTAATACTAACTCTGCATTTCTGCAAGCACTTTCAGCCAAGAATGTCTTATATAGATGTATGCTAACATTTCCTGGAAGTGGTGTGTGTGCACACACTTCTCTCAGTGAAAGGCATCCTCAGTTGGAAAGATGGATGCATATTTCAATTCAGTAAATTCTTATAAAAATGAACTAATATTCACTAAGTTCTCTGTGACACAAAGACCCTGAGATATTTGTTAAAAATCAAATATGGAAGAAAATAAAACTGACACTTGCCTCTTCAGGACCAGGACTTTGAACGTTTAGCTCTTAAATGCCTAGGTCTGAGTCCCTGCATATCCCTCATGTTAGTGCTCAGCTGGGTTGCCACTTTTCCCCCCTGCCAGGCGCCTCATCTTTAGCCACTATGTAGCAGGCCAGTACATCATGCTGTGCCTATTGCATTTACCTGGTGCAGAGGAGTAAGAGTTTTGTTTCAATTCGTTTTTACTAAGAATGTATCCAAAAGCTTATTCAGCAAAATTCATACCGAGTAGAAAAAACTGAGATTTAAAGAATACAAATGCAGGAGAAAGCAACACTAGTACATTCATCCAGGTATATAACATTAAAGCTTACAATTACTATCAAAACAAGAGAAGAAAAACAAGGGTCCTTTTCTTCTCCTTTCTGTGCTGGACATTTTTTTCCATTCAAAATTCCCACCACCATGGATGGAAATCACAGATAATTTCTATAACTATATCTTTTTCTCTCTAGGGAGAAAAGCAGCTGGACAATTTGATCAGCAGCAGCAGCGGCGGCGGCATGCAGGAAAATAATAAAGGGCTTCTGTTGTTTCTCCACTCCTGATCTCAGCCTCTGAAGTGGGAAATGTTAACAGGCATCTGTGTATCATGACTAGTTTGGCTCAATTATACTGAGTTCGAGCCAAACAATATCCCTTATTTGCAATGTGCTCACATTAACTTCCCCAGGAATACTTCCCATTCCTACATATTTTATTCAGATAGTACACTCCATCATCAATTGGAATTATGTCTGAAGAAAGCAACTTAGATGCATAGGCCTGCCAAACAGTTCATTCAGTGCTTGTTTAATAACTTGCTTTAAAGTGTACTTTATTCTAGAAATTCAGACCATTACATTTAATAGCCAATGGCTGGTTCTCTTTCTAAATCATTTAGTAGACCATTTACTTTTAGCACAGCTTCATTCATTACATGGTTGCAAACAGATGTTTTGCCACCCTGTGTAAAAAGAACAAGGAATCGCTCCTTGGCATGTCTAAAAGTCCTGGCACATCAGCTTGTGCCCCTTGAAAATGGATTCAGCTAAAGATCTGTCTTTGCAAATGTATTGTCTCTGGCATGCACAGGCTATTACTTTCTATCAAAATGTCAGTTAAAGGGTTAACCCTTTGGAATGTGCCAGGTATCTTGCTATGTAGATCATCATCACTGAAGGTAAATACAACTTTAAATTGCATTCACCTGGAAATTGATTCCTCACACCACAGACAATCTGAAGCTTTGTAGGCATATATATGAAGGGTCAATGCTTTTGAATTGTCAGAAGAGAAACCAGGAAGACTATTTTACCTTTACTGGGAAACAAATTCACAAGCTTAATTTGAAATCCAGTAATCCTAAAATTATGCAGCATGTACTATACAGGTGTACAGTGCTTCTGCATGCCTGTATCAATGTCACACACACTGTAACCCAGGCGTCTCAAACTCAGCTTACCTGGGGGCCACTGGAAGTAGAGTCTGGGTGAGGCTGGGCCGCATCAAGTATTCCACCACCGCGGTGGTGTGGGCCGCTCATCCCGTGGCCGGCCTGGGCGCCGCCGGAGCTTTGAAGGCCGCAGGGCCCCTCCCCCGTGCCCCCCCCATCCTGGCAATTGGCCCACGGGCCACGAGTTTGAGACCCCTGCTGTAGCCTCTAAAGGAAACAATCCCTTCAGTCACATTAAAATACTTCGGCCCTATAAAGGGTCACAGCAAGCCTTTTGTGGACACAAAGCAGGTAACATCCAAGTTCTTTTCATCCAAACTAAGACTGCAACAATCACTGCCAGAATAGCATCTTTCAAATAGTCTGGTTTAAGAGACATAGTAGAGGCTTCAGCTGCATGTGCCTTATATATTCATCTTGACACTGGCTTGATAATCATTTCTAAAGTTTGTTCATCAGCAACATTTATAGCAGCCTTCATAATTTGCTCCCTTCCAGATGTTAGGGCCATAACTCTCATAATTCCTGGACATTAGCCATGCTTGCTGGGGCTGTTGGAACTGTAGTCCAAAACATCTGGAGGGCACCAGGCTGACCCGCTCTAAATCCCTTGAATGCCTTACACTTCACCAGCAAGTTCAGTAAGCTCTGCCCAGCTGTAACACTACCAGTAACCTGAGCAGCCGCAAAGCTTTTACACTGGACACAGCAGTTTTCCATCACTCATACTACCAGGTGTCAGATATGTCATTTCTAGCTTTGAACAAAATCTGCCACCACCTATTCTCTCAGGCAGCTTAGCCATGTTCATTTGCAACACTTCAATAAGAGTGACCCAGTTCACCAATGAACAAATGAAATGATTTGTTCAAATATGTTTTGTCTCGCCCACAACAACCCAGCATTTCAGGTTCAGACACCACGGAGAACCACCCGGGAAGGGCGTGGCTCTGGACTGTTTAGTGCACAAGGAGGTGGGCCCAGCATATTTGCTCCCAAGATCCAGAGTTTTTCTGTCATACAAACTGGATTAGCATGTAGTGCTCAAGTTCCTTGTTTTCAGGCAAAAGCATCTTATGGTATCGACTATGCAGCAGCAGGAAAGGACGTATGGTGGAAGCTGAGTGTTGTTACTGGGCTGGCTGTGTGTCCTACTTTATAATACTGCCAGAAGGTGCCCTTTACCTGATGGGCTGCCCAATCCAGGTCTGATTTAAAGCTAAAGAAGCATAAGAAGGAAGAACAGAGGCCTTGAAACAGAGTTGCCCATCAACAATGAGCACTGGAACAGATTGCACATGTGCACAGGCCATGTAGTCATGATGGCTTATTTCACTATGCTGAGATTTCTCTTTGAGTTATGGTAATTATTTCTTAATAGCCATCTGTTTGTATAAATTAGCATAAGCAAACACTGTGTGAATCTGTGCCCTCTTTTATCTACTTTTTTAGTGATGTATCTTCTCTATTTTGGTGGACTTCATGTTGTTAATCTTCATCTGACCAACCTAATCATAAATGCTTAGCACTGATATCCTCCCACAGCCTCCTTGTATCCCTAGTCTTCAGACACTTGGCTCAACAGCAGTCTGTCAAAACAGGGGTAAGCAGGGCAGATCAGGGTGTTGACTACACAAATGGGCAGTGAATAAGAAACAAACCAGGGCAAGTTGCCACCGTTCTTTCTCCTTTACTTCCTTCCACTGATAGACCAGTTAGTTTGAGTTGTCAGATCCTTTGCTATTCTTGGTGAGGATGAGAAAGAATTTCATATGACTGGCCTTTGCAGGCATCAATTTCTGTCTTTTTCATAGCAAATGACCCTGACACCACAAACTATTTTGTTTTCAAATGGACAATAACTGCAAATAACTACCTTGACCTTTCAGGAACAGCATAATATAAATGTTTCAATAAACAATTGGTATGACAGCACAATACCACAACTGGCTAAAGTGTTTAGCATCAGATAGGAACCAGAGCTGAGGGTACAGCATGCTTCCTAATACTGAGTCAGACCCTTGGTCCATCTAGCCCAGTACTGAACCTGGGACCCTCTATGTGGAAAACACATGTTCTCTCACTGAGCTATGGCCCTTCCCAGAGTGGGAGAAACAGAGGTGAGCTGCCCCAGTGACCCAAGGTAGTTCGATTCCTGTCAGAGTCGTGAGGTAAGGACCCAAGGGCCAATCCACCATAATGGATAGCATGACAGCTTCCTCCCTTGTTGGTCACAGACAGCTGGATCAGCTAACTCACTTTTCCTTGCAGACCCTATAACAGGTATCTGCATAATATCCAACAAACAGAACCACTGCCTATGTGGTGAGCAATACATTTATGGTCTATTTCAGTGCAGAGCTACTAGCCTTCTCTCCTCAAGTCCTTGCTGTAGGTACAATGACCGGTCTGGGCTTTCTCTTCAACAGCTGAAGCCACATCCTACTTCTAATGTTCTGCCTTCCTTTCTTCAACTGATTCAGGAAGGCTGTTCATAAAGCATCTGGCTAAAGGCTTGGCATACCTCACCTGGTTATTGAATCACTTGAGGAGTTTTCCCCAACTACCTAATTAGCTTGTATCCAGTGAAGCAAGCAAATGCAGTGCTAAGAGGTGTAATAAGAGAGCTGGTCATGGAAAGTGCTTCTTTCTTCAGCTTGTCATCATTTCCAGACTTACTATTAATCCCTTTCCAATATGAAATAAGCATTTTCAGGTGTTATATGGAAACTGGCCAGTCATCTTAACACCAACAACAACTTTTTAAAAATATCCCTGGAATATTTCCATTAAAAAGGGAAGAACTTCAGCTATGACGCAGTTTAGGAATGAACAAACACAAGTAAAATAATTCAAAAAATCCACTAAGAACATGTCTCTATACAGGAATTTCCAGCCATTTCTGAATGTAATCAATTAAATACCTATACAGTTAAATCAACTGTGCTTAGAATCAATTGTGTTTTATTTTCCAAAAGTGCATTTCCTACAAGACTGAAGGCACAATCCTATGCAGGTTTAACTAGGTAGGGCATCTGGGAATTGTAGTCTTAAAAAAACTCAGTTTGCATAGAATTGCACCCTAAAACATTTAATCATAAGCATACTTTCCTGGGATTTATTTTATTTATTAGATTAAGCACTGTTCAACACAATGGAACATTGTTCCTAGCAAACATGCTGAAGAATATGTTGTAAGGTGACAATTCTGTTCACACTTACCTGAGAGTAAGTCATACTTAACTCAATGGGGCTTGCTTTTGAGTAGACATATTTAGGATTGTGCCATAAAGGTGGCTTCCCATGTGCTGTCTTGAAACACATGTGGGAAAGTGGGTACTATTTTTAGTACTCATTTTGTTTGCTGCACCATCAGCAACAAACGAAGTAGTAACAAAAACAGGTATGGTATGAGCCTTCACATATGCATCTCTCTACATAGTGCACTCAGGAGTACCTGGATTAGTAGGAAGTCCAGAATGACTAATGGAAAAAAGCCACTCATCATGCCAATTTTTTAGCTGGCTCATCCAGTAAGTCCTTAACAGTAACTTGAGCTGCAAATACTAGCAGGTGATAATGTCTTATCTCTATGCTATGAAAAGTTTCGCTTTTCGCAGTTCCTGCATAGAAGGGTGACCATTTATACAAATCCGTGTTTCTCTTTTTGGGTAGTATAACGTTTGCATATACTACTGTTTATGTATAAAGCAGGTGTTAAATGGCTATTATAATTTAAATAGAAGTACAGTACATTAAACTGCAGTGAGAAAACCTAACTGGATGACCAGCAGTGTGCAATATTCAGTTAGGCATTAACTGATGGGCAACTGCAAGACCCAGTTTTTCATTCTGATGGATCTTTCTCTCTGAACTTCACTTGGATTCAACAGCCCTTTGAACAGACACTGCCTTCAAACATAGGAGGATCTCTTCTTTGAAAGAGGACATCTGGCCATCCCACCTGTATACCAGGCTGCTGTTCAAGCAACAGCAAAAGGGATTGGCTGAGATGTTGGCAATCTTTTTCAATCCTATACAGCATTTTGATGCAGAAACCCAGGGCCCCATTCAGCAGAACAAGTGGGAAGGTCCATAAACATAGTAGGACAAGCTGCCTACATGTTGAAGTACATCAAAGTATCTGCTACCATCTAAAGAGTACATAGCCAGTATACTAATTAAAGCCAGAGGGTAAATTATATATCTGTTCTAGTGTCTCAAGATTCCTCCAAAGAAACTCAAGAAAGTTCTGCTTCCTCTAGCTCCCTGCACTGGATGGGAAAGGGAAAAAAAACACACAAGTTATTCAACAACAACAAAATGTTTATTTGTCCCCTGAGGACCAGGATTAGGTGAATTAAAGAAAATGTGTTAAGACGGGGCAGAATAGAGAAATGAAAATATCTATAAACTAAATTAAATCATTTGCCCAGAGACATTCAGAATTGTCACCCTTTGTATGTTGATTGCCAATAAACAAGCAGCTTATTGCATTGCAATAACTGAAGGCTTCTTGGAGCAGTTTTCCAGGAGCTGCCCATAAACTTTAGGAACAGAGATGAACATGCTAGTCAGTACATTCTTTTATCTGGCTAATTAAGCGTTTTCAACATTGGTGGCAGTGATACCCTGGGGCTTCAGACAGGAGTCTTTTTCAGTCTTACCTGTAGGTACTGAGGATTGAATCTGAAACCTGTTGTATGTACATAGCATTTGTTCTCTTTGGTTCCACTACAGTCCTTCTTAAGGCAGAGGAGGTTTTGACCTACAACACGTATCAACATAGCCAGCTAGTGAGGGTTCCTGGAAGCTGTAGCCAAAAAAGACCTGGGAGGCTACAAGTTGCCCACCCATAGCCCTAAGTTCACCTTTGCATTTAATAAAATAAAATGAAAAAATAGAAATGCTATTCTAGATGGGCTGACATAGGACTAACTGAGGGAATTTTTGAAGGGCACACTCCAAGTCTTGCCACAGAGTGAACCCTGCTTCATATTTCTGTGTCTCTCAAGGTCTGATTAAAAAAAAGCTCGGTTTATTTTCTTGAAGGAATAACTATCCTTCTGTGCTGTATCTTGCACCCATCCAGCTGAAGTTCTTTAATTGTTATTTTTGTACAAAAGACAGGTTAGGCATTTACAACAATGTTACAAGGAGAATTGTGAGAATGTGTGTCATTATTTCTTTTTTGGCAGGACAAACTGATCTAATTGTTGTTTAACTGGACATTGAAAAGGGATTTTTTAAAACCATGTGTCAGAATTTGAGCTTAATTAAAATTAATTGCCTGTTGTACTGTAAGTGATGCTTCTGGATTTTCAAATAGCTCTTATTAACATGGGATGATTTACTTAATTTCATTCTCTCACACAATGAATCTTCTTTTTGTCTTAATTATACTGTGCTAGTTGTTTATCTTTCCTTCCTACATTGCTTTGTTAGTCAGAAGGTCAACTGCTTTACTGAGGTCCTAGGTGAGGACTGACAGTTTATTATTAGCACAAAATGTATCTGTAGACTATATAATCAGGTCATGAAAAAACCAACACTTCAAATTTCAATATTATTCCCAGAGTTATTCATTGTCAAATGCCTTATCTAAACACACTTCACTCTGAGAATTCATTCTATTTCCATTACTGCAAATAAATGAAAATAGTACTGGTCAATATTTTCAGATGAAATAAAAGTAAAAGTGACTTTTCTTGTAAGGGTGTGCATCTCTCACTCTCTCCTTTACCCACAAGCCAGTAGACACACACAAGAGCCTTTCCATATTGTTGGCCAAAGAAAATCACAGCTGTATCTCTGCCTTTTCATGATACTCCCTTAAGTACCTTTTTAGTGCAAAGTCACATCTGTACCTAATAGACTGGGCAATTAGCTTTGGTGTGTGCTGGATAGCTCTGCTGTTGTTTGTCCAACCACTTAAAAAAATTCAATAAAGCAGTGTGTGTATCTTAGTGTGGGAGAGGGAAAATATCCAGCCCCAAATAAGAATAATAAAGAATCTTGAAGGTTGCTTGCCAAGTTCTCTCAATCAAGTCCTTTTCATCTCAGTGGTGAAAAAGACCGTGCTACTCATCTGCATTATGATATGTCCATCATTATGTAGAACTACATATAAAGAGTAAGAAACTTAGCAGATTAAATCAAAGTAGTTTTGCTGGTAACTGTTGGGGCTTGCAGTCTGGAAGGAAAGCAGACACTGACCAGACAAGCAGTTGGGTGGCAGACTGCAAGCTCAGTGTTTAGTTCAAGCTGTTAATGTTCTTCAAATTCAAGTTGTATTTAATAAACATTTAAAGGAATGCCTACTGCTGGAAAATTGCAAGACTACTAACATGTCAAGTGCATAAATATTTCCAGAGTGTTATCTTATCATGGGAAAGTAGTTTCCAGTGCCTGGGTTCACTGGAACATAAGCCATGGTGGCTTATAAACTGGGGTGGCTTATCATGTTGTCTGAACCCAACCAGAAAGGTTAACAAACTATACCGGTGAGCTCAGGCAACACAACAAGCAACTCCTAGCATATAAGTCACTGTGGCTGATCGTGTTGTGTGAGCCCGGATGGTGTATGAGGCAAAGAGAGCAAATGAATCTCTCAGGTGCCCATGTCAGCAGGATTAGCTGTATCATAGCCAGGATCATTCCTTCAGCTGAACCATCTCAAATATGTTGATGCTCACCCTCCTTCCTTTCATATGAACTCCCTTATGAAAAGAGATGCTGACCAAGGCCATTAAATGTTACAGGAACAGGCAGTTTGGTCTTGTGTCTTTGGGAATGCCCTGACAATAATGTGGAATCTTGATGCCATGGTATATTCTGGAAAAGCATATAGTTGCTCAGAGATCTTGTCCAAGTCTTTGCAGCATAGAGTCAATGACTATTTTGTCTTCTGTTTACCACTATCTGGATCCACCTCATTATTTTCTGAGGTTTGGGGCATAGAAGTTTCTCACTGCCAAAGTAACAACATGCTATTCAGAATTGCTTAAATGTCATCAGATATTTGCTGCATAAAAGGGTGTTTCCCAGTGAAGATTTTGACCTGGTATTACTCTTCCTCAAACATGAAATTATATGGGAAAATGGGATGGCAGCCTATACTATTTGTACGCCTCCAGTGTTTTCCCATTTTTCCCTCACTTTTCTTTTCGGGGGGAAAAAATCTGTCAAGCAAGATGGAATAGGAGTGCTGCACCTTTTGATCAACAGTGTCAGGAAATTCTCTCTGGAACCATTTAAAGGCAACAAATGAATATGTGGTTACACACAAAGCTTTTGTCTGTGTGTACAATTCTGCTTGTTGAGTCTTATCTCTATAATTAAACTATATCAATCATTAATGTAAGAGAGTCTCTCATGTAACTCAGTACTCCGATGTAACTTATAATTTTCTTTCACCAAAGCTAATTTACATTCATTTCTTTAGGATGCAATCCTATGCAGGTTCAGACAGGGGAAAAAGTTTTATGACTCCCTGAATGCTCCAACCAGAATTGCAGGACCTTTTGCTGTCTAATCATACATAGGATTGCATTCTTCTTTCAATGAAAGGCAGGCATAGCTGTGCAGAGGTCTATGTAAGAAACACTTGAAACAGACTTTCAGCACTACAGATGTTAAAGAGAACAACTTTCCTCTGACAATTGAAGGAAGACTGTATATTATCAAAACAAACAAATAATTCCAAACTCAACTTGGGCTATGGCACATTGTCATTAAAAAACAAAGCAGAATATTCAGCCTGTTTTGTTTTTATTCAAGATGGTCATTTGTCATGGTCTCCAACATTAACATGACATGATTTCATTATAATCCCGAGGACAAAGGGAAGTTATTTCCTGCAACAAAAGCTATGAGTAAAAATGTATGGGTTTTTTGCCTTTTGAAAAGAACAGTAACATATTTCTCATATTGCATGTGCACAGACATCTCAATTATTGTTCAATTGCCTGGTATAACCCAATGCCTATATGTCTCTTGCTTTGACAGAATTTATGACTATAACTTTCTTTGGGAACACTGGAAAAATGTTGTGCCATTTTTTTCCTGGCAAAAGAAAATTGATATATTTAAAAAGATGACTCACTCACGCTGCTGAATTTCATTTCCTCTCAAGGAAAAGAGATGGCTGATTCTTTATCTAAGGACAAGATTTTGTATAGTCTACCTGTGATATATCTAGCCTTTATTTAAGCACATCTCCCCATACTTTCTTTCTCTAAAAATTTCACTTACCCTGCCAGTCAATGTTTCCTTCCCACATAAAGTCAAAATGATGCTGGAGGGTGGGTGTGTCAGGAAGTGGGGGAGAATGTTAGGACTGTTGGGTTTTCAATCTATTGCATTATTTTAATATATGAGGAGAGCTTTTATCCTTCCAGTGTCATCATATCAGTCCAAAGAGCACAGAGATTCTAGTTATTCAAGAGATTCCAGGAAGCAAGCAGAGAATTTCATAGATTGATAGAATCATAGAAGTAGCAATAAGGTCATCAAGTCCAACACCTTGCTCAGTACAGGGTGTTAAAGCATCCCTGACAGATGGTTGTCCAACTGCATCTTGAATTTAAGAGGACACATATATCAATACATATTAAAGATGCTTCCAGTACAAATGCATCTGAATAACAACAGTCTATTCCCCAAAAGAGGAATAGTTGAACTCTGGCAAAACATGTGGTTAAAAGAAGCACTGGGTAACTTACACCTCCAGGAATTAGGATGCTATTCTATCTCAGCAGTTGCTCACAAGCCTCTGAACTTGGACACTTACACATATCCAGTTCAAGGCATGAGGTGTGGCACTAGCTATCCCCACTACTATCATGCCTTGCACTCTGTAATCCATCCATCCTTGGCTATTATGATTTAGGACCAGCAAGGGGGAGAGAAGAAGACTGGGGTGCCATGTGAAATTGGCACAGTTCTGCAGCCCTAGCCTCCTCCTCTTCTCCCCATCCCTCCTACAGCACATTCCATCCCACCCCTCAATTCCTGGTTGTGGTTGCAGAAGCACAGCCAGCACAGTTCTTTCTGCTCCACGTTCTGGGCACTTCCAGAGGATTCTGAATAATCCTGTGGCTTCTCAAATGATGTTGGGAGACCATAGCACTGTTCCTTTAGGTATGTTGTGGTGTCCAAAAGACAAGAGCTTTTTGCTGAGTAAGATGCAATCTGAGATAAACACTTCAGATACCAAAGTAATGATCCATTGATTAGGTGAAATAAGTTCCCTATTCCATTCGTGCTTAAGACTCTGTGTACCATATTTATTCATGGACAATAAGTATCTATATGGATTCTGGATTGATATAATTTCTCAACCTTGGTAAATGCTCCCAATAGCAAAAACTGCTTCCAAGAGCAGCAAAGTCAAACCTAAATTCTAACAAATTTTGCAATTGCAAGTAGTGATATTCAGGCATAGCAGGCAGATCATATCAAGCCTGTGGGGCTGAAAGTGAAAAAAATCTCAGCAATTGCACTCACAATTTGATCCAAGTAAAAGTCAACATATCCATCCACATCTGTCACAAAAACATTTAAATCAGGGTTTCCCAAAACTGTCAATTTAGCCTAAGAAAATGGATCAAAAGGGGAAACTATCCATTACAGGTCTCTAAAAGCTATAAGTGCCAAGAACCTTATCCTTTTTATTCTGCTGAAAATCTAATGTTATCAATTCAGAGAGTGGGCCCAGCCAATCATTTTCCAAGGCACTCCAAAACTTACCAAAGTGAAAAATCTAAACAAATGGAAAAGTCCAAAATACAGTAAAGGTGAATAAATAGGGCTGATCTGGAAAAAAGGAAGATCTGAAAATCCACCCCCCCCCAAAAAAAATAAAATAAAAAATAAAAGCAGAGCACTGAGTTTCTGAAAATATTTGCCAAGGATAGATAGAGAAATCCCACAAATAACATGAACAATCCAAGGAATAAAAGTATTTCAAGTCTATTTTCCTTACCCCACAAACTCAACCTTAATAATCTCCACTATCCCATAATAGGATTTAATCAACTTATAATCAGATCATTCAAATCTATCTTGCTCATTTGAGATATACATATTGGAACATTATTTTTCAAAAAGGTAATAGCATCTGGATACCATTGAAATTGCCAGTTGTTAATATCCTGCATGACTGGAATTTCTGATTGCATAGGCACCCCTTCTCAGGCCTTCAAATTGACATGCAGAAGTTTATGCTGTCCCTTATTTTGTCTCTAGGCATTACTTATCTGGGTGAATGGAAGCATCTAGTCTCTAGTTCACAAGCACATATCAATTATCATTCATGAATACTAAGGCATCATGCAGTGAATAGCCTGTAGGATTTCACATGCTACAACTACTAAGGCAAGAGTGAGCAATATGTGGCCCTCCAGATGTTTTGGCCTACAACTCGCATCAGGCATAGCAGCATAGTAAGTGGTGAGAGATCATAGGAGTTGTAAGCTAAATATACTTAGCAGGTCACAAGGGTAAATTTGTGCTACTGTTTATTTTGAACTACAGATAACATATTACAGGATAATCATTTTTAAAGCTATATCTTAATTTAAAGAATTCTTCACCTTCTAGTTCCTGACCTATTGATAGCAAAGCTACAAGAGAGGTGCCAAGAGCACTGGAAAATATAACAAATGTTTTAAAACATACATATGCGGGTGCAGAGAGAGCATGAGTGAGTAATTTAGGTGAAGGTTTGGAGGAAAGCAGGCACACCTGGAGGATACAGGTTAGCTCAGATCTAATGACACTATTGGGGTGTGCAGACCCCAATTTGGCAAGTAATAAATCAAGCTATTTTCCAAATCTAAAGGAGCCTAATCCTAAACTTGACCATTACCACTATTGCCACTATCATGTCTTTAAGCAGATTTATTAGTTCTTCGTTCAAATGTTTCAACTGAAGGTAAACTGCAGGTTTACTTTCCTGTTTTGTAGAAGGGGCTGTAAATTTGAAATTTCCCTAGAAGAATATTCAACCAGATGGAGACAAGCTCAGCCAATGTAGAAAGGATGATTAATTGTAATCATAGGGACTGTCTGAAAGCATTAGTTCATCTTTTTATTGAAGGCATTTTAATAAAGCCTATCAATGGGGACTAGATACCAGATAATATTTTCTCTATTAAGCATGCACAGTTTTCCCAAGTGGACAATGAGCATAAAATATATTCTGAGGATTGCTTTAAAAGTAATTGTTTACACTGAAAGCAGAATAATGTAACTCCTCCATTAAGTCTATATATAATCCTTTCATGGAAATAAAAATTCTGCATAAATAGCTGCCTAATAAACAAACAAAGCAATCAATCAAGGGAATATGTAGACTGCCTCAGTGAAGTATCTATGCCAAGAACTAAATAGAGGATATGTGTCCATGTTGGTTTTGATGGACTGCTCAGTCGTGTTCATCACCATTAATCAGTTTCTTTCTGGACATCTTTCAGGAAGGGATTGTTCCTGAAACCTTTGGCCTTCAGCTGTTGAAGTTTTTCAAGTTCTATCTTATTCTCCATGTTCAATACCTATATGAAATCACTGTGGGAGGTAGTCTGGGGTTTGGGAGTTTATTTCATCAACATCCAGATGGTGCCCAGCTTTCTGTTGCATCCCCATTTTTTTCCTGGTACAAATGGTGATCCTCAACTATTACCTAGCTGGAGTGATAGATTGGATCTGGAATAATATACTGATAATACTTGCCTAATCTAGGCAAAACAGAAGTGCTTCTGTTCAGTAGAAGAGTTGATCCAATGCTTGGAGAAACTGCCTGTGCTGGATGGGGATCCTCCTTGAAGGATCAGATCCACTGTTTGGCAGTGCCTCAGGGCCAGAAGGCCAAAAATGCCTAGGCACATCTTTGGCTCATGTATCTTTTTCTGCGTCATGCAGATCTAGCCACTGTCATGTCCAGAGGTCCTCTGTGGGTGAGGGGAGGAAGGGTGGGAGTTTTGACTGCAGGTGCCTATTCTGGTTTGTCAGTCAAAATGTTAGCCAATGGAAATGTTGGACATAATTCTAGACAACCCAAGAATGGACATCCCTAGATTGTTTAGCCACTCCTGCTGCGAGGGGAAGCAAAGCAGGAGGGAACAGGGATCGTACAATAGCATACTTGTTCATTTATGATACGCTAGGATTAAAAAATTAACCTGTATAGTCATTATATGTGAACTGAGTTTTAATGTATAGAGTAAAAGAAAAGAAGATTCTGACTATGATGCAACCTTCATGTGCTAGGATATGAGCAAAAAAATTCTTCATCTGCTGTAACAGGCAAGCAGAGAGGATATTCTGTAATAACAAAGTGACATATTACTTGTCAAATGCTTACTATGAATGTAAATACATCACATTCAAAATGTCAGTAGAACATGCAGGTCATTATTTACTAGACACCAAGCAGTTGCAGCTTTTAATTCAGTTTTCACTGCTTCTCAGAATATTATACATTAAGAAATTAGTCTACATTTTCCTAAAATCCCAGCAGAATAGAACATAATATTTTGCATATAAGAATTTGCCTTATGTTAAGAAAAAACTTATATATGTTATTTTAAAAATGTCTTACGTTTCAAATATTATTGTCCTGACTTATTATTCTGGTGTATTAAAATGGAATATTAATTAAATGTACATCATAGTCCCATTATTGGAGTTCAGTTCAGAAGTTTCCTACAACTGATTCTGTAATGTATATGTTTTGGATGGACATACACAGAGAAAAATCTGTGTGTGTGTGTTTGGCTTTTA
The DNA here is from genome assembly GCF_004798865.1 of Varanus komodoensis. Taxonomy (NCBI): domain Eukaryota; kingdom Metazoa; phylum Chordata; class Lepidosauria; order Squamata; family Varanidae; genus Varanus; species Varanus komodoensis. Next base: position 2,002,368 of record NW_025335661.1, read on the forward strand.
TTTGTAGTGTTGCAGAAGGATTTCCCAGTTTTTGAGCCAACATTCATTGGGCAGGTTTTATGTCTACTCAATATTGTGGAATCACATGCTGAATCATACTCAAGACTAGGATCCAGGTAATTTTTACCAGAAAATGTATTCAGAAATGTCATAGGAAAGAACAGTTCTACTAACATACCCTTAGAAAAGCTTATAACAGCAGCATTGGAAATAGGACAGTTAGAACTAGTATTTGCATCATCTTTGGAAGGATAACATATTGCAATGTTTAACAATATGCTGATTGGCCAAAAACAATTGCTTGGATACTAAGATAAACTTACTTAAGAAAATTCTCAGAAGGAAGACTTCCCATCCTTTTCCCCCTCCTGCTGCCCCTATTCCAAAAGCTTCTCTAGAACAGCCTCCCCCAGTATATTCCAGATAGCTTGGACTTCACTTCTGCTCACTCTTGATCATCTGCCCTGACAACTGGGGCTGCTGGGAATTCCAAATATATGAAGGACATCAATTTGGGAGAAGCTATTCTAGGGGTCCTATTGAACAACATGGGCTGGAGTGCAGCTTGCTAGATAGGACAGGGAATAAAAGACTGATCTTAGGTCCAAATCCTGTTGGGAATGATTCTCCCTTCCCAAGCAACTCCTTGGACTCCTCCAACACAGCTCAGTGTTGGCTCTTGGTTTTCGCATGTCCTTGGGCAAGACACCCTCCCCTCAATGGAACCTCTCTCAATTTATATTCTCACTGGCACTAGCTGCTATTGCTCCCTGCCTTCGTTATCATAATTGGCTTGCTTGCATCATCATCGCCTGGGCTGAATCAAAATGAAGGTGAACAAAGCACACGGCAATAGCAAAGAAGAGAAAGTCCAGGGAGCTCTTGTCAGTGAGCTAGTGGCATACGGATTTTTGATAAATCTGCTCTACGTTTTGCAGATTGTCTTTTCTTCCACCATCCATTATTGACAAAACTGGGTTTTCTTTAAGGGATGTATGAGAGTTTTGTTTCATTTGTACAAGTTTGCCTTGGTGAAAGTGCAAATCTGCTCAAAGATCTACAATTTTTTTAAAAAAATCAAGGCAGATGGACCACAAGTGCAAAGATTCTGCGTTCCTTGGAAAAGGTTGGACTGCTGTGGAATCTGCCGTCAGATTCACTGAAATCTGAAAAGGAGACTTGCAGGCAGAGGAGGGGATGGGAAATTGAGTTGAGTTCACTAAAGGTCCAAGCAGCCTGGATCCTAAGTCTGGATGATCATGATATAGGTAAAAATTAGTATGGTGACCTTGATTAGCTCTAGAAAGCAAAACCTTCAAAGATAATTTTAGGTATTGGTGCAACATGGTAAGTGGTCCCATGCATTTATAGGCAGGACTTGTGGATTGAAATCCAGGGCCCTGCTCAGCAGCAGGAGAAGCTGGAGGATCAAACATAGCAGGGCTGCCTTAATTTGAAGTAAACCATCTAGAGAGGGTATGGCTATTAAATTCTGCATCTTTAAAACTATTAAGTCCAACAACCTCTAACAGCATTACTAGATATTATTGCTAGATGACCATGAAGTTGTGGCATAGGCAGGCATTAAGTGTCTTTGGGCTGAATTTGTTCTCACATTCTCTTTCAGCCATTAATTTCCACACTTTATCTCCAGGGGAAATAATAAGGGAACAAACCCTGGCATTGCATTTGCACAAACTGCAATAGGAGAAAAAATAGGAGGAGTGAATGAGCAGCAGAGACCAGGCTGGGCTGTTGCCTTAACAAAGGAATGGAACTCTGCTTCCACCTCGTTGTATCTGCCACCTGCATGCTAATCCACATTTCCTTACCCTGACTTGCTTTTGAATCTGGAATACATCTAGGAGGGTTATTGTTGTGGGTGTGCATGTGTGCTTTACATTTTCCAACAGGTGTACGACATGCTATACCCAGTTGGATTGTGCTGATACTGGGATTTGAAGGTAATATATTAATGTTCAGGTTCATCAATCACACCCTTTCTGAAGGTGACACTTACATTTGAGAGATATACTGAATACACAAAATGTATTCTCGATGTGATACTTCTGAGTATCATGCTGCTATGTTTTTCCTGGATCCATTCTCCCATTGTCCCATCTCTTACTATGACTAAAGAAAAATGTTGTCCCATGCTGAACTCAGATTATAAACATCGTTATTGATACTATATTTTGTTGAGAGAAAAATCTGTGCCCTATCCTGTCCCTTTTGTTCCTAGCCTTCTATGCCAGGCCTAATGTCTCTAGCTCTGAAACCCTATGCGGGATGTAATGAGATGCATGTCTCCTCTGCATCCATGGTTACTATTTACTAACAAAACTGATGATGTCAGAAATTTAATTAGGTTGTTTCTTGCAAAGAGATTTTAAACCATGAAATCTTTATACTATCTAATCTTTTCTGTCTTCAAGTTCCTCCGCCCACCCTTAAAAATAAAAGCGAGAGAGAGAACCTGAAAATACCATTATTTTCTTCCAGAAAGTCATGAATGTTCAGTGTTCTGCCAGGCATAATATACTAACAGGTTTAAGAGTAATTAACACATGCTCTCCTATACAGCACTATTTTTTCTTCTCTAAGCAGAAGCCTGTACTGGCAGTGTTGTGCTCAAGGGGGTGTGTCTGTGTTTTCATTATAAATCCTTTCTTTGAGGATTTAAATCTTGTCTTTAAAAAATAGATTGGCTTCAGGATGAAAAACTGACATATGGACTTCAGCCAAAGTTGTTAACTTGAATTTTCTACAGGAGTGAAAAAAATGTTTTGCAATAAAAGTAATCTTTTATTGGGGCGGATGGTTTCTCTTTTTCCTGACTTGAAATGCACCTGTGTCACTTACATGTGGCAGTCACTTTCTGTTCTGAAATAATCACTCAAGCTGGCAAACAGAATCCTGCATGTGTAAAGTAACAAACCTCTACTCTGGTGGATATTTAAACTAGAAATTAGGTGCATTTTATTAAAGGAAAATAGCACTTAGCAGGGGATCATCCTGAAAAGAAAGAGGAAGAAGATTTCACAGGTGAAACATGTTCTTATTTAAGAAAGTTTACACATCACCTTTATAGTTCAAAAATGGAACCACTCAAGGCAGGAAAATTCTAGACCAAAGGCCTGACTGATCAAAAATGTCTCCAACAGGAGGCAGAATGCTCTAACACACATGTGGACAACCTGATGCCCATTGGCTGTATATGGCCCTTAACCATTCTCAGTGTTTGGCTTTGAGCCTTGGGATGCACCTCCCACTCTCTCCCTCCATCCAGTTGATCAGTCATCAGCTGGGAGGCAGGAAAAGTTCATGGGAAAGAACATCAAAACCTCTCCCTCCTGCAATCTTGAAACTGTAGCAGGGAAACAGTGGTATTGAGCAAGATTGTGGGGGCTGGGGAAGTGGAGAGAGAGAGTGACAGGCTGCATTCACACATCATGACAAACACTGCATAGTTCCCAAGGTGTGCATTGTTTTGCTTGCATGTACCTGACTGACAAATAAGCGGTTTCTAGGTTAGCATGGTTTCTACCTTCCTCTTACTCTTGGCACATACCCAATCAGCCAAAGCACCTGAAATCTGATCCCATGATGCATGCATGGATGGATGGATGGATGGATGGATGGATGGAGCAGCTCCTGTAGAAGCTACCACTCTTCCCAGTGGACTCTGTGGTAGATGCATATCAGGACTGTATAATTAAAGAAACCATGATGAAACATGGAAACCATAGAAGTGAAGTTGGTTCTAAACACCAAACATACCATGCTGAAATATTGTGCAGGGTTTGGACCACACAACAGACCGTCTAGAGCAAGAAACTACTGGGCTTATCATGGCATGCAAAACTGCCACCTTATCATACCATGCAAAACTGCCCACGTGTGTGGGAGAGAGAGGGGAGGAGAGAGAGCGAGAGAGAAAGGGCGTGTAGGTGCATGCGTTTATATGGATCAGCCCAAAGGTTCCACAGAGGTCAATGCATAATCACTCCAGAAAAGATAGCCATTTTTGCTGTGAATGACAAATCAGTACAGAATTCCAAAGGGAGGGAGGCTCACAAAGTGGTTGCCAGAGCTGAGGCTTTGTTTCTACCAGTTTCTACCAACTGCAACTTGGATTGGGAGCAGGGGACAGACCCCAACTTGATAACCATAGATCCTGAGTAGCATCATATAATAGGAAATTGTATGTGTCTTTATGTGTCCTGGTGCTAAACCCGTTAAGACTTTAGAGGTGACAGGCATAACTTTGAATAGCACCTGAACATGTATGAGTAAGCTCATACTGGCTGCATCAATAAGGCTTGAGCTCACTGAAGTTCTTTGAGTTCCACATCAAAGCTCAGTTCACCATGCTGCTTCTTCTGATTGTAAGCTTTCTTCATCTTTTGAATGGAAAAGTACTCATTTATGTGCAGTGTTTTTTAAAATGAGCACCCAAACACATTCCCCTGCTTAACTAAAACATAAAAATGTGTGGTTTTCCAAATGTGCATTTTTAAAGTGTACATTTTTCTCAAGTACACATGTTGCAAATGCAGTGACAAGCTCAGGAATTCATGAGCTTTGTCCACAGAAACATGGTCACAGCTGGATGTATAGATGGAGCAGGTATTGATCTTAAATAAACAGGAATGAAATGCTGCTACATTCACGCCAGTATCCACCAGAACTGATATATCAAAGGAGTCATGTTTTAAAAGTGTGACCTGGACAGTAAGCTACCTGCTGAATTCTGTACTAGCCACAGTTTCCGACAGTTTTAAGAGGCAACCCCATGTAGAGCACACAACAACTATCCAATTCAAGTTTAGACTGAGACCTTCAGGAACTTTGTAGGTACTGTGAAAAAAAACTTGGTGAATTTTGACCTAGTATCCTGGTTCTTGAAATAGACTATGAGCGAATTCTAATTACCTGGATGTACAGGAAGGAATAGGTTGATGTCAATACCTGAAAATGGACAGGCCATAGTTATATTAAAGGAATATTGCATAACATGCAAGCTACTAAGGCCCATTTAACAAGGGTAGTTATATATTGCTTTTTATTGAAATAACCAGAAATAGTGGCAAGTAAAACCAATCCTGGAATAATTTAGCTCATCCTAGAGCAACCCCTCTAAAATTGACATCACTGCAGGAGATGGTTGGTGTGTGATAGGTAGGTTCCCCCTTGCAACAGCACCCACCAAAATAGTCTTCCTAAAAGCTAATGATTCAAGAAAAAGCACAGCCTTCTCCAATCTGGTGCTTTCCAGATGTTTGGGAAGGCAGCCCGCAACATTTCCAACCATTGGCTATGCTTGCTGAAGTTGACAGAAACTAAAGACCAAAATATCTGCAGGGATCAAAGTTGCAGGAGGCTACAGAAGGCAAGAAGTTTTGTTCTAGAAGCTTTACTTTGGACATGTTTGAGTGCTTCTTGCCCTGAGGAAGAACTTCTTTAAACCTATGTTCCCAGAGTTCCAGCAGCCTCTTCTTTGTTGTCAAGGGGGAAAAAAAGATCCAATGAATGAGATGTTTAAAATTCTAATTGATAGGGATATGATCACACATAACATTTCTTCCCTAGAGGAAGGAGATCAAAAAAAGAACTTCAAAGTTAAATAAGGTAGAAAGCAAACCCAAGAGAGCAAATTGACACAGAGTAACCAGGGTATCCAAAGAATAATTTTTCAGAGAAAATGGATTTGAATGTGAAAGTGATGAAAGGAAACTTGGCAGAAGACCACAACAAAGATATATATAAACAAAGAAGAAACAATTCTGATATTGATGTGAGCTGCCCAGAGAGCTTTGGCTGTGGGATGATATAGAAATGAAATGAACGAATGAAATTGCACACATGCAGATGAATCTTAGCAGCAATATGCACCAATGACAAAGATAAAGCTGCTGTTTTATGTGGAATCCTGCTTAGAATAATTACAGCAATTGCAACATCCCTGATGTACTATATTAATAACAACGTGCAATTTGCCCCACCCTCACAAATGTTTTCTCTTCTAAGTGTAACTTTAAAAAAATGTCCAGCATGCAAAGATCCATGAAACTACTTCTGTGAGTCTCATTTTCTGACAAAACCACTCCAAACCTCTTAGACTTTCTTTCTTCAAACGAGATGACATACATCCTTTAAGGAGTCCCTTTTTGGAAGGAACAGGAACAATATGGGCATCATTAGATGATACCAATGCAGTTGAATGACTTGTTGCAATTTTTTGGTAAGCAGAAGATATGCGCAATTGGTGTGTGCAGTTTGTGGCCCTTCAGATGTTGTTGAACTGTAACTTCCTTCAGATCTAGCTAGCATTGCCAGTGGCAAGAAATGATACTAATTGCAGACCAACAACTTTTGAAGGACACAAGTTTGTGTGAACATCATCTTGGGAGCCCTTAGAGTCAGAAAAGAACATGAGACAAATGCTGCTGGATTAAACGAAAGGCTCATGTGGTATGCAATGCAATTCACAAGAGGCCAATGGGATGCCTATGGGAAGTCTTGAGGTTTGACATACTCGTAAGGGCAATAGCTCTCTCCAGATGTTGTTCCCCAGCAACTGGTATTCAGAGTCATGCTACCTCTGGTCCTGGAGCTATAGAATTATTCACTCTGTGCCTCCTGGCACAGAAGTTACCATGTAAACGCTGCTGTGATTTCCAATTCCTCCTCTCTTGAATCATAAGACTGCCTATACAAATTCGGCTTTTTATCAAAAGTGACTATTGCTCTGGTAGTTTGTTTTCTAAAATAGCAACGGTTGTTTGGGAGTTTCTCAGGGTTTGGCAAACTGTTTGTGCTTGTCACCCCAGAAAGATGTATGAGCAACTACAGTGCAGATGTGCGCAGCTTCTAAGTGGAAGCCACACCAAACCCAGGCATCCACTACTCATTGCACTCAAAATTTGAATGAATAGTTTGCATTCTAGAGTAACATAAATGTAAAGAATTCCACAGATGTGCTTGAACCCAGGAGGTCTCGCTGCATCTGCAGATGTGCATAATACTTCACAAGGAACTGAAGTCTTTGAAGGCACAATCCAAGCAATGGACCCTCCAGATTCAGATGATTACAGGCATCCTATCCAAAGTGGGACCTTTATTTCTGTGCTCCTCCTGGCTTGTAAACAGCTAGATCACCAATTTTGACTGCATAACTACAGTGCTTCAGGTGGGGAGAGAAAGAGGGGGAGGCATTGCCAGGATACATCATGACTTGGTGGTGCTGGTCTCCCCCGCTCCTCACCCCAAACCTTTCTTATGATGCTGCCAGTTCAGTTCTTAAATGTTTTCCACCCTCGGAACTGGGAATCTGAACAATCCTATGGCCCTGAAGATGCCTGGGCTCACCTCGCCCAAGGCTTAGGAATAAGGGAATCCAACAAGAACTAGACGGCCACATGTTTCCCGCAACTGCCTTGGCACTCACACTCCAGGGATCTTCACTCTGTGAGACTAAACAAAGTGAAAGTTTATGCCAGCAGCAAAGAAGAAATTAGTGGGGGCATACACTGGCTATGCCCTTCTGGCATATGGCACACCTTACCCTTAGTACCCAAAGGGGTGTGAAAACTCCAGATCTATGCAAATGCCATACTTGATACCTAACTCTTCCATTCTGGGCACATCCTTGTATTGTTCCTGGCGAGGATAAAGCACCATGCAAGTCACCATGCCACTGCTGGCAAGTACGTTAGCAAATCACTAAGCGCTTTTGGTCTTATTTTTGGATGGCGCTTTCCCTCTCTTTTTGGCTGAGATTGGGGGGCAGGGGGCATGGGGTGAAGGCACAAGTTCTTTGAAAATGATTTTCACCTTGTAAAGGAGATCCCAACTCTTTCCCAGCCTTTGTGAGCCATTTTAACCAGGAGAACTCTGTTGGGTTTCGTCAGATGTTCTCCTGAAGCCATTAGCCTTCTCCTGTCCAAATCCCATTCTTAATGACCTTCGTACACAATCCTATGGAGGTGAGGGTAAGCACCCAAACTTGGAGGCCCAATGCTTCCAAGAGTGGCAGAGGTGATTTATATTTCCTAGCTCCTCCCACTCTGCATTTTTGCTGGATGGGTATATTCTAGTGGCTAGAAGTAAGTGTTCCTGGAAAGGGAAGGAGAAGGGGGCTGAAGATACTTCATATCTTGGCCAACCCAGTGTCGTCTTCTTCTCACTCCTGTCCCACCCACCACCCCTTCAAACTGCTTCCCCAAGCATGGACAGCAGATGACATGGCTCTTTCCGTGCCAGTAGTGAAGCGGTCGGGGTCCAATTCCCAGCTCTAAGTTGTAGCAGTGTCTCCAACTTAGCTGGCAATCTGAACTTTCCTATCTAGGAAATACAGGATTGCTTCCTTCAGAAATTTTAGGTTAACTTCTTAGCCTTTCCTGTTGCCTTCACACACACCTTTCACCCAATAATCTGGTGATCTGCCATTCCCTGCCATTTCTCTGAGCCACAGGAAGCACATGCCATTATTACATGCAAACCTAAACAGGCCAGCTTTGGTTCTTTGCTGCTTGTTTTCTTCTTGACTGCAAACACTCCTTTGCTTGGCAAAAATGAATTATGGCACAACAGGGAAGGAAGCTCAAGGTTAAAGGCTACATTGTACTCCCCAGGAATATATTTTTATAGGCTGATTGTCACCCATGTGATCAGCTGACCAAAGACTTGCCAAGGGAATGAAAGACAGAACCTTCTCCAGAACTCCAGGTGGGAGCGAAATGAGCAGAATTCCTTACTCATTGTTTTTATTTTGCTGGCAAAAAAATATTTTAAAGATGTGGAGGGTGGGGTAGTACAAGAGACCTAGAGCAAAGGTCTAAGAAGGCAGCAGTATGGTTTATTGTCATTTCATGCCCCTGTGAAATTCCATTCTATACTAGGATGGGTAAATAAACAAAGAACAAGGCAAAGGAGCTGGCTGTGGAGAAGGGGTTATGAGCCAATGAAGGGAAAGCCTGGAAGAGAGAAAAATGGACAAGTGGACAAAGAGCCATTTCAGGCACAAGAGTCTGCAGTTTTGTGACCACCAAATTCTAGTGCTTACCAATCCTTTCTTTTTCCCTGGATGAAATCTAGGCCGACCACAACATTGGTCAGTCATCTTTTTAAAATTAGCCCAGATTGCATGGATTCAATGGTGTTTCTAAACAGGTTTTTCATAAGCAGAAATAATGAATATATATTAGCAATTATATTCCATTTTATGTATTACATTTACATCCCACCTTTTTTCCTTTGAAGGGACTCAGAGCAGCTTACTTAATTCTCCACTTCTCGGTCTGACCAATGCAATGACAACCCTGCGAGGTAAACTGGGATAGGACTCTGTGACTGGCCTAAAGTCGCCCCATTAGCTCCAAGGGTGAGAGGAGACTAGGACTCAGATCCTCTGAGTTCCAGTCCCACACTCTTAACCACTACAGTGACTTTCAGTGTCCCCACTTCAGTCGTTTCCCCATATGCCCCAACACACACACGCCTGCAAGGAAGAGCAAGGATGATCCCATTGCTCCCTCTCCCTCCCATGTGTCACCTGCACCAGTCTGGTAGCCTGTCACACATGGGAGCTGAGCATCTGCAACAGAGGATCTGCTCTATTCCCTTGGACACATGGCACAATTCAGGATCCTGATTTTCTAGAGTTTGACATCATGCAGGGAGCCTACATTCAAAGCACATGCTTTCTGCTGAAGCCATCCACCATTCAGCTTGTGGAGGTCAACAGGGGTGGTGAGCAGGCTGCAGTAGAGGACTGGGGATCATAGAATCATAGAATAGTACAGTTGGAAGGGGCCATTGAGTCCAACCCCCTCCTGGTGCAGGACACTATGTTACACCAGCTCACTCAGATAGACTCATAATGGATAATGGACTCATTCCTGCCTTTCCCTTCACCCAGTTCTAATCACGGAAAAGGCGGAAGAGGGTTAAGAATTTCTGTACTGATGCTTATCCTTCTTAGAAGCTGCTTTGAGCAGAATTTGGAAAAGCATAATTAAACTTGATGAATATACATTAGGGTTTTGTCAAGTGTACATATTTTATACAAATATAGTATTTACTTTACAGTACAATCAGTGATAAATCCAGAGTTATAGGGGAAGAGGGAGCAACATGTTACTGTATTTAGATTAAAGAATCCTATTTCAAGTTATTTTGTAAGACTTGTTTGTTCCTGTGAAACTTCATTTCATTAAATTTAAGTTTCAATAAAAGTGTAGGCATCATTATACTTCATCTGACCCATTTCTGCTTCTTGTTTTGGAGAATTAGCAAACATGATCTTGGATTAAGTTTTGTGGTTGTTGCTTTTTATTTTATGTTACTAAAATATCATTTTTCATTAAGCTCACGTGCAAAGTCATGGTGCATATTTGTGTGCAACTTATGCAGACAGGAGATTGCCCATGTACCGATGGCAATACATTTGTATACACAGTATAGTACCTTGAACTATTGGAGAGAACCAAATCCTGTGTCTTTTTAAATGCAGATGCAGTAGATCTACCAATGCAGGAAAAAGATAACTGCCTGAAACATTAACTATTACTTTTGTTGCAGTTTGGCTTTTGCTTAGCAGTGTTTTTGCTTCTTTCACTCAGAGAAAATAAGCTTATTGGTATTCTAAACCTGACCACTGTCAATTAGTATCTTCTTAGGAAAGGGTGGGGGAATTTTAGCTGGCTTTTACTCTCACAGCTCATTTTTCTTCTAAATACCCACAGTTAGTAACATGAGTTAGAAAATCATTGACATAAAAAAGAAAAGCTTGCTTTTATTTTGCTCTAAAATCTCAGTTTGGGTATATTTAAATTGCTAGATTAAATTGTTATTTCTTTTGAGCACTTTTGAGCAGAACTTTTAGAAGCAGTTCTTCCGAAAGCAAGACTTTATCCTGCATAACCCTGCTTACATGTTAATTTTCTGAGCACTAACATGGGCACAAAAATGACTATTAAATCTTTTATTTTCCCTTTAAATTTAAACTGGCTCATTTTGAGACAAGGCTGGTACTCCACAAACAACGCTTTCCAGAATGAATAAATCTTTCCCTTCACTCTATGGTACATTAAGCTGCCAATGCAGCAGGTGGTAAACTGCCAAAGATTTTGGCTTTCATTTTACCAAGGATAAATGAAGAAATATGGAGATATTGACAAGAAAAAAGCCACTGTATGCAACAGCGATAGAGGCCCATTTCCAGACATTTTGCAAGACCTGTTAGTTTCCAATGAAACTTAATTTCATGGCTAATAAGCCTGATGGAAATATGGGAATGGTTATGGTTGAGTTAAACCTCTTCAGCTTTTGCTGTAAAGAACTGGGCATCTAGATTCTTTGGGGGTGTTCATTTGGATTTTGATTCAAAGTGATCAGGTGTATAATATAGGGATGTATGGATTTGTACATACATATAGGGATGTATGTATGTATGTAAATAGGGATGTATGAATTTTGTTAAAACTGTTCCACCTGCATTTCACAGCTTCCCATATGCCTTTCATTTTGTCAGCTGTGCATTGAGCGCTGAAACCAATTGGCTGTCAGTCACCCAGGATCCCAAAGAATGGCAAATCCACAAGAGCTCATAGCTTGGATGGGAACGAGCAACGAACAGAGAATCATCCAGTCTCCTGCACATGATTTTTGGGACTTGCCACCCAGGAAGAAGATGGCTTGCCTAAGAGATATACTCCACTGGGAAAGGAAGGTCAAGGTCTTTTCTTCAGTACACCTGCTAGAATGTAAGTTCCTCAGGAAGAGAGGGAAAACCTGTCACAGAGGAATTGCAATGCAGAGATTACAGGTCTTCAAAAGAGCTGGGAAGGCAGCTTAACACAGAGCTGTGAATAGATAGACTGTGTTTTTCTGCTTTCTTTAGGATTTGCCACCGAATTGGAACGGTTAACCAGTTATTACTCTGCACTGTCAAATGACTAACCTTTTGCTTCATTTTTTTACTTTTTCCCTGAATCTTTAATATGCTTTTTACCCAGTTTTCACCCAAGACTGTGTGCTTTAGGGGGGGAAAGGGGCTTCCAGAGAGTGCCAAAGCTGGTTTAAAGATGCAACATGCTAAGCAAAGCCTGTAGCAGAAGTCATGCTGTCCTAAGGACACCAGAAAGCTCCAAAGAAGCCTAACACAAGAGTGCCTATTGAGATCCTTGGCCAGTCATACCAGGTGATCAAGAGAGCTCTGGAACTGGCTTTAATCTAACTCACTGGTGGAAGCTGGTCTCAGTTGTTGCTACTGCCAGTTCCAGTATAATAATAATAATAATGTGGCCTCAGCCAGGTTGCCCACAGTTGTCAGGTTGCCTTAGCAACTGGTGTTCAGAGGGCCACCCTGAACATAGAAGTTCCACCTAGCTATCATTTGTGTTGTGACAATGCTCCCCAGAATCCAGTTGTCTTCTATTTGTGGGCCACCTCTTGTGTTTGGCCCTGGCTTAGAAACTGAGCCAATACTTGTGGGACTCAGGTTGTGCAGCTGGCAACCTTCTTCCATGTCATGTGGAGCACAATCAAAGGCTGCAAGTCACATGAGTGGGAAAGGAATAATGCGTGTGCTGTGGTCACTTCCTGGTAGGTGCCACGTGAACACTTGGTGCACTTGCCAGGAAGTCAGATCCATGGCTGCAAGAACGTGGGTTGGAGTCTGGGGAACTGAGCCCAGGAAATCTGATAGATTCCTACCCCTTAAATGGATTCCTCACACATTCCCACTGATGATCAATATCCATTAATTTTTTCTAATTCCCCTTTACAACCCTTTAAGACAACAATCATCACTGCATCTTATGGCAAGAATAATATTGATTCATACATGTATCCCTTTTGCTTCACAGTCTCTTCTCTGGTATTTTTCATCCTGCTGGATTGGCGAGGTCATGTGGGAAGAACTTGGCTTTCCTGGGAAAGGAGTTTGTGAGGGTCTAGGTTCTGGTTCATTAAGCTTTGATGTGATGTCTCAGGTTTGGTCCATTTCTTCAGCTGGTGGCACAGTGACCTTGGGCTTGGACAGCTCATTCCCCTTCTTTGAGCTTGAGACTTGAGCTATCACTACAGGGCAACTGTCCATGAGTTTGAAGAGGAGTGCCGTGTAGCACCCAACCCAAGTACAAGCTCATCTCCTCTGCATCGTTCCAGTTTTAGTATACGTGCTGCTGAAGTGAGCACCCAAAGTACATAGTGGTAATTTGGATGTGCTTTTTTAACAGAACCTCTGAGAATGATCTAGTAATATGCTGTCACATTAATAAATGGAATATTCCTTATTGTGAATACAGATCTCTGCTTTGTTCAACATTACGATTGTTCCTTTAGAGTTATTTGGGTCAATTGTTATAATTCCATGTAGATGCTATACAGTTCCCAGGCTACCCCTCAATTTTATGTGCTACAGCTTCAACAAATTTGACTTTAACAGTTTTGCTCTAACCCCTCCTGATTACTAAAAGTGTAATGTTTGAACTTTAGCCCAGGATGCAATGCATTTTTTAAAATTGGAAATTTTAGAGGAAGAGAACCACGATGGACCATGAATTAGTTAAAGTCTGCTAGATGAATAAAGTGGATGCTGAAACTTAGGCAATGGGCAATGTGCAGTCCCTTGTGGGATAAGAGTGCAATCAGCGAAACAAAACTTGCTGAATTAAAATCATGGAATGTTCTGAATCTCCCTGGGTGCTGTGTGATAATTTCTGAGTAAACAATTTCTTTGAGATACAGTGCAATCTATCAGAGCAGAATGCCAGGTCTTTGGCTTCAAGTACTATGAAATATTTGTTGGAAAAGAATTTTCCCTGGAACTGAATGCAATTTATTATGCTAATGCTGCTAAATTAATGTGGTTGAGTATCGGATATTATTGAATAATTTTGGAGGAAGAAGCTCTTGGGAGATATTGTGATGTATCTAAATTAATGTTGTGCAGTCCACACTGTTTATATAGCTTGGCATTGCCAATGCTTATGTACGATTTTACTGGATCTGATTAGTATCTACTATTCTATTCTCTCCTCTCTCCTCCCCATGACTCTCTCTATCTGTGTGTGTGTGTGTGTGTGTGTGTGTGTGTGTGTACATGTCACATATCTCAGATTTAGATGGGATAGATGGAAAACCATCTATTCTTGAGTCCCATAGATACTATAAATATTATTTTATCAAGAATATCATCAACATTAAATACATATATAGTTAGTGTTGTATCTATACATTGACAAGATCAAAATAGAGAAATTGAAGTACTATATACTTAGGACTATATTATCTAGCCTGTGAGGTTTTGCTGAGAACATTTTCTCCGCAGGAGAATTCTACATTAGGAGCAAGTGTCGTCTATTGAATTAAATCTGTAAGAGCCAAACATTTTAAATAAACCTAGGGATGTTGTTGCCCCATGCAATACAAGGTGAAAGAGATTCCAAGGCACTATCTGTAGTGGGACAGAGCTGGTTTTAGTGAAGCAAGAAATACAAAACCCAACAGATTTAAATCTGCAATGTTACTCAGAAAAAATAGCAATCAAGTATTCGATACACAAATACAGGCAGAATATGATGAGATTAAAGTGGGCCGTGCTTGTTGAACTTTTAATACTTTGGAAAAAATGACTGTGTTACAGCACACATGGATGAAGTAGCAATTCAGTTGCTCAGTGCAGGCACATTACAGATTCAGGCACTAGTGTGTGAATTCACAGTTTAAAGTTTTGGGGATATTTTTGTGGGAAGATACTGAGGCCTTGCCCAATCCTCCAAAGAATCCAACGTCCAGTTGTTCAAGTCTAGTGGCAGAGGTTCATCCTTGGTATACAGGGAATGAGGTGTGGACTCCAGTGCCAGCAGAAAGACCAGAGGGCATGTATCTGTCTGCATCTCAAGAGCTACTGCTGCATAAAATATCTGCAACTGAGGATTCCTGGTCTGGGGTTGTGACATACTGAGACTTCTGATTCAATCTCTCAGTTATGCAGCTCCCCTAAGCACAAGCAGATGCTCATGAATACAGAGTCCTCTGCAGATGTCCGCACTCAACATGCAGACGGGTTTAGCCTAGACCTTCAATAGAATGGCATCTATCAGCAAAATGGATTCTCTACCCCTTGTATCCCTCCCACCCCCACCCCCCACCCCCCGTGATGCCAGAAATCTCTCCCACAAAGAGCTGGGGGACTTTCAGGAGCAGATCTGGGGGCACAGGGTACTGAAGATAGGAGGAGGAGGAGGAAAAATGCCATTACATGAGATGGACATCTGCCTGCAACTCAGTGGTTGCCAGATATACACAGGTATAACTCTGTGTGAGTGAGTGTGTGCATGCATTACCCAATATTAAGTACTGACAATTAAGCACCAAAAATAAAGACATATCTAAATAATGTTATTGACAACTGGAACAGGAAAATGGGAACTTCTTTGCTCTAATTATTTTGGCCTGAACAGCTTGAAGCCCTTTGCCTTAGGAACAGATACAGCACAAGTATGCAGCCTCCGTGCTCTTTCTATTGAAATTAATTGAAGGACAAAGTTGTCAGACCTTGCATAAGGTTTACAGAGTGTTGACAAGAACGCGAGTGGGCTAACTTTCCAGCATCATAATGCAGACCTGTTGTTGCCTGTCTCACTGCAAGAGATAAAGTTAATTAGCTGCTGACAGCACAGGCAGACCTTCAAAAGATTATATTCACATTTGTGTGTGTGAGGGAAACAAGTAGTAGGGATGCATCAAAATTCTATGTTGGAGGTTAAATCGTAACATTTTTCCCCTGTTTGGCCCTGGAAGATACCATTGTGCTTCCCCTGCCAGCATCAACTTGATCTGTGGTAAGTCAATCATATATATGGATTCTATTTTGGAAAAAAAAAATCAGGTAATTTTGCACAATTTGAATCTTTTGTGGTTGGTGGGGGATCTAAAATTTGCAGAAATGGGTGTGTAAGTTAATTGGTGATACTATGCCAATGCACACAACTGCAAGTCTGCCTGTCCGCTATGTAGCCTCAAGCTAACTGGAATGGGGAAGTGCAGTTCACTTGGGAAGTGTCAGTGGAGAGGACAAAATAAACAACTTGTTTGACAACTAGGAAATATGGCTCTGCTGGGCTAAATAGTGAAATGAGACTTACAAGGGTCTTTACAAGAGGTGAATATTTTACCTCTGCCAGAACTACATAGTGGATTGGTGGACTTGCAATCATGTGCAAGATGACCAGTTTACAAACTTAAAATATTACCCCATTTGCACAAAATGCGCAAATCACAGGACCAAGAAAAATGCACAAAACTTTTTGGGAGGAGGGGGAAAATCTCCTCTACGATCCACTGCTGCTTACTGGAATTAAATACTGTGAAGAGAGGAGAAACAGCATATTGTGACATGTATTTCCAATTTAATTTCTACACCACCCAACAACCTGAACTCTCTGGGCACTTCACAAAGCAGATGCTTCAAGTTCATCTGACTTATGTTTATAAGGACACTGCCCTGTGGCCTCCTGGCATTGCAATATCCTGGCCACTAGGTTATTCTGAATCCCAGTTCTTGTGGCTCAGAACACTGAGCGCCTCCTTGCTGCCCTTATAGATGGCACAGAAAGAATTGTGTTGGCTGCCCCTCCAAGGCTGTAGATCTTGCAAGGTTGTCACCTTCAGAGAATGCTGAAGGGGCATGCTGGGGCGGGGCTGGGGGCACAGAGGAAGCTGTGGCCAATAGATCACTCTGATCCTTTCCCCTCAGTGATGCATCATCTAGATGGCTATTTTAAGCCAGCTCTGCCATTGTGTTTCACACTCTGCACTGAAGGCATGTAAGCCTCTTTGGTCAGAGGGCCCATATCAAACCAGTTCTGTGGCTACCAGTGGAAGTCTGGGGCCAATTTAAAGTGCTTATACTAACATATAAAGCCCTAAACGGCATGGGTCCTTGGTATCTGAATAATCACCTTTTCCCATATGACCTTGCCTGCCCATTAAGAGCGAGCGAGGAGGTCCTTCTCAAGGAGCCATCCCTTCATTCCTGAATGAAAGTGTTTCAGATTGGGCTGTTGATAACCTTTGTATTCCCAAAATAACAGGAAAGGAAAACATTTAAAGGCATCCTTACAAGTGACAAATGTTTTTCATGTTGTTATATATACTGAATTCATTGATATATAACTTTTCAAGGAAAAGGGGAAATATTGTAAGTTTCCTAAGTACTTCTAAGTACTAAGTACTTCTCCTAAGTACAAGTGGGGTGGAACTTGCCACCTGCAAATGCAAACACAGAATGGACAACCATTCCATAAAATTATTTGTAAGTGGTCTATGTTCATCTGTTGTCTACTGAGATGGGAAAGGCTGAGGAAAGTAGAACCATCCCCAAAATATTGGCTATTATATGTAGGTCAAGCTCCCTGCAACCAGCTAAGATTTGCAAAACTGTACAATCGTTTTGTTTCCACATGTCATTTCCTAGTATACTAAATGTTAGAGCACATTTGAGTAGAACGAACTAAAAGTAAGAGAATTTCAGTGCTGAACCCACAGTCTTTTTTTCCTTACTGTTTTGATTTCTTGCTGACAAGAGACATCAAGAAGAAATATTCAGGATGAGATCATGTCATAACAATCTCAATCTGACTGTTACCATATGGCATTGGTGGTTTTGTTGGCTCCCACATTTGAAGCAGATTTAGTTTCCCAGAGACTTGGTGGTTCAATTTAAGAATATAAGACAACATTCACATTACTGGACCAAATTCATCTACATTTTGATTTAAATACAACCAATGGAGTCAACAATGAAACTGGGAATTCTTTTGATAACTACCAGTATCATTGTCAGTTATCATCATCCTTCTCCTCAACATCATCCATTTATATTCTGCCTTTTTATTTCTTCTGAGCTTACATAGCTCCATTTTATCCTCACAATACCTTCCCTGTGAGGTAGGCTAGGCCAAAAGTGAGTGACTCATCCAAAGTCACCCAGTAAACTTAATGACTGAGTGGGAACTAAAACCCAAATCTCCCAGGTCCCCAAGTCCAACACTCTAACCACCACACTATAACACATTATATGTATTATCACACTGCCATCCATAACACAAGCTAATGCTTATTTTACGGACTAAAAAAGAAAGATGATTAGGTTGATGTTAATGAAGTTCAGCACACTTTAACCTGACATTTTGTTTTATTACATCTGAAATCATACACTTAAAATCTTTCAACAACTTTTGAATATCTTTCTGATGTGCTCATGTTAGATATTCCTTGGCCATCACTCCGACATCTCTGCCTTTCTTGGGCAACTTCAGGTACTCTGAGCTAGCATCAGTGCTTTTTTTTGTAAGAAAAAAAGGTGCCAGATCTCATGAAATTATTTACCTTTCGTACATAGTCAATCACTGTACACACACCCACACACGTCAGTAGAGTAACGAAACATAACGGTTGCCACCCGCAGGAAGCTCAGCGCACGACCACATGGCCAATCACAAGCCAAGCAGCGCCACAAGCTGAGCAGCACCATCTCAACCAGTGCGGTCAAAGTACGCACGCATCAGATTCGACGCACAAGCAGCCCGCGTGCACCGTTTTAATGATTTTGCCACCGACCTGCTACTCTCGACAGGGCAATTCAAATCCACATGGACCAAACATCAAATTTTCAAAAGTTACTTTTAAAACTAGGAAAATCTGTCGAAAAAAGGTGCTGGAACTCTGTTCCAGTGCGTTCTATGACAAAAAAAGCACTGGCTAGCATACTGTAAATCAGAATACATACATACATACATAGCATATAGTATATTAGAGTATAGTATTTAAGTATAGAAAACATCTGTTCTATGCATTTCAAACCTGCATAAGAAACTCTGTGTGTACGTATGTCTGAGAGTAAAACCAGGCAAGGATAGTGACCAAATGTGGGTTCAGATGAACAACATTGTGAAACCACATCTTGCATTGAGCGAGCATGTGAAGAAGCCATCCACACATGGATATTAAGGCTCCTCCTAGGCAGTCCATTTTGCTGATTTTCCACATGCAGTACTTACTGCATACAAGGAGCAACACATAAGCATGACATTTATTGAATCCTGAGTGGGTCTGTTGTGAGAATGAATTCTAATCCCTCCCATACACTGTTCATTTTTGCCAAATGCATTAGCAAAGAAAATGTCTACAGTTGTGGAATCCTTCTCAAATGCTTCTCCCTTATTGTTTTTCTTTAGAAAACACCAACCCCTCCAAGCCTTGGGCAGTTAAGTCTGTTGAAGCTTTGGGGGGGGGGGGGATTGCTTTTAAAGGGGCAGTAGAGGAAGAGGAGTAGAAATCTTTTCTTTCCAAGAAGTTAAATAGTTCCTGACAAGAAGAGAGAGAGTAGAGTACTTGTTTCCCTAGTAAGAAGCCATTCTTCCCTTCTGCTTGAGCCTATTTGTTTTCCATCTCTTCCCTACCTCCTCCTCAGTTATCTCCTCCCCACTCCACTTTTACCTATTGGCTGCCTTCTTTGATTCCTATCTTCTTCCTCACCCCTTTCTCTTCCAGGTGAACCCAGTTATGGCCAACAGGAGCTTTGAGCCTGGGTTGGGCAGGGCCGCTGTGCATTCACAGCACTGCTGCTTAAGCTTCCTGCCATAGGGAGTCTCCATGTGCCAAGTGGATGGGAAGGTACTCTGGCAATACAGTGAGGAGCTTGACAGGAGATGGATAAGAGACAGTGAGCATAAGTGAATCCGTCCAATCCAATCCAAATCCAGCAAAAAGATAAAGGCCTAGCAGAAGAAAGCTGAGCCTTCAAGTTGCCAAGCAAGAGGATATGGACAACAGACTGAACAACACATACAGGTCTCCTAGCCACAGTCCTGCACACTGTTGTGAGATGCACTGTACTTTTATTTAAATTATAATAATTATTTCTAAAATTGGATCAATATGCATAAATCAGCAGCAAGTTCTACTCTAACGAGATTCCCCTTGTCTTTTGCGTGTGTGGTTGGGGAGCGGGGGGTGGGGGGTGGGGGGTGTTAGCTTCACAAACTGTTTCTCCTCTAGAGTATATCAACATGGCTAGGTTTCAGGCATTTATATCTTAAAAAATTGACCAGCCTTAGAAAGGTCATGCTTCAAAATATTTGTTATTTCTTTAAGTAGCACATAACACATGGTTGCTTTTGCTGTATCGGATTCAAGGTCAAACCTTACATTACTTCAGTAGCATGGTTAGCAGCAATGCCTGGGTTTTATTTTGTGTTTAAATGAATAGTAGATGCAGGAAGGCTAGGGTAATTTCCACCAAGACTGCAGCATGCAGAAAGGAAAGGTTTAATCCTTCCTTCCCTAACTATGATCCCCAAAAAACTAGGCCTTGGTCCGGCACTTACTGTTAAGTCAAAGAAGAGCCCATTAGAACTGTTGGTAAACCAGGTGTAAGCAATCTTTTTTGGGCTATTAGGTACATCTGGCAATTTGAGAAACTATTATGGACAACACCACAAAATACCTGCCATAGAAGATACGACTAGTTACAAAGGACAACTGATTTGACCAAAGCTTGAGTAAAAGGCTGAAAGGGGTCTGAACCACAAGGTACAAAAGAACAACAAAGGCTTACAAAGAATTGTTCAGTTTATTTAAAGTGAGTCACCTTGGTGGGCGCTAAGAAAGATGCCTGGGGCACATTGATGTGTCCTCCCTGTGTTCCTTGGTCCATATGACAATTACCTCCTCTCATATCTACTGTTGCTATAACTAGCCATTACACCAGTATGTCAAGCATTTAGAAAGTTAGAAACCCAGACTCAGTTGCTATCGACATGATTAAAGTAACATCAAGTTTGGCTGTAACAGTTAATTTTCAAGAATTTACTCATGTAATTAGAGTTGCTAGATGTTCATAGTTTATTAAGGCAGCCCAGTATTTGGCCATTCCTTCTCAAGTCCCTTTCAAGACAAGAACATAGTGGACTATTAGCCTCACCATAACCTAATGAGGCAGGACCATGGTTTCAAAAGGTGCACATGTGGAATGAAGTCTGGGAGTAATTGGTCCAAAACAATTTCTTGGATTCATTGAAATGAGATATAAGTACTTGTCTACAAGATCCAATGCTATTTGTTTGACAATAATGATTCTTTGTATCTCTACACAAAGGATTGTATCAGATGTTCATCTAATATAAATCACATTAATTTCAGTGGCTCTGTTTAGAGTATGACTTACACTAGATGCAACCTACTATCTCTGGAAATAAGCTTGCTGTGTCATCCTGAACTCCTTCTCTCTATATATATTTACGTTCTCAAAGCCAGCTTATTTGTTGCTGCCCCTTGGCCAGTTGCTAGAGTATCTGCTGCTGAGGGGACAATCCAATGCATTTTTAGATGGAAAAAAGGCCTGCAACTCCCAGCATGCCTATATATGCATAGAATAGTATGCTTAAATAGTTTGAGATGTGAACGGAGAGTATGTGAGATGACAACAGAGGAGCATTATGACTGTGGAACTGAATTCTTTCTAAAATAATAAAGAGCCTTTTGAACATTTGATTAAATTCGTTAAGTGACCTTACATCTCTAATCCAGCCAGGTGTCCTAAATTAGTGTAACCAAATTAGTGTACATTTAGACTAAAATTCTTATTGCTTATTCCATTGTACTTTTCTGCACTCCCTGAATTTTGGTGTCTGCACACATTGGCAATTGCCTGTCTTGGTATTACTGGTGAGTTTAAAAAGCACACCTCGCACTCTGTTAATTGTTATGTGCTTTTGTGATATATATTGCCAAAGGTGTATTCATCATTCATAAAGCAAACAGTTGTGTTAGAAATTGACTCCTATCTAAATGAGATCGAAAATGAATGAGACATAGATTAAATGTCTGCCAGTTCCAGTTCTGTTATTTAATGCACACATTAAACCTTGTTGCTACTACACTGCTGTGTCTGGCATATTGAGAGTTTTCTGCTGATTTTCATATTATGTGACCTGAAATATCTTATACAGGAAAGCAAATAATAGTCCTCCGCTTGCACATTGGGAACCTATGGATTTGTATGGTTTCCCAGTGTGATATCTGTGCATATGTAAACATAGAAAAAAGCACTATCATATGCATCCTTGAGCCTTCCGTCATGGAAGTGCTTTCCTCTTCAAAGTGGAGGTGGTATCTGTACTTTTGATTTGGCTTCAGTGTAGGGAGAATGAACTGGGCAATGTGTATTTCTCAGGGGGCTTCTTCATATAATTGGGCAACTCAGATTCAACACTCTATGACTGTAGCATTTCAGAAACAGCAGAATGTACTCTGCTTTGTCACCTGTATTTTTCCCTTCATTTCCGCCAGTCCTGAATGCAAAATGGCCCAGCCTGGAAGCTGTTTATACCCATTCTGAAATTATTCAAGCTTCTATTCTTCCCTTTGGAAGTGCTGGGGAAATAGAGAAGCAGCATTCTGTCTGGTTAAATGTTCCCAGATACAAAGAAAAGAAAAAAAATCCCCCCAAAAGTAAGCTGCTAAACATGGAGTTTAATGAAAAGGAAGAGTCTTGGTGAAGTGAATGAAGGACAAGTCGGAATTCATCCCTGAAACAAGAAAGATGAAGGGGTGTGGGAAGAGTGAAAGAGCTCCCCCTTTGACAGAAAGCTGGCTTCTTTGTAACTGCGAATTAAAGTGCACCCTGCCAAGAACACTGGCACAGAGTCTCATTTGCAATCTCTTAGCTTTGATGATGCTTCCCTTCCCCCTGCCCCCCAATATGAACTCCCTCAGAACATTTTTTCACCACCTTGTTTTCTAGATTGCACTTTTTCAAAAAAAGAGTACCATACTTACTATCAGAATCTATGAGATTTTACTTAGGCATGCAGGAGACCCTTGAGATATCAGTCTGACTGCAACAGACTTCTAAAAATTCCTAGTTCTGTATATACAAGAACAGAACTGAATGGGAACTTGTCTACCCTACCATGTCCCATTTCATCTGAACTTGAAAATGATGGTTATCTTCTCCGGAAGAATGCAAATCTACAGTGTGAAGTTGGCTTAAGAACCTGACTTGTTCCGAAACTAACAACCACAGTTGTTTGGTTCTGATGAAAGTGCCACTATGATTAATTATAGACTTCTTGGTTTCATCCAAGTGTGCTATAAAGGGAGAAGGGAAGCATCTACTTGCACATGCAAAAATTATTGTTTATACCTTTGATTGTTCAGACAACAGTCTTTATTTTCTCTGTATGGGCTTCCATTCAAGAGAAGATGGTCCAAAGCACAATTAAAATAGAAATGCCTAGAGATGTCCACATACCCATAATTTTAATCATAAGCAGATGCAGTACTGATCAGTCACTGAATAATACCTTATCCAGATCTATTTTAACACCAGTACCACAACCAAAACAACCCAAGTCCTAAGCATCCCTGGTAAACAAGGAGCTAATAGAGGTTAACAAAGCTCTGCCAGATTTTCAACAGACCAGCAATCAACAGATTTTCAACAGAGCAGCAAGAATAAATCAAGATTAAAGATCTGATAATTCTTCTACATGCATGACAATAAATCAGGAACAATTCCATACAATGATATGGGTTTTAGCAGCTGTTAGGTTCTCCATCACTGGTTCTCTCAGGATAAATGTAACACAGGATAACTGCCATTAATAAAAGTCCCATCAGTTATTTTGCCAATGTGCCTAGAAATTAAAGTTTCTGAAATACTTGTAGAACATGCTTCTCTAAACATCAAATATGCCTTACAACTCTCTGTAAACTTTGCTACTGCAACCACAATTGCAATGAATGTGAAATATAGATTAAACTGATACAATAAAGTTGCACAACACATACAATCTGCACATAATCTTGGTGGTGGCAGTGAGAAATGCAATAAGACATGCAAGAAAGGACAAAGGAGTTTATTTTTAAAGCTAAACCACAGGTGTTCTCTGTTCTGGCTAAGCTTTAAAAATAAACTTTTAAGGAGTATAAAAAGGTAACTCAACATATACCTAAAGTCCTAAAACTTTGTAGAACAAGAGACATCCCCCTCTTCTCATAATACCAAAACCCAAGACATCCCACAAAGTGATTGGTGAGAGATTGACAGATATGAGGAAGTATTTCTTCCTCACACAAGATATAGTCAAATATGGAACTCACTACCACAAGATGCAGTAATGGACATCAGTTTGGATAGCTTTAAAAAGAGATCAGGCAAATTCACAGAGGATCAGGGTATCAATGGCTACTAGTACTGATGGCTACACACTACCTCCTATGTACAACAGTTGCTGAGGAAAATGGGTAAGAGGGTGCTGTCTCACTCATTTCCTGCCTGTGGGTTTCCAATGGACAGGCGAAGACCTTTTTATTCAAACGTCATTTTAATTGCTAATATTATTTGCTTATTTTATTCTTTGGCCAGGGTGACTTATTTTATATTGTTAATTCATTTTATATTTTTAGTGTATTATATTTTAATTGATGTTTTGTGAGCCTCCCTGAAGCTTTGGCGAATGGGGCGGCATAGAAATTTTCTAAATAAATAAATAAATTTGCTACTGGATGAACAGATGTTGAAGTGACCTGATCCAGCACAGGCTGTCTTCTCTCTTACAACAGAAAAAGTTTTTTTAGCTAATCTAATTTGATTCCAGTTATCATTCCAATATATAACATTGTTCCATTATCTGTAATGTGAATCACACAATATGTTGGTCCTCAATTCCTCATAAATGTTCCTTCTATAAAGATAGCTTACCTATTCTGATATTTCCAAGCATTTAATTGATATTATAGGAAGGTTAGTTTTTTCACAGTTTCTAGCTCATAAAATTATAGCAATTATCAATTTATCAACTTCTTTTTGGGACATGTAATAGTGGAATGAATTGCATTAAAAGAAAAGTGGCAAATTCCACATAAAATTCTCTGTCTATGAAATCGTGTGGACCTCTTGTAAGCAAATCTTCAGAGCATAAGGACATATCCACCATACATGGAAAAGTTATGCCTGTGCCATAGTACATTTCAAACCAGTAAACTAATTAGCTGAATAGTTCTGACATAACTGGGCTGGGGTGAAATGGCAGCTTAAAATCAATTTGTACTGTGTTGCTCTGACAGACCCACTTAATGATGCTAACCTGGCTTGTTGAACAATGTCAAACCATTTTCCTTCTGAAATAGTCATCTCCAAATCCCTTTCCTGATGTGTGTGTGTGCACACATGCGAGAAACCACATAATGAAAAATAAAATTTAGCTAAGATCTGTTTAGTCTCTTGAGTTGTTAAAAACTGCTCTGCCTTAGTTAATTCTCTAAGCAAGCTTTTGGGCCCAATTTAACTAAGGCAATTGTATATCTGAAAACGTCCTTTAATACCATGACAAAGGTATTGACAAGATTATGAATATGAACTTAGGAAATGTTGCTTTTGGCCAAGACAGCATGGGAAAGAAGCTGCATTTGCTTTCACAAATTGTTCTTGGGTGTGGGGAAATGGAGGTACTGAACTGACTGGTTTCACATTGTGGGGGGTAACAGAACAGCAGCAAGAACACCACAGTCTCGCCATCTTCTCTTCTTACTTCCCTTCACTTTCTCCATGAAAGAAGGGGCTTCTCCAAACCCCCCCCCCCCCCGTCATCTCCCCCTCTTTTTTAAATGAGTGTATTCATTCACTCCTTCTCATTGCACAAAGTTAATGAATTGCAGGTGGGGAGGCCTTATTTTCCTTTTGAATGGCTGTTTATTTCACACATCCCCTTCCCATTTTCTCCTGTTTCTCCTGCTACTGCATTTGTGTGTGACCTAAGATCATATTTTTAACACAGTGAAAACTGTGCCACATTCATTAGCATGTGCCCACATTGGAGAAGCGAAGAGTCACCTACTGAAGAGTTGATTTTAAAAAAAGATTTTGGATTGTGTGGAGATTGACTTTGTCTTTGAAGGAGAAGGAAGATACATACTTTTATCAAACTTGGAACATTTTTTATCATTGGTTAGAGAAACGGGACTTTGCATAGAATTGAATAAGGTTGTTGAATGTAAAAAAGAGGGAGATGTCGACCCAGTATGTCCAATGTCCTGAATAATTGTTTTAGTTTTGGATTTATAGAAAAAATAAAATTTGATTAAAAAATTAGCATGTGCCTCAGTAGTGGTGAAGTGTTTTGCATAAATGGCATGAGAGCACTCTCTGAGAATGGAAAGTCAGATGATTTGACCATCTAACCTATTGGTACCTACTCTGACTAGAGGAGGTTTTTCACATTGCAAGCTGATTCTTTTAATTGAGGATGTCAAGGATTAAATATGGACCTTTGTTATGGAAAGCATGGCAACTACCACAGAGCTATTAACTGCCCCGCACTCTAAACCAAACTATTACTACATTCTACTGTTGAATTTACAGCTGAATTTCATGGCTGAATGTACCTATGGTGAAAATATACGTAGACTGGAAAATTATGATTTTTTTCAACACTGTTTCATAGTTCCAGAAAAGTATTGCTAAGGCCATGGTTCAATGATATCCTTAATCCTGCTTAATCTTGTGTTAGTATTTTTTAATATGAAGACTACATTACATATTTCACTGGGAGATGCTCCAACTGGTCATTATTAGTAGTGTTTAAATTGGCACAGCACTTTGCCCTACGTTGTCAGCAAACACATTTAAACTGAAGTCTTTCTTACTATCCATTTGTATTGCATGAAATGATTGTTTGAAATGGCCTTCACAGACCCATTATTACTATCATTTTTATAGCTTAAATTAAGTTCCTGTTAGGTAGATGTAAACTAAACCTTTTCAATCACCCCAGCAGATATAAGGAACCATTAGCCAGGTGTGTCTTTAGTAGCACTGTTAATGTTAGAAGTCCCTTGTGTTTTTCCTCCTAGAGTAGCTGATCTTGAATTTATATAACTCTTCCTGATCCCAAGTTCAGATGTTCACTGGAAGCTTTGCCTTCTGCCCCAGCATCCAATTCCTAGGGATGAAAGCTCCTCATCAATTTCTCTTTGTGAAACTTCGCAGCCAAGTCTCTTGTACTTGCCCTCTCCCACCTTCCCCCAGCCTTTACCTGAATTTCTTTTAAAGCCCTGCGGAGAACCTGGTCTATGATGGGTGGGGGTTCTATGCTAGGATAGTCCCACCCTTCCTGCTGAATGTGGAGGATCCCCCTCACCACTGAGAAATCTCTCTTCTGCCACTGTTAAACACCCTTTATATAAAAAACATTGTTTCCCCTAAGTTAGCTAATCATTAGGCATGGAATACCTGGATAGTTAAAAGGATATACAAATTATTAATCATGCATGTTACTACTATCAAACAGGATATCTTTATTACCCTATAACTAGTAGAGTATCAAACAGGGTATCAGGCATTAGAAGCTCCTATTCCTACACCTGATTTATTTGATGAATTTATGTGCTGCTCCAGTAAACCACATCTGGCCTCTCTTCATGGTTCACAATATAAAAAACAATACAATATTCTAAAATTAATAGCATTAAATCAACAATTTAATTAAGCACCACTTCTTTCAAACCCTCATCGTAGACCGAAAATGAGAGCTTGAAAGGTAACCTTCCATTTAGTGAGGTATAATTTCCATCTGGAACCATCAGGGTGCTCAGGAAGCTTCTCCTGAAGTCTACAATTTGGTCCACCAACTGCTCAGGCTCCAGACAACTGCTACCAGCTGACACTTTCTTGGCAGATTCCTTGTCAGATTCCTCATGTCAAGTTCCCTGCCCCATGCTTCTCCACAGCTGCCTATGTATGTCCCAGTCAAAACCCTCCAGGCAATCAGGTTTGGTGTGGCCAACGTTCCATCAGCCCACCTGTGTGTAGACAGAAGATCAGTGGACATCTTTAGAATGTTCAGTTATTCACCAATCAGATGGCATCCCTTTCACTCCTATCTTCCCATATACTAAAGATGGAAAACTGGCTTCATTTTCACTTTTTAGTAGTAGTAAAAGTGACTACCAATTTGTGAATGTATCATATTTGTAATGTAATTCCTGCCAGGCACAAGCCTTGAGTCAAAAAGCATACATTTTCTTCTACTGTTGATCAATTCAGCACTTCAATTAGTGGAAGAAAACGAAATAATTAAAAGGTTTACTTCATTTTTACCTTGGTTTCCTCCAGGCCACATTGACTGGGTAAATGGCATTAGCCTTTTTGTCTCCTAGTTCCTCCTTTTTCTGTTGAGATTATGCCTCATCCTCTTAGCTATCTGATTTTCCAGTTTGCCTTTGGTGTTGGCAGGCCCAGCCCAAGTAGTCTGAAGTGAAAGACAGGTGCTCCACCTTAGGACTGGCCACTGAGTCTTCAGTACTGATAATGGGACAGCATCTACCACTCCTGAAGGCAGCAGGCCAGCTTAGAGGGCACAGAGAAGGTCTTGTGCACATAGCTCTTCCATCCAATACCTTGCTGCCATATCCCAGCATCTGAAGCAACTGCTTCAAATTTTCCTAATTGTAGGACCATCCCTGAAGCTTAGGAGAGTCCTGCTTTGGGTAGACACTGCCTCCACCACAGGAGACAAAATAGAATGCCTTCAGTCTTTTGTTGTATTTATTCTGGGAGTTGAGCTGAAGAAAATTGGTCTTTACAGTATTCTTTGCAAAACCTGCTCCAACTTTGCCTCTCAAAACATTAATTTTAGAAGTAGAAGTGAATGCCATCATCTTAATGAAACCAGATGAGCTAGAGCATTGCATCTCCCTTTCCCTCCCCTGAGCCTTTCCCTGACCTGCTGGAAGACTGTTTAGGATGTCATCATACACTGGCAAAAAAAAATTATCTGCCAGCAATTGTAATGCATAGATTATGTTTAAGACAGTAGATCAAGGGATCATTTTCCTGCCAAAATGGTAAAGATTTCCCATATATTCTTTTAATCAAATAGAACATTGGCTCTTTCCACCAACCTTGATATAATTATGGGTATCAAAATGCATGTTGAAGTTCTTAAAGTCTAGTCAGCAAGGGACAGATCACAGCTAATGAGCTGATTTGAGAAAAGATTCAAGTGATGAAGCAACAACCACACTAGGTCCCATAGATGTTATTAGGAGAACACGAAATTCAGTGAGTTCCAGATTATAATCATGGGACATTCCCAGGGATTAAAGTGTAGATCAGCAGTTCTTAAACTGTGCATTCCACAAGAATTGCAGTTTGAGAACTGTGGCCTGAGGATACAGTCCGCAAACCACATCCTCTGGGATGATTCCATATACTTCAGTGAAAGTATTCTGTAGTAAATACTTAGTTGGTTGTAGTCCTTCAGAAAAGTGGTTCCCAGACATTTCACAAAGAGGACCAACTCAGAAGCACTAGACATTTTCTAAACCTTCCCATGTGTCTCTCTCTGCCCCCTACTCCTGGTAGGTCTCTTGCCCATTAACGTGTTTTCACTGTACACACATACACACATCAGCAGGCATTCCAGTGCTGATCTGTGAAAGGCTAAGCAAGAGAGTCCCAGCCTGACTACGAAGCCTGGATTTTCAAATCTTATCAACTTGACCTACTTTCTGGGTTAATTGTCATTACCTTTTCACTCTGTCCACAACCCTATTTTTAATCCCTTTCCTTTTCCCACTATAGGAGAATGTCTGACTCCTTTATGCATTGGTATAGATACGAGCCATACCAAATACAACTAGAATTTAAAAGATGCTAATATTCTTCCTCTGTGTGAGTGTGTGAGTGAGAGAGAGAGAGAGAGAGAGAGAGAGAGAGAGAGAGAAGTTATCACTAGGGACTTATCAAAGGGAAAGTTCTTTAAACAAATAACCCTTACTTTGTTTTAATGTGCTTTGATTCTATTAATTTTATAATTATCTCTATTAGAATATATTTGGATTTTCTGCTTAATTTTATTCTTATTAATGTGATTATCATTGGTTTTATCATGTAATCGTTTAAATGTGTATGGTAGTGTTTGCTATGTTTTTATTTTTTATGTCAATATTGTAAACCATCCTGAGAGTAATTGACTAAACAGGAGCAGTACAGAAATGTTATAAGTATAAATAAAGTATAGAAATAATCCTGAGTTAAATGGATGAATGGACTGACTTCATATAAGGCAATTTTACATATCCACAGCACTGCCAGTGGTGAAATATTGTACCAGTTGTTACTTAGCAAGGATATATTTGCCTAATTTCCAAGAAATCACTGCTTCTTGACCTTGCCTTTTGGTGTCCCATTTATAAGCTGGTTTTCTGGTTTTGTTTAGCATTCAGACGCAATAGCATGTATACAGATCTAGGTTTTTCTGTGATAAGTCACTGATTTTCTACTCGACTTACTTTGAGTACCTGGCTTCTGTCTTTTTAGGAAATATACAAGAGAGAGAATTTTGGGAGATGCTGCTTCTTAATACAAAGATAAGCAAATCTCCAACTGTGCATTTCTTTTTCTATCTTCCTCTTCTGGGCTAGCCTATGTAAGCTTTAACAATACTATTGTATTTTTAACTCTCCTCTTTTTAAAAAGAAAGAAAATCCTAAACAAAACAAAACCGAATGGATGGAGTGTTACTCCACGGGCCAGTCTGTGACCTGCTTTTGGGTCCCACTACATCAGTTGAAGACCAGCACTTACTCTAGCATATCTTGATGCACTTGGCTGGATTCAATAGGAAGGGATCAACATCAGCTAAGAATTGACGGCTTCTATTCCAACCTGCAGCATCAATCTCCTTTTCTTAGAACAGTGGAGTTAAGGAAACCCATAGAATCAACTTTGAGATTTCTGGAGTTAGGAACACATAGCTGTGGGGAAATCCTGAAGAATGTCCAGGTCTCTGAACCAAGTACGTTGTAATTTAAGAAATTCAACCATTGGAAAGAAAATATTTCAACAAGAATATTAAATGAGTGCTTTTTCTAAAACAGTCGTCTGGTTCTTTTTCTGACCTAACCACACATAAGCAAACAAAATTCAGCTTTTCTGTTAGAAGCCTAGAATTTATTTCAAAATATAGAAGTAGTAAAGAGTATTTTTCCTTTTCATAGGTTACACTTTCTACTTTATTTTCCCATTCCTAGTGTGGCCCACTTGTACTGTTCCAAAAGTCTTAACTAATCACATACCTGGTCTCCTTCGGAGCATTTCACATGGCACGTCAGTTAGGAATGATATGAGTTTATTGCTAGTCAGGCTCCGTATCTTTGGACAATGCATTGGACAAATGCAGCTGGACAAACAAAACATCCAATCTTGCCCTTTTATCTTAAATCCCAATTGGTTAAATTGTTTATTATCTGAAGGCTATTAACATATTTAATAAAATAGCAGATGCCATTAAAAATCTTGACATTTACCAAAGCCATCCATTAAATTAATAGTACATTCTGTGGCAGTCCACACCCCTTATATACTACAAACCTGGCAGGAAAGATAAATAGAATGATTTAGGAAATGTCAACATTTGAATAGGGAATTGTTGCAGGCACCTTTTGATAATTTGTTGATGGGTGAGAAAACTAGACTAAGCAGCAGGTTGTTCCAATGAAGAATAAACCTTCATTCTACAAGTCTTTGGATGTAATGTCCTATGTTTATGATATCACCTGAGGTGACCACTGACATTTGAGCATTGAAGAGGGTAAGAATTGTTATTCCCATGTCTGTCTAAAGAGCTTTTACTACTCACAATCTTGTCGTAACAGACGTGTTAGTCTCAGAGACAGTATAAGTGGCATTTGCCTTGCAGCTGCAATAAATCAGTTGTGTTGCCTCCAAGAGGCTCTATAGGGAACATATTGAGTGACAGTGGCCTCCCCAGATGAGTTGGACTATGAGTCCCATTATCTCCAGGCAGACTAATCATTGTTCAAAGCACTAGCCAAAGTAGCTAGGAGCTTTTCATCTTCTGAATAGGTTGGTTGTGGAAGGAGAAATGCTGCTGCAGAGAAATTATGTGTGTAGGCAACACCTTCCAAGGAACAATGCTATGCAAGTTGAAACAAAGGCCTACAGTTCCCTTCATGGAAGCTGTGGCCCTTTTTCCATCTAAACTTGCACAGGATTGCACCCTTAGCTGCTTTATCATTCGTTCCAAATACCATGATGCATTACTTACACATCAGTTAGGAAGGCACACTATGAAAACCAAACTATGTTTATACACACATGGTTGCATCCCTGATGCAGACGTTCATGCAGAAAAACTGTGTGCCAAGTGCCATTTGATAGGAACACCACAAGGCT
Source organism: Varanus komodoensis (assembly GCF_004798865.1). Lineage (NCBI taxonomy): Eukaryota > Metazoa > Chordata > Lepidosauria > Squamata > Varanidae > Varanus > Varanus komodoensis. Next base: position 2,034,646 of record NW_025335661.1, read on the forward strand.
CTATAAAGAGGAAGTAGCATGCAAACTAATACTAATTCAGTGGGACAGCTCAGCAAACATTTTCAAGCATGGATCAGAAAGTCACCATATATGGGAGCAGGGGACAGACAGGCAGAGAGCGCTCCCCATACAGCTCCTTCTGCTGTCACCTAGCAGTATTTCCATCAGGCTACCTGAACTGTATACATCCCAGCTGGTCATTATAAGGACTAAAAGTGTATGAAATGGTCCCTGAGTGGCCCCTTCTTCTCTTTTCCCCCCTTCTTTGCACACGTACATGTGTGTGTGTGTGTGTGTGTGTGTGTGATGTATTTGAGAATGTAATCATGAGAAAAAGGATTACACTTACACATTTTAAAGCTTCGCAACGTGTTCTGGGAGCCTAATAACAAAAACAACAATAATAGTAATGGTGGAAGTGGAGGTAGTTTTAGTAATATCTGTGTCATCTTGCTTAGTAGCTTTGGTACAGGATTCCAACACTGGCTTCCAGTTAGCATTATTAAAAGCAATGCATTCTGTGTATCTTATCTTCTGTGCCTCAGGACACCATGGAGAGTACCAGAAGTATCCTTTGAAAGGTGGCAAAGCTGCTGTTGTTCTGGAACCAACAGCTGGATAATCTCTTCTGATACATCCACACCTGTACTGCTTCATACTGGCCCTTCTGCCAGACTTCAATGAAATTTCCTATAGGGTTAAAATGCTTTCACTTGGTGGTTTTACTACAGGTATGTGCTGACCCCCTGCTTGGACTCAGACCCCAGTATGGCATTTCAGGAAATAGTCTGGTTTGCCTCCAACCAATTCAGAGGTATCACCTTCTATTTGGGAATAGAAAGCTTACTGAGATTTAGAAATCCCATTGATTATTATGGGAAATTTTACAAAATGCCATACCATTTATTTTCTCTGTGTCAGAACTGAATGATATCTGCAAGTGCAGTAGCCCCTCCCAAGTGCCAGGCAAGTAGGCAAAGCTTTGTATATACACCATTGTATTTGGATTGTTTCTAAAAGGGACTGCAAATGAGTTTTTATTTTTGGCAGAATTTGATGCAATTTGCAAGGATAGTTGCTGCTTCTACAGGAATTGAGCCGGCTGACTTTCAGGGAATAAATGCCAGGGGGTGATAACTGGAAACAATTTATGGCTTTCTTAGAAGACTGGTGAGGCAGGGTGGATGACCATCTCTCAGTCTCATCCTTGCTCTTCTGCAAAGCTCATAAACTGAAGCTTCCAGTAAAACATGCTCTGGGAATAGAAAGTCAATCTCTCAGTCACTCAACTGCACTCTCACCCTCCACTCATCAGCTTTTTAGAGGAGACAGACCAAAATATGGTATTTAGAGAGGAGACAGAATATATGCGTCTCTGAGCATGGATTGATAATGAAGCCACGTTCTAGCCCAGCTTTAGTTCTGGTGGCTCTGAAGAAAAGTTCACTTTGCTTTGGGAAGCACTGGAAAGAGTATGAATGTGCATGGGATACTGCTTCTTTTTCCTCTTTGAAGCACCTGAATACAACTGGTGTGTTTGAGGAAGTGATGTGGATAACGGTGGAACAAGAGATATTGAATTGCATGGGACAAATATGTAGACGTGCAGGTACATCTTGTCATGATCACCCCACTAGTACGGACAAGATACTGTGGGTTCCTTTGGAAAAGACATATTTGAGAGGAATTGTGTGGATGCTACACCACAGTACTGCAAGCAACAAGAAGAACTAAAATAGAGTGAACAACAGCTTATGTCTGGGAACAGCTCAGGAGCAGAAATTGGACCACCTTTTACTCCATGCCAAGAAACAAATACTAAAGTATAATTAGTCGTTAATTGCGGTAACCTGAAATTCTGAGTTGCTATTCTTAAGTTGCTTCTCAAGAGACTTCTGATAGGCTCAAAAATGATTGAATTGCCCTGTCATTGCATACAATCAGGAAAGATAACCAAAGGGAGAAGGTGGACATCTGATGGCCACCAATTTGGATGGCTTTAAAGGGAATTGGACATCTTTCTGGAAGATAAGACTATAAATAGCTATTGGTCATATGCTTCTTCCAGTATCAAAGGTGGTATGCCTACATACGTGCTGTTAAAGAATAAAGGTAGGAAGGCAATATTGCACTCACATCTTGTTTCTGGGTTTCCAGCTATTGACCATTGTGTGAAAACAATCCTAGACAAAAAGGACCTCAGTTTGATCCATCCTGGTTTTTAATTCTATAGACCACTGCCAAATGGACTTGCCTAACAGCTCCATTCCCTTCATTCAAGCTATATGAGAAAAGCTAGAGGACAGTTGAAGTGCCAGAAAAGGTAGAGTTTTGGGGGGTCCTTAGCAGGGAGCTGGCCATATGTCTTGGAAGCAGATATTAAGTTCTCCTAGATTTTAACTAATCATGCCCAATTAAAATTTTCTCATATGAAGTCATCATTCCTGAAAAAAATATACCAAAAGAGAAACTACATGTGGTGTGACAGCAATATTTATGGAGATGATTAATTCCTCTCAAAACAATGTTGAAATACTTTGAAGAAAATGTGTGAGAGAGAGATTTTATATCTCATTATACATATAAATACTTCCTTACAAACACTGAACACAGAAAATGGGAATAGAAAATTGGGGGTGTCTTAATGATTGTGTGTAGACTAGTTATTATTAGAGGAGAAAAGGTTACACCCTTGTGTTTGACAGACTTCTTTCCTTATGGGAAAGTTTCATAAATATATCAGCCCCATCATCATTAGACTGGGAAAATAGCAAATGCGAAGCTTGTGGAAAGGAAATGAGAAGGCTGAGCAAACCATTACACACCTCACAAGAATCTTTCACAGGGTATGGCAAGAAGCCGAAATGTAAAGAAAAGTCTCAGGGTCCTTAATGAGCCTAACCAGAAGATTTCTGGGTTAATAATACACTATCATTCTACGCATTTTATGTGCCTCAGCTGAATTGTGAAGCCCTTGTTATGGAGCACCTTGCATCATTGTTACCCCCCGAGGAGCAACAATGATGCTCAATAAATCAATATTTGAAGCTTTTTTATCTTGTGGCCTTTGGAAGCTACTGTGAAAATGATATATTTCTTTCTTGTTGTTTTAGGCACACAGGTCTGGATGTTTTAGCATTAATATATCTTGAAATATGGTGCCTGCAGAATATTTAACACCAAAAGCAGCAGATGCTGAGTCCCAAAAGCCAGATAGGGATAGTAAAACTAGGTTATTTGCACACTTCCTTGGTCCCTGGAACCCATTTCAACTAGCTGTATTTCACAGGTAATCACCTGGAAACATGGACTGAAGACAAACTTCAAAGAACTGCTTTGTGATAAAACAGCATCACTTGTCTTAGCTCTGACAGAGACCTTCAGCTGCTGAGGTTAAACAGATACAGTCGCGAATCTGAAGAACAGAAGCTGAAATGAATGCAGAGTTAAAGCCCCTTTTTCTTATCTCCTGGCTGGTGCTTTGGTCCATTCTCTGAACCTGCACCCCAACAGCCAAACCTGTTTACAGTTTATCATGGCTAAAAGTGACTGTAAACATTTGGTTCCTCAGTCATCTGACCACATCAATTTTTCAGCAGGTTGCATTACCCACAGTGTTCCCTTAAGATCTTGAGCCAAGTGCAGCACTCTCACAAGTCTTGCTCCTTGGTTCCTGCTGATAAGACACTCCAGAGAAAGCTTATTTCTGACAGTCTTTAGAACCTTTTGCCAAAGGTCAAGGACACTCGATTAGCGTATTCTTTGCCCCAGTCCCAACCCATCATCTAGAGTGGAATCCAGGTGAGTGCTTCAACCCTGAATCCATCAATTCCTATAATCCACATAGAGATGCCACATCCAAAAATAGTCTATACACGTGAAATTTAATGTACAGAAGCCAAACTCATTCCATGTGGGAAAATACCTGCTGTAAATGATCATAAAGAAGCCATTCCTGACCCTAGCATTTTGTTACTTTAATAGTCCATTGATGGGTGAATGGATATATTATCAACTAAAACTATGAGAAGACCCGTGCTGGATAGAGCAAATGCCTATTTAGTACAGCATTATATTCCCACAGTGGGAATATAACCAGATGTCCCACTAGGAAGCATCCAAATCCTCTCCTGCTGTTGTTTCCCAGCAACTGGAATTCAGAGGCATGCTTAATATAAATTCAACAGTTCAGTTGGGAATGCATACAAAGTGACTTTTCCAAGATTAAAAGATTCAGTATATCTTTTCTGAACTCCTGATCTGTTACCCATGATTAATAGAGTAATACCACACCCATGAATGGAATTCAGGTTCAGCAATAGAAAAATAAGAGATTAGGTACATGGAAGTGCTAAATAAAAGCATCTTAAATGTCTTAAGTTATTATTAGTACAGTTCGACATGGTAACAATAGTTGAGCAGAGGATAACCAAAAGCTAACAATAAAGCAACTCTGTGGGTGAGTTCATAGGACACAACAACCAACCCTACAAATAAGCTATACAGTGACTAGGTTCAGACAACACAATGAGCCATAGTGATTTGGTTTTACCACTGTTTGTGGTGTTGTCTGCATCCAGTCTTTCACTGTGGTAAGTTTGGTCTTTAGATAGCACAGTAAAAAACAATGGTTTGGTCTATGGTTTCTCTGTACCAAGGCTTCTCATGTTGTCTGAATCATGTTGTCAGGATCATGGTTTGACAGTCCTGGTTTGCAACTACCACAGAACCCTCTGGAAAGAAGTTGCTCTAACCAACCATTTTGTACGTGTGGACCAATGAGGAAGAGGGAAGTGACATAGGCAGGGAAAGATACACCTTGGGACTGAATTTCAGACACATTTTATAATAACCTTCTATCAACATAAGATTTTGGGATGGTGTGCAATTTATGCAAATCAATAGAATTAAGAGCTAAACATCATAAGGGCAACAATTAAAAATGCTGAGGAACTATATATAGCTTATAATTCCCAGAAAAATAACCTGAAAGCCCGCTGCATGGATATGAAGTATCTCTTTAGCAAGGTGATGGCCAATAATGAATACTTCCTTCAGGGGAAAAAAAGCATCATTTGTAATTAAACTGCATACTTCCAGTGAATAAAGCACTTGATTGAGGGAATCAGTAGAAGATTTGAGGCAGGTATGGGAAGAAGTCCTTCAGATCACCGGGTCCCAAGCCATTTCAGGCTTTAAGTACCTAAGGGTAAAGTCCTAGGGCCACTAGGTAGTCATAGGAGAGGTTTAAGTTCTACCTCCAACCTCAGACATGTGCTTTGAGGTCAGAACCAAGATGTTCCATATGTTAAAACTAAGAGGAGACCTTGAGAGAACAGTAGACAATGAAACTGAAATGTGGCAAATAGCCAAAGTTTAAGGCAAAAATCAGGTAAGAAAAGACCGTGACTATACAATAACTAGCAATAGCAAATTTTACATGTTCAAGATGGCTTAATTAGGAAGTGAATAATGCAGTAATAAGTTCACCACTGCCCTCCACCCATCAGTCTATTCTAAGATTTGCTATATCTTCAGATTTTTTTTCCTGCCTAGACATGAAATGGACCTTTCTCCTTTCTTATTTCTGCCTTAATGTTAATTCTTTCAGGGTCTCAGACTATAGACAAGTTTTCAGCAAGGTATGTGATTTAAGCCAATTTTCTCTGGTAATAAAAGCCTGACAAAAATAGACTCAATAGTAAATATTCATTATATAGGGAAAAAGAAGCCTATATTTCCCCATGCTCTTGGTTTTTACACAGCAGGTGGCCAGCTGCATGCTATTCAGCCAATTTCATCCTGGGGAGTAGTTTATCGCTGAAATCCGGCACCTTCTGTATATGGAAAAGCTACACAAAGATGGGCTTTAAATATAATCTTCCCAATATTTTCTTTAACTTGGAGCAAATAAGTGCTCCAACCATCTATTTCCAATTCCAGTCATTCAGCCGGACTCTAACAAGTACTTTCTTTTGTGTTTTCGAGATCAATTGATATCACTTGCTCTTGCTAGTAATATTTTTTGTATTTTGTTTTTGATGGAAGTTAGAGGACAACTTCCTTGTTGTTCAGATCCTTGATGGATCTCCAATTCTGGCAGCTATAGCACAATTCAACCATAGTTAACCAACACTTTGGTTTGAGTTTCCAAGCATATTACAGGCAAACCATGGTTTACAGCTGCTTCTCAGCTTTCATTTCTCATCTGATGAACACTCTGTGCTGTGTAAGATCATAATTTAACTTGTCTCCATGATGCAACAGATCTTAAAGCAGAATGATTGTCAAAATTGTGATTTGCCAAAGATTGGGAATGGGAATGTAACAGAAGATACCAGTTAGTACAAGCTAATTTGCAAGCCATAGTACAATATTCTGGTTTGGTGAATTCAATGGGACTTAAATCTGAGCAGATATTAATAAGATTGCATGATAGCCTAGAGTAAGCAGGTGGCTCATTGTCATAAAATTTGTTGTCTTTGACTCAATGTGGGAATAGGAAGCCTGGTTTATATTACTCTAAATATTACAATCCTAAAGGAGTTTCTGATGTTGTCATGAAATGCCAAAAATTGTTTAGTTACTGTCACTTCTAACTTTTTGGTGTGTTTCTCATTTGAAGAATTCAGTAAGGTATTATTTAAAAAAAATAAATTTTATTATTTATTTGTGCTTGTAAAATAGAATATGAGGCTTGGAGTGAGGGAAGATATTCCTTTGTTGCCATAGTTGTCTTAAGCAGCATCTTGAGTACTGATTCCAGAATGATCTGAATTTGCCTCTGTATTTATTAAAGTCTGATGCTTCCCCCCACCCCACCACACAGAAGACCCAGCAAAAATCCAAGGGCACAAAACAGAATATGCGCATTAGTAGAAATGTTTGTTTTTCATCAGCTCATACTTTTCTGATTCTTCTTTTGAACATTTCAGCTCCCATATCTATAGGAAAATGAAGTAATAAATACAATAGTAGTATACAGGGGATCTTTCTAATCCAACATATATGCAAAAGTTTAAGTAATGGAAAAAGTAAGAAGATTGTTTATAGTAGGTGATCTTAAAGAAAAAAAAAACTCCTTAGATACACCATGTTCCGTGGCTACTGGGCCTTGAGCTTCATAGCTGGAGCCAAAGGCCAAAGATACTGTCATTCACTTAAAGTGGACTTTGAATCAAATCTCAAGCAGCATAGCAATATGTGCATTACAGAACAGGTGACTACTAAGTGGAATAGCACAATATAATCCATCAGCTGCTTTCTGAAAATCCCTTGGCTGGTTTCGGAGTGCTCAGGCAGCTATGGAAGCTCGAACATCTGACTGTCTTTCAGAGTTTACAGACCACCCACCTATCATTCTGAAAATTGCCCCTTTTAAAGGAATCATTTAAAGCACTTCCAAGTGCTCTAGTTCAAAACCATTCCATAGAAGAACTCATTTCATTCTCAAAGGCCTCTAGACCGAGTTGCATGTGCATTTAATTCTAAGCCTCTTTGCTTGAAGTGGTGGTTAGCTGCAGCAGCATATAGTCCTGGCTTGGTTATTACGATTTAAAACAGAACTCAAAAGCTGAAGAGCAAATTTAGGGTGGAATTTCTCAACACTCTCTTAAGCACTTTTTAAAAGACCACATTACACTTCCAATATATTTAAAATACATTGTTCATGAAAACATTTTTTACTTGCACCATCTGACAAATCAGAAATATATGTCTTGGCATGATTCTGTTTTGACTGTACTGAGCTGGGGAGCAAGTACCATTGCAGTCTGGAGAAGCAGGCAAGAAAGTAGCTTGACTTTATAACACAGACCAATGACCCTCCTGCTCAACGTGGCCATGGACAGAGGACCATCCCCTGTTTGAAGGGCTGTCAAACCACTCTCTTCTAGTTTAAAAGCATCTTGGTTTAAATTACTGTTCAGTTTCAGTTTGGTTTAAAGTTGAACAACCATCAGGAGGAAGATTTTTTTTTTTTTGGTGTTGCCCATCAATAGAACTTGGACAGAGGAAGGTACATATTTCACCTGGTCACAATCTTCCAGACTGTGTTGAGAAGCAATTTTTCTCTAATTATAAATAGATTTGGCCTGAGGAACAAATCTAGTCTCCCCGAGATCACGGTCTGACCCTCTAGGCATCCCTAGATGGTTATGCCCCCTTCCTGTGGCCCCACTGCCTTGGACCCCTTGGACCACTGATCATTTGGTGATTCCCCAGTTTTTGTGCAGATTTCCCCCATTCTAAAAAGGCTGAAACACCTCTCAAAGGCTTATTTTTTATTAAAACATTTTTATGCCGCCCCATTCGCCAAAGCCTCGGGGCGGCTTACAACAATAAATTAAAACATCATAAATAACATTTTAAAATATATACATTAAAATAAGATACAAATATACAATATAAAATAAGCTGCCCTGGCCCGATAAAATTCAATAATATTATCATTTAAAATGCTGCTTAAATAAGAGTTTCAAGCCAAATTATACTGCTATGTTGACCCTGATTCTTTGGCTTTGGTTTTATCCTCCATTCAAATTTCTCTTATCTGCTCTGCTGGTTAGAAGTCACTTTCTAACTATTAACATTCATAGCTAGTAGTCCTTAAATGCACGGGCTTCCTCAGATAGACAACTGTGCCCCACCAATGTTGGAGCAGTACTGGCCAGGGCATTCTGGGAAATATAGGACTGTTTTCTGTCTACATGTACATTGGATTACACATTTGGAGTTTCATCTTTTCAATGCAATCTTCTGGGTGCATATTTCCTTGGTACCAGATATAAGTTCCTTCATTCATCCAAGAGTTGCATTAGAGTAGAGCAATATAAGTGTTATTTATTAAACAGCAGTTTGGAGATAAGTGTGTCTATAAATGTCAAATCTGGAAAAGTTGGCTAAGGAATCAGTTTTCCCAGTTGTATTAATTTTGCCTTTTCTCCCTGGTTCTTAGGCATGACTGTGAGCAAAAGGAAAAGGAAATTCCTGCTTTCCAAAATCACCTTCTGTGCTGACTGGAAAGCATAAACCATTGTGTACATCACCACTGTCTGTTGCCATGGAAGTGTGGTCAATGTCAACCTTATGACTTCACTCCAGAATAGAAGACAGGATACAAGAAATAAGTCTCTTGGCTAAACAAATACAACTTGATTAATAATTAGGGAAAATTAAGAAGGGCTCACAGTGGAACAGTATGGAAATGGAGTTGACATTTCCCAGGATTCATACCTTCCCTGTGCAGCATTATTTTTGCCTGTTACACATTTCTGTGGACTATTTTCTTGCTTGTCAGTTTTAGATTTCTTTTTTGAGCAGGCCTAAAGTCAAATGTATTAGGATCTGAGATAGCAGTTCATTGCAAAGGAAAACAGCAAGGAGCCAGACCCACCGAAAGTACAATATCCTGTATAAACGTTTCTCTTGACATTTACTCTTATCGGTTCATGTTAGAAGAACTGTAGGTGTCATGCAAAGCACTGTAGCTTTCCTGATGCTAAAAGTAGTAACCCACATTCAAGCAAAGAGATTGAATGTCAGTAATGATGATGAGAAAATTTGGCTGGGAAAGGCTCAGATATTGTTGGACACATGTTACCAGCAGTGCTAGTGTGGAAATGAAAGACGCGGGCATATGCTTTCTAAAATTATCCATGAAACTAAAACCAAGGGCAACATACTTAAAATATTCCTAGTGCTAGCCTGCAGGCAGTTTGCAATAGGCCACCAAAGGGCGCTTTCACAGTATCATTGCCTGCTTTCTGCCTTTGATATGAAGAGAGCATAACCACTGGATTTTGGCACCATCCTTAGCCTCTCTCTCTTTACCCTAATCATTCCTGCCTTTCCTGCATTTTTAACATTGTTGTCACAGGACCATGTGGCATGGTTTCAGCGGATCTGTCTTTTTCTTTCTTTCTTTCATTTTTTTGTAAAGACATTTTAATGCTAAGTAGGGATGACATTTGGAATATCCATATACTTTTTGATCATAGTGATGATAGAACTTCAAATCATATGGAGGGGATTAGGAATTCTGTTGAATTGATATACTACCCATCTTCCTGCTCAAAATTTCCCTTGCCTGAGCTGATGGTGGCAGTCTCAGGTCTTGTGTCTGCGGGATTTTCACAGCTATGCTGGCGCTTCATTGCCACCATAATAACCATGGCTCTGTCTTAACCAGTCCAAAGTAAATGCTAGTTCACATGCCATATAAAATTTTCTTGACTGGACAGGCAAAAGATGGTAAGAAGGCTGGGATATTACACATATCCTCTTGTCATGAGAAGATCAATTCTAGTTGAGATTTAAGCTTGCAGTAACTAGGGTAAGGAGATGCTCTGCTTTGAGGGGTCAATGGGTTCCAGTTGATTCCAATGAGCTCTAGGAGATTTTCCGCTGGTATGTCCAGCACTCCTGTCAAAGCTCTGTGGACTATGAAGATGACCCAGGGCAGCTGACATGTTCACTTTGGAGCCTCTCATCTCAGAGCCTGCTCATCTCCCTGTATACATACAAATTGAGGACATGGGAACTACGAGACAGCTGGAGCACAGCTAGAAGAAACATTTCTCAAATCCTACCAATCACAAATAATAGCTTATTATTGAGACTACCTGCTGCTGACAAAGGTGAAGCAGCAATTTTTCTCCTTCATCACAGCAGCATCTCACTGTCATCCAGGAGAGTTTTTCTGAGTGGTTTGTGGTCTTTTGGATTTTGGCTCAGTGGAAGGTCTGATGGAACCTTCAATAGCATGCTGTGACATGACTGCAAAACTTTTCAAGGACAAAACCAATCATACACGTCAGATTCCACCATTTAATCCACAAAGCTTTTCAGGAGCTGGTTGGACACTGTTGGCTGACTTTCATTTGTTAAGACTTGTGGGCAAGGCGCTTGGTAAAGTTTGATCAACCACATCTTTGCTTGATTCTTGCCCCAACACCCAAAAGGGGTAAGATTGATGGGGTCCAAGAGGTTATAATCTTTTCTTTATGAGAGGGAGTAGTCCTAGCCACCTTAAAGACTGTTTCTGAAACATACATACAAACAAACACTTGCACCCAGAAGTTCTGCATAATTCTAAGTCTGTGGCTAACATCCCTTTCCTGAACAAGGTGCTCAAGCAGGTGATAGAGCCAGACAATGGTGGGCAAAATGGATTTTATAGATCATTTCAAACTGGAATTTTCTGATTTTGGCATGAAAACCATTTTGATTGCCTGGTGGGAAGACCTTTGCCAGGAGAGAGTTGAGTGAGCACAACTCTGTTGACTTTTCTGGACCTCTCAATAGCTTTCAATACTATCACCCGACTGCCGCTAGTTTTATTTGTAATGATGCATTTAAATCCATCCTTTTCCATGATTTAGTTGCTTCAATATTTATTGCTATTTTAAAATTTATTTTTAATTAGTGTTGCTGCCTTTAAGTTTTAGAAAAAGAATTAGGAACTATAACAGAACTGCGAACATAGTACAGATACAGAAGACACCTTATATGACTTTTCCTATTCTCGTGTCATTGAACGGCTTCTCTTCATTTGTGGCTATTTTCAGTGTGATGCGTGTCTGGGAAACAGGATAACAAATATAGTTGGAATTTCACCAAAACAGTGGATTAACTATTGCTTCACCATAGCCCAGCATTTATGTTATAACACAGAAGTTGGGGGAAAGAAAGTTGGCCGTTTGTATGCAATGCTATTAATCCACTGTATCTTCTTTTGGTTTCATCATATAATCAAGATCCAAGCACTACACAAAGGTTTCTTTTCCTATTTTTCTACTACAATAAGTCTCTAGGTGGCACTGAACTATGAAAATATGCAAGTAGAAAAAGCATTTCCTTTTATTTTGGCAAATAATTTCTTTTCCATTTTCCCTGCTCAACAACCACTCAGCAAAGGTACTCTTTACACTCATAGCAGTGAAATTGGAGGATTGAATGGGTGGAAGACTCTGAAATCAGAACGCTTTACCATTTCGGTTTGATACCCACAGGCTTGTTCACTATGTTGGCTCACTTAGTTTTAATAATTAACAAAGGCTTTAGGAATGAGGGACAGTAGCACAAAAGAAGAATTTTGTTCTTGGTGAGGTGCTTCCTACCACCTTTCTATTTCTAGAACCAAAAGAAAGCCTTAATCTTAAATGTACAAGAGTTGATCAATACTGTCATGGATAGGACATTTTGGAGAGTTTTCATATATCGAGTCGCCATAAGTCAGAGACTACTGGACTGCATGTAACAAGAACCAAACTATATATTCTTCATAGTTACCTCTCTCTCTCCCCCCACCCTCAAGAAGTGGGGTGCTGCTGCAGGTCCTCCAGTGGGGAGGAAGGACTGTTTAACCTTTTCCTCTGGTGGTATTATTTCTACTCAAATCACAGCAGCTACATTTTTCTCCAGGGGAAAAGGTATGAAGAGAGCGTGACATCTTTCCTCATGGATGCAGGAACACTGCTAAAAGAAAAAATGTGAGTGGAAAAACAGCCCAAGAGGAAAATGTTCAATAGGTCTTACCTCCTCATTAGTGCTCTACTTAAGATGGAATCCTCACATGGTTGTCTTTACTCTTAATAACAGTTAATAAAAATACTCTTATTCTGCCTTATCAGACCTTTGGACCATCTAACCCAGTATTGGTGACATCAGCTGGCAGTGACTCTGCAAAGTTTTGGGCACGATTTTTTCCTGCCCTATCTGGAGCTTGAAACCAGAAACTTCTGCATGCAAACAGATGTTCTATAGTCCCTCTCCAGGAATAGTATACGCAACTGTATCTAACATGAGCTTCACCCTAATTAAAACAGCAATGTTAAGGACTCATTTGAAGATCTGAGCCTCGCAGACCTGTTGGTTAAATCCACCAGGCTAATCCACATGGGAAGAACTGCATACTAAGCTGCATGACAGCTGTTAGTAAAACATTGCATCATTTACACAAGCATAGCTGTGCAGATTTTGTAAATATGATATGGTAAAATTATATACATTATACATGAAACGGTTTCTATAAAAGTCCAAAATATAGTGCAAAGCAGATGTAATGACTTTGGGCACAAGATACAATTAAGGGACTGATAAGAGGAAAGATGCTGTACCCCAGATGTTATGCTAAGATCTGTACGGAAGGTGTAGCCACTTATTTATCCAAATGTGTGCTATAGGGTAGAGAATTGGAGGTCTTGTGGTAGCTATCATATTCATAGCCCCTAGGCCAAAGATTGCACTTTGAATAGCTAAATGCAGATATTTGCGGAAAGAGGAGACGATAGCAAGTTAGTGGATTATCTTTAAAGTAATAACACATTTTTCTGTGCAAGGCATTTGTTGTGCAGTCATGATCCCTTGCTAGTGGAAGTTTGCAGGTCCTTTACATTATGCTCTCATCTTCTCAAGCCCTCTCCCACATTTTCCAGGCATTTTTGCACCTGGTTTTAGAACAAGGTTAATAAGCTATTCAATTTCAAACTGGAGTCAAAAAATTGTGTATTATGGCAAATCTTTATGCCGCAGCTATTCCACAATGTCACATTATGGTTTGCTAATAGAATACATAAAAAGGCGCACACAAATATAAACCCAGGGGGGAAACAGGTAAAAAACATACTTTTTCTCTTGCGATGAAAAGCAGGAAAAGCCTCAGTAATGCAGTGAGTTAAGCCTCTCATATAGAGAAGCCCTTAAAATAGACAATGCACAGCACTGGTGTGCACTTGTTTACTCGGGATTCATTGAGAGAGAAGCCTGGAAGTGAAGACAAAGTTGGGCAAGATTTGCAGAAGCTCGACAAGTTGGTCATCCTAACTACAGTATTACAAATTCTTGTGACAATCAGGAGTGTTTTTAAAAGCTCGATACCACATTGTAATATGACTCAATGCATTTTGGAGAAGCGCTCATAGGTCATATTCCAGGGGTGAGTGGAGCATAAGGCAAAGGAGACAGGACCAGAAATACCAGCTTATTTTTCTTTCTACTAGGAACTCACCCTTAGGACAGGATTTATGCTGTAAAAATTGGGGGAAAACTACACAAAATCCAGGTAGCCACCAAAGGACCAGTGGTTGAGGGAAAGGCTTTGGGATTGGGGAGAAGAAATGTGACCTTCTGGGGCCCAAATTGGGACCTCTAGAAGGCTGTTTGGTTCCCAGGCTTGAGTTCTGATCCCTTCCTCTCAACTTTGGCATATCTATTCATTGACAGAGACAAAGGACACTAATTAATGGAAAACCAGTGGAGTCAGATCACCTCAACCTGTATGGATAAGCATAGCAAGCTTATGGATCTGGCAGAGGGCCTGGAGATCCAACCTTTTTGGAATTATTGAATTTGCTAGATTTGCTTATTAGTGGAGGACTGGTAGTGCTATGAAACTGGTCACTGAAACTCACTGTCTATTGGGGTCTTTCTATCCTGCGATTCTTGGTCAACCGGTATATCTGTAAAGGGATTCACTGTACCCTGTGGGAGGTCCAGGCCTGCTTCTGTGCAATGTTTCATATAACTTCGCAGCCAAGAATTCCTTTTATTCAGAAGCTGAATGATCCATGGATGGTGCTAGGATCATTTGAGGTCTGGCTAGCACAGACTAGCCCAGACCTTGATTCATAGTAATACTCTAAAAGAGTCTAAGAATCTTGCAAATGCCAAGGCATTTTCAGGGGAAAGAATTGGGAAAGAATTACCTTATTGTCACAGTCTGGAACTCCCAGATAATGGAACTCCCTCCCAAAGTTCGTATGTAAGCAGTGTGAAATAATTGTAGCATGACCAATTGTGAGCGGGCTATGCAATAAGCTTGGGACTTCATGAAGAGTTTAATAGAATACTTTCCTGAGGCTTCTTCTATCAGCTTCAAGGAAGGATGTATTTCTGACAAAAGAGGTATTTTTCCCCTCCCAGGTTTTCACCTCTGCCTTTCTGTACGTTAATACACATTCCAAAACACTGCACAGGGTGGCACTGTGACATACAGGATTCCAAAAATACAGCATACATCTGTAGCGAATAATGGCAGCATCCAGGAAAATGCTCATTCAAAACGGATGTAAAGCATGCAGAAGGCTCCGGAGGATGACAATGTCCACTACCTTCCTTGAGTGAGAGATCCTGAATGCATAGTAAATGCCTTGGGTAGAAAAGTCACTAGAGTTCTTGCAACAATTTTTCTCAGTAAAGCTTTACAGCTCTTTGGCTCTATACACATTTACTAGGTATTTATTGATTTACTGATTTATTATATTTATATCCACTTTTTTCCTACAATGAAACCTGGTACAAGCTTGCCAGTGCATTCTGGACTACAGAGGATTCTTCATCAGGGATAAAACTATTCCAAATTGTGTTACTCTGTGAATCCATGGCTTTGGTTCTTGGACATCTGGCAGCTTGCATCAAATTGCTTCTGTGCTGAGGCAGGCATGCAACATATGTACTGCAGTGGGCTGTAGAATAGCACCAGCAGCTCCGTACAAATTCTAGCAAGGCAGGCTGATATTCAACCTGCCATTATGCCCAGGTTGATCCTGCCTGCTTATGGGCTGGATCCAGACTCAGTTAAATGCTTTTCACATCCACTGGAGGAAAAGGAGGTTTAAGGTAAGTCATTACTAACTTGCCCATTGATTTTGAGGGAACTAAGCTCAACTCCTTTGGGGAACAAGTCAATGGAGCTTCCCATAACCCTGCAAACTCGGTTTCACGGGCTTCCCATTCAGGATGGGAGAATTGCAGAGGTGGTCTTCATATCCATGTTCCTCCGGTTCTGAAAACTAGCTGAACAGGTGATTTCTGCCATCTAGCTGTAGTTCCTTGGACAGGAGGGAGAAGGCTGGAGCACTGGCAAGATACATTGCTTCCTGGTAGAGCCAGTCTTCTCCTTACCCCCACACCTCCAGAACCCCCCCCCCCTTTATCTCTTTCCATGCCAGCTATGAACAGTGGAAGGAAATCCTAGCTCTTGGGTCAGAGCTTTTTTCTGATCTTGGACCTGGGACTCTAGATGACCCTTTGGCCCTCTAGATACTCTCTGAGGGCCATAGGATCTCTGCTCATCTGGATAGGACCCCCTGAGGTTCTTGGGCAGGATGAGGTTGTGCCAGGATGTGGGCATGCAATTTGACCACTTCCAAGAGACTTGGGCTGATGCTTTGAGTCAGAGTAGAAATGCCAAATGTATAAATTTCAGTTTCTTCCCATTTATTTCTCCAGTCTTACATGCCGTTTATCTTAACTTGAGAATTTTTCCAATTTTAAATTTGATTCATCTGAAATGCTGCAATTTCACCATCCAAAAATCTGCATAAAATGTGCGCATGACCATATGCCTGGCACTCTCAATCCATTCATGTTTTGTAAGCATTTTTGCTCTATGTTCCTAAATTCTGATTATAATCATTAGTTTCCTTAGGATATGACATTAGTTCATCATGTGTGCAGTCACTATCTATGAAACACATACCTTGTTTACATCTAGCTGCTGCCAAAACAAGTGTTTGTTCTTTTAATAGGAGAAAGCATATACAGAGCATCCTCAGAAAGTAACAGCAGCAAAAGTTTGCTGCTGTCACTGCACTTTGGTGCCCTCTTCTGGCATTTCATAAGCAGGACTATTATTCCCAGGATCAACATTTTTATCATAGTGCTGCATTAGACAAGATAACGGAAGTAAGCTGTACTGAAATAGTCAGGGCTTTTTTTGCCATAGAACGCACTAGAATGGCGTTCTGGCACCTTTTTTTGACGGATTTTTCCACGTGATTTTGAATCGCCCTGTCGGGCGTAGCAGGTTGGCGGCAAAATCATTAAAATGGTGCATGTGGGCTGCTTGTGTGTCCACGCTGGTTGTGATGGCGCTGCTCAGCTTTTGATGCCGCTCGGCTTGTGCTTGGTCATGTGGTCGCACACTGAGTGCTTACTGCGGGCGGCGACCATATGTTTCATTACACAGTGTTGGTGTGTGTAGAGTGACCGGCTATGTGCAAAAAGTAAATTATTTATTTATTTATTTAAAAGTTGGTGAATTGAAAATCTTTAATTTTTAGTGTAAAAGTGTGACCCCAGATTTTAAAATGAAAAAAAAAAATTACTACTTACTTCTCAACCACCAGTCCTGCTAATAAAAGATTACCCTAAAAAAATCCTAAATAAAAGATGAACAAGATATGAGTCCCAGCACCATTTTTTTTTACCAAAAAGCACTGGAAACAGTTAAATATAATTATGAATTAAGTGCTGCAGCACCAGATCACCTGTAAAGATAATCCCTTTGTATTTCAATCTGTGATTTGCTTTCATAATCAAGCTGATAACCAGAGTTTAAAGAAAGCTAAGAGGATAGGAAGGAGACAGTAAATTATTAAGACTTTAATTTGCTTCTGTTTACATGTGTTCACATAAACAGCAATGTAGTCAGTATATATTAAGTAGCAGTTATTGTATATTATATTATATGAGTTTTGGGATGATAGGAAAAGTTTAAAATCTACAGAGACTCACACATCAATGACCCAAGATAACCATCAAGGGATCTGGCATTCCCAGTCTATTTGAATAAGGGCAATCAATCTAAGATAAGCCTTCAGGTAAAAGAAAAAAATTCTAGAAGTATAGCACACAGATAACATTATTAAAACCGTTGGTGGCATTTTTAGAGGAGCCAGCATGGTTTAGCAGTTAGAGTTAGGAGATACAGTAGTTGGAGCAAGGAGATACAGTTACAGCTGTCTCTTCCATGAAGCTCATTAGGTGGCCACGGGTGTATTACAGTCTCTCAGGCAAGCCTGCCTTACTGCTTTGCTTTGAGGATAACACTGAGCATGAGAACAGGAACCTTGTATATTGCCTTGAGCTTCTTGGAGGAAATGTAACAAACAACATATTGAAATTGAAGATGGGGATGTTAAATTCAGGTGGCTTGCTGCCTTAAGTTCCCCCTCCATAGAGATGGACCTCTGCTATCAAGATCAGCCAGCCACCATCAAATTAATTGCACATGTTCAAGGGTAAGGCTGAGGGCACCGTACACATAGACAGCACATCTTTGTTCATATATTTCCCCAACAGACTTCATTTCCTGTTATTATTAGACTAGGAAAAAGCTGGTTTCGATGTTAATACCATCACTCATGAGCTGCAGTGGGTAGTTGGCTATCTCTACAGTTTTTGAGTTTTGTGTGTGGGGGGGAACCCCTTGCAGTATGTATTCATTTTACCATTAATTGATAGAATCAGTGTTCCTACTTGAAACAAACCTAATTAATTTTTTAAGGTTACAGTTAGTGAGTGGATTGTTACTATTCACTGCAAAAGCATCCATTGCTAATTAATTGTATGATCAAAGCTGCCAATCTTGAAAATATTTATTCTTGATCTCACTGAAGTCATATGCATGTTACAAAAAGAAATGGTTTGAAGGTTTGTAATCTTTCCTTTACCTCTGGGCAGAATGTTGTAGTTACCATCCACATGGAAAAACACTGGTATGTTCTCATGGTGATTCAACATTAACATAATTTTTCTATTTAAAAAACTGTCATCTACAACTAAATCATTTTAATGTCCTCTGAGTCACTTCCACAAAATGCAATGGGATATTCAATCCAGCTGTGAAAAGCAAATTCAATATTAATATGTACATATGTGAGTAGTGCTATCTCTATGTTCCATCAAGGAATGCCAAATTCTGCATCAAGAAAAACAATATTCTGCATTCAGAATGTATTATGGAGGTCCAGTAACATTCTCATTTACACATTTCCTATGCCTATTCCCATCCCGCCATGGTTTGATCTTGTACCAGGAGAAGTACAGGAAAATAGTGACCTTTACATCAGTGAAAAAGAGGAGATGCATTACCAGAAAAACAGGACAGTGAACTGCATAAAGATTGTTAATTAGAATTAATCAGTACAGGTGCAGATTTAGCACTAAATATAAATTGAACTGCAATTCATCTCACTGTTTTGAGGAAGACTGCAATCAGGTGTCCCGCTCAATCTGTCAGCCAGGTGTTAACAGTTAATGGGCACAGTTGAAGCCCTTGCTCTCGTTTCACAGTTCTTTAAACCTGATCTGAACAGAATAGGCCTTCAAACAGAGGAGTGTTCTCTATAAAGTAGGACAGGTGGCTATCTTAGAGCATGTAGGAAGTTATATAAGTAAGCGGACCTTGTACGTAGAAGCTTGGCCACCACTGAAAGAAATCCCGTTTTGGCTGTTCTTTTTCATCAGGCCTTGGCCCAGGATGTACTACTGCATTGGTTGGAATTGGGGCCCAAGTGGCCTAGGAAATGGCTCAATGATCCAGGGGATGCCTAAGTGAACATGCACTAAGTTTGATGGGAATTGTTTTATCCAACTGAATATGAGAAGCATAAACAAGAAGGCAGAACTTGCTTCTGGACAGCAAAAAGGATAATGGTGGTGAATCAGTATGATGAGTAAAAATTGGCCTACATTGTCCAGTAAGAGGACAAAATTGTACGGGAGGGAATTCAGTGACAGTTTTGGGCTATTGTGCTCCCAGGGATCCATTCTTCTGAGAAAAAGCGAAGACATCCATGTTGACCAAAAGAACATTTCCAAAATCTGTATCACCATAACATCTTTATTATGAGCCTACCAAAGCTCACAAAATAGTGTGTAAACCTTCAAGCTCTGCAGGACACATAATCAGACATAATATATAAAACAAAAGAGGAAAAAAAGATGGGGAAGGGGAAAACATGATTGATGTTTATGTCCTGGAATTTGTATTTGGTTACTATTTGAAGATGAAAAGGTGGAAGAGGATTGCAGACTTTTGAATTAGCCTATACCACAGGGCTTGACAACCTGTGACCCTTCAGGGTCTTGAAGTATTGTCCTACAAATCTCATCAGACCCAGCCATCATAGCCAGTGATGAAAGGCAATGGAAACTGAAGGCCAAAGCATCTGGAGGTCCACAAATTACCCAGCCATATTGTATCTGGGATAGTCCCAACTGTTGCTTGAAAGAACAAATAAGCAGTGTATGATGCACCAGTTTTAAGATCTAAAATCCAGCAGGTATTCAAAAACTTCTCCGCTCTTAGGCAAAATGTATCAGCTCCTTGGTTGGCAGTAAATAGAAGTAGGGAGAAACTGGACAGTTTTTATATTAACACTGGAGATAATTTTAGATGGGGTACTAATTTAAAAATGTCAGTGCAAAACAAATTGGATAGCTTTACTTAGAGTTGGAAGACATGTATCTTCAGAGAATAATTTTATTCAAGGAGGTTTTCAGTAAATTTGCCTTCCAGCAAACAGGTGAAAAACTATTTTTGCTTTATCTATGAGATATCAGATCTGGAGAAACTGCTTAGACTTTTCAAAAGAAAGAAAATAATAGAAGTAATTGATACAAACTTCAGAAAGAGGGAAAAACAGTTCTCTGGAATTTAAACTTGTCTGAAAATCATTATGTTTTGCATAGATAATAGCTCCAGATTTAGTCAAAACAGACCCACTGAACCCAATCAGATAAGGTGTGGGACCAACCTAAGTTTTTATTTCAGTGGGTTTACTCTGATTATAATGAACTGACAACTCAGCTCATTCACAGTAGATTTTAAGATAGAATTCTGACACAATCAGAGTACAATCCTACCACTCCGAATGGCTTTAAAGGAGAACACAGGAAAGCTAAATGGAGAGGGTTCATGTCACTAAGCATGATGGCTATGTATTAACTCTGGTATCAGAGCCACTCTACCACTGAGTGCCAGTTACCGAGGAACATGGGCTATGTGCTCAAACACTACCCGAGGACTTCCCCCAAGGCATCCAGTTGGCTACAATGAGAGCAGAATGCTGAACCAGACAGGACTTTGTTCTGATGTAACGAAACTCACCTCATAGTCTTGGGCTTGCAGAATAAGTCATGCAGTTCTTGAATCCTGACATATAGATATTATTCATTTAAAACATTTATATGATGCCTCTGTTTACATAACCAACATTCAAAGCCATCAAGTGTTGACTTACCCTCCCTGAATACTGCAAATACGTCAACTGAACAGCATGGACCAGTAGTTATGAACAGCCCCACACTTGCACTATTTCCAGCCCAAAAGCAAGTTTCACTATCAATCACTGGACTGAAGGCAGGTTCTAATAGTAAAATAATTGAGATTTGATGTACAACTCCTCAAGCAAGGAGCACTAGTCAGAGGCATATTCAAATGCTGATTGAAAGCAGCAGAGGAGAAACTGCAAGTTGTACAATGCAGCATTCATGACTGAAGCAGAGGAACCCGGAGTCAGTGGTAAGACAATCTGTTTTCTATTTTCTTAGATGCAAACCCACAATGCACACCTTGAAATTCTTTCAGATACGATCAAAGCCACCCTCACTGAGCAACAGACAGTGGTCTATGTGTTAGAGCTCACTTAGGAATATAGCAAGTGTACTGAAACCCCTCTCGCACTGAAATCAGAGGGGAAAATGTAATGCCAGACGCCCCCATATTTTAATACAGATCTCTACATTATTAATTTCTTTTCATAGAAAAAGCTTTTGTTGGTGTGCTTTATTCTTTAAAGTTAAAATCACAAGGAACCTGCTGTCTCTGTTTCTCTACACATATACACACATGCTGCAAACCCAGGAAACCAGGTTAACTTGGAATCTGAGTGGGTGGTTCAGTAGTTTGATACTTTAAAAAAAATTAACAATGAAAAACTTCATGT
This sequence comes from Varanus komodoensis, assembly GCF_004798865.1. Classification (NCBI taxonomy): domain Eukaryota; kingdom Metazoa; phylum Chordata; class Lepidosauria; order Squamata; family Varanidae; genus Varanus; species Varanus komodoensis. Next base: position 2,056,380 of record NW_025335661.1, read on the forward strand.
GATGAAGCAACTGTTCCATTCAGCTTTTTAACTGACTGCAATATAGCTGAAATCATGTTTGTTCAACATTTAAGAATGTGAAACAAGCATTTGTTTTAAAATAGCTGCTTTTTCAAACCTAAAACATTTATCAACTTCATGCCACTATTTAAACACATCAATTTTGCACTTTAGTTTACTAATTTAAAAAAAAAAATTAAATTAGATTTTTTTAAAAAATTACTAATTCTTGATCACTTTCTTTTTAACCACAGGTAAGCAGAAGTAATGGAATGCAGGAAAGCAAAATGTATCAGTTTCATAGGAAAGTCAATGTATTAAATTAAATTCATTGTTCATATTTACTATTTGGAAACATGGATAAATAGAAAGAGTATTTCTAAATACCCATTAAGGGTATTTTCCTTAATGACGTCTTGTGTATATAGAAGAGCACTGGGTGACCCATGGCCAGACTTTGGTCTAATTTCTTACAAGCACTTGGGCAAATTCTGTACAGGTGGGGGAAGCCCAGATTGAGGGAAGGAGGATCAAAGAAAAAAAGTGTGAGATGTGCTGAAATGGATGGAGCCATGGAAAGAAGGTGAGAAATCCATGTACCAGAAATCTTTTCATACCTTTAGCAAGAATGACCATTCTTTCCCTCTGCTGGTCAGAGAGAAAAAGAGAAGCGACAGAAGCAGGGGCAGGGAAGGGGGGAAGGCAGTTAATATCTGACAAAAGGTCCCCCATCACTGCCAAAGAAGAAATATTGCTTTATTGATGACTTAAGTACCTTGGGCGAGGTGTCTGGCATTTCCATGCTTCTCCCTGACACATGTACAATAGCTAAATTCTCTACCAGTGGTGCATCCTTCCAGTGATGAGATGTATTTCAATCAAAAGACAAGGAGCAATGAGAACTGTAAAACTGGAACGCACACTGAGTTTGATACCATAACCTTAGGAGAGTTTCACAGCTGCATTTATGGCATGTGGTGTCTTCTGTGAATTTACAAGGGCTGAGCAGAACTGTCATGGATATGACATTTTGGAGCACATTCATTCACAGGGTCATCATAAGTCAAGATGTATTGTTGGGGGCTTAAAAGCTGTGGTAGGTCAAAGGAATCAGAATCAGAAGAGAACCCAAAGCTGGCCTATTCCAACCTCTTGCAGAAGTAGGGATATTGTAACAGCAAAGAAGCAGCTGCTAAAGTGTCCTTGACAGGTGGCCAGCTGGCTTCTACTAAGAAAGGAGACAAGAGTCCATCACCTTGTTTTCCAGATCCTCTTGTAAATGTGAAAGAGTTTGGGATTTTTTAAAAAAGACTTTGTCCTTTATTCTTCTATACTATGTTCTTTTATACTATGGATCCTACAATTGGTGGCTGAAATGACATGAATGCAGTGAAAACTGTTAAACATTCCACTTATTACATTCCACTTCTGCAATGTTCAATTCAGAAAAATGAAAATTAAGGACTTGGCTTGTTGCATTCAGAAATGTTCTCTGTAAGATTATTCTAGGATTACTACCTTGGAGCTTTGTAAATATAATAAAAATCGTTAGACGATTAAACTTTGGTTCCACGGTTCTTTTTTATTCTGATGGTATTGGTCACATGGCTCCTTTTACATCATTAAATGTGCATCATCAGTATTGTTCCATGCATAGTCAAGGAAATTGGTTTGATTTTGTACTCAGACTACAATCAATTTTTACTCTAGAGGACAAAAATGCATAGAAAACAAAATATTTATGTTGTTACCTTGTAGTAATGTTGTAAATAATCTTAAGCTGATAGAAGGAACGTTCATATTGATTCTGGTGACCTTATAGGCAGTATAAGACAGAGAAAATGCAGCCAAACATCCAATAATGTTTACTTATCCATTTCTGTTCAGACAGAACCATGAGATACAAAAAATGTATGACTAGAAGTTGAAAATTTACATATAAAGGACATGTGCCATTATAGTACATAAAGACCTTTGCAAAACTTTGTGCAGAACCCATGAGATTCAAGCAAGCTCTCATGTAATCTCCACAACTGCCTCTCACCTTGTTTCGTAGATGAGCTAGTCCTGGTCTACATCACTGAAAGAGCTGTCTATCAATGGCAAGTGATGCTTAATTAAGTAATTGAATCTACATATTCCACCCCCCACCCCCCCAAAAAAGAATCTCAAGACATTAACATAAAAAGATAATTCCTCCTTTATCTGAAATTATTGTATGCTCAGTCTGAAAGTAATCAGAGTGAACTCGGCAGCCACTGGTTCAATCTGGTTTCCTTTCCCTGGTTGATTTTAGTGTTATTTCAGTGGAACTATTTTCTTGGCCAAGAATTCTTCTGCTCTAAAAGTACTCCTATTTATATTTGTATTTCCAACCTCAGTTCCTCCAGTTCCCCATGGCCTTTAGCATAAGTTACAATTATCTCTGCTCTGTCCAAACAATAATTCTTCTTCTCTAAAGTTTGACATACAGATCTCCATGTCAACAGAAGATAAAAGTTATTCCTACTTGTGTATCAGTTCTGTCCCATGCATGTATAATAAAGCTCCATATCCCTTGAATGACTGATAAATGACAGTGAAGGTACAATATCACATATGGGGGCATCTGTAGAAAAAATAGCAGTTCAAATCTGATTTAGATAACGGGATACCTGAGTGGGAATTCTTTTTGAAATCACAGGTGGTTATCCACTCAAAAGAGAGCCAGTGTCATGTAGTGGTTGAGAGCATGGGACTGGGACTCAGATGATCTGGGTTCTAGACCCTGCTTATCCATGGAGCCAACTGGGTGACTTTGGGCTGGTCGCGGACTCTCAGCCCAACCTACCTCACAGGGTTGTTGTTGGGATAAGATGGAGAAAGAGAATGATGTAAGCTGCCTTGAGCCCTTTGTAGGAAAAAGGCAGGATACAAATTGAAAAATAAATAAATAAAAAGTAGAGTGATCTTTGTATCACCAAAACAGGATAGCATTTGGCCTAATATTTGTATTTGCTGATTTATATATGAAAATGAATGTTTAAAAATGATTATACTTTAAATAGAAGTGGAGAAAACTGACCAGGTGACCTGTGTGCAAGCACAATCTGCAGTCCAGGTTGTTCTACCTGTATATACGGATGACTGTTCTCCCTTCCAATTCCTGATCAACCAGACTTGGATTGAAGAGCCCTCAAACAGAAGACTATCCTCTATAAGAGAGGGCATATGGCTACCCTATTTAATTGAAAACTATAGTTGGAGGTGAAGTCATGTTTCTAGCATGCCTTCTTGAAAACATCAACAAACCCCAACTTCTCCCACAAAAAAACCAATTCACATTGTCCTAGCTGATCATTTGTTGAATGGATCTGTTCCCTATGTATCATTTGGCTTGATGATTGTGTGCTTGAATTATCTGGATTACCTGGATCCAAGTCTAAGAACCTTCTATTATTTCTTCCTGGAAATGGTTAATTGTGTCTCTAAGAAACAGACCCCCAAAACCATAAAACTTATATCACTAAGTCAGGAAAAGACAGGTGGAGAGATCTGCCTTGAATGAATGAAAGAGCATCATTTGAGAAAGGTGCCTCCACTAATTCGGATGAATTTTCCTTCATCTTCCCCTGCTTCATATTTCAACATGATCTCTCAACCCTCTGTGTAGCATTTTCAAGGGTCTGGGGTGGGAACTGCTGGGTAGAGGAGAAAGAATGGCAAGTCCCCCTTTTACCCATCCAGTTGCACATATCTAAATTTGGATCTAGTCCAAAATTGACTTAAAAAAAAACCAAGTCTCTAGGTCTACAATCTCAGTCCCAAAGCCACCCTACATATTAATTCTGAGTTGCCTTTCTGAAGGCTCACACCAAAATCAATTCAATTATATGTGGATACAGATGAACATTTCACCAATTAATCTTGGCTGGTTATAGCTCAATTACATTATAGCATCACAGAAGACTCACAACTGGTACATAATATAGCCTGAATTTACCTCTGGTTATTGATTTCTACCAAATGTTCCTTGCCAGGATTAGAAACCTTCCCAAGTGATGGACTGTAAATGAACTGAATGTTTTCACAATATGGACAGTAATTACTAACTCCAAGCACAGCTGTTCAGCATTATGCAGCTACAAAATTTCTACTTTTCTCTCTATTGCTTCACATCTGAGTTAAATTACAGATTTGTAGAACATGTGTGTGGTTGCGTGAGTGCACGTGCATGTATGCTAGTGGGCTTCTTCAATGAATCTCATTTAACCATATGGAAAACTCTTTAAATTTTCATTCCACAAAAAAACCTGGGCTATTCGAAACTCAAGAGATGAAAGATTGAATACCTACAGAGGCGCAAAAAGGCATGTTGGTGAATAGGGAAACATTTTATGTTCTCAAGGATGGAGTACAATAATGAACTTCACAGAAAATGCTGACCATTTTTGGTACATTAAACAAGACATTTATTCATGAAAAGAAAAAATATAAGGCTCTCAAAAATCATCTCTGAGCTGTATACTCACTCAATGAAGGTGGCCAACTAGTAGTGTTTGATCTGTTCCATGATAGCACTGCCAAGTTTTAATCAAAGTGGTATACAAAGTTTGCTTATGCTTTCATTCAATGGAAAAAAATGGCTTTCAAAACTCATGAGAAGCCATTAACTAGAATGTCAGTAAAACGTTGCAGCATATGCTAACTGGGGTGCCTTTCTAATCTCCCTGTAAGCTAAAGGGGGCTCAAGTTGGCCAATCCCCCCCACTTCCGTTATTTCATTTAAAGGGTTTAAATTAAATGGGTCTAATTTAGCCTCATTTAAAAGTCTTAAATGGCAGCCTGTCTCAGCCCTACAACTTCTTATCTAAGCCCTAACTTCCTACTGTCAGGACCAAACCTGGCTGGCCCTGCAAGCATCTACAGAACCGGGGAGCCCTCTGCAGGCCCGCACAAGGAGCAGCTGGGAAGCGACTATGCAGAGCAGCTGGAGCCCCGGAGACCCCCCTGAGAGGCTTCGCTGCACTGCTGCTGTGGCCACAGCAGCACCTGCCATCCTCACAACTCCTCGCCCTTTGGCTCCTCCCAGTGCTGTGCTCTGCTCAGTGCTCCAGTTTGCTCCCATCTTGCTCCTATTGTTCCTGCCTTGCTCCAACCTGCTCCTGCTGTGACTGCTCATCCAGTAATCAGACTACCTGCACACTGGCAGATGCACTCTTTTCTTCATCCCTGCCCTTGACTAGTTGCACATTTTCTGACTTCCCATCCTCAAAGCCTTTTCCAGTGGCCCAGATTACAGCAACTAGCCCACTGCTTGTAGAATGTCTGTTCAAGCTGTTTTGGAACTAAAAGAGCCCTGGGATGATCGGGGGAAGCCCTGGAACAGGGAGACTTAGTGTTCTGTTGAAACTGTGTGGTCCTCCTGTTTAATTGATGAACTGTCACATTATGGATCTAATTCTTTTGTGCATTTCACCTTTTAAGCAGCTGAAAATCTTCCTTGCTTACCTATCCTATAAAATCACCTGTGTTTGCAACTACCTCAGAGTGCTTGCTGATATCCGTCAGGATTAGTACAGGTTATTAGCGCTGCCGTGCATTCAGCGGTAGCCTCCATCACCCGATTATGCACACATGGTATTGATTTATGCAGCCATCACATTGGTGAAGGCAGAGTGGGAATTCAGGCATATGAACTCAAAAGCACCATTATAGGTGGAAATGCATCAAGCTAATAGAGTGTACCTCAGAGTCCTACTGCACAAGGCAAAGGAGGCAAGTGGCCAAATTCCATGCTTGAAGGATAAGCCAAAACAACCCTGCACCTGGCAGCTGAATCATCCTGAATGCATAAATAGCTGAAATGAGACTTAGCCACTTGATTTCTTTGTTTTCTTTAGCATAGGCCCAGGAGATATTTGATGGGCTGGCACAAGGTGGCCTGGGAACCTACACTTCAGTCCAGGATTCTGTGCAGCAGTCACCAGATAGCATGACACATCCTGTGTGGAACCACGCAGCTTTCAGTAACAACCTGTCTGAGGTGTTTTGGCAGAGTGTTAAGACTTCCTACAACAGGCCCAATGTTTCTGACCCAAGGCCCAACAGGCCCAAGACTTCCTTCCAAACTGTTTGAGAAAGATCTTCACCTTTGAGTGCTGGGTGCTTTACCACCCTCCAGACATGTGGTCCTTTATCTCTGTGTATTTCTCTCCTACTGTTGACCATCTTCCCATGGCAGCAGGCAACCCTCTGAGATGAATCTGAGGAGATCCAGGTTCTAGACCCCATTTAGTCATCAGGAGCACTGGGTGACTTTGGGTCAGCCCAACTCTCAGCCAATCCTACTTCATAGTGTTCTTAGAGATGCAGAAGATTATGTAATCCACCTTGGTTTCCTTGAAGGACAAAATGTGCTTGCTTCTAGGCATACATTTTAAAGTCCCCACAGATCCATTACAAAGAATATAAAGCTACTTATGTCAATTCAACTCCTTTATTATGTGAGCAGTCAGTATGAGATCATACTCTCCAGATATAATAGAAATAGCAGGTAAATACAACCAGACCACATCAGTAAAACAGGATTTTCAGTCAATAGGTAGCATATCTCAGAACATCTATAGCATGAACATGTTTGACGTAGAAATATCACAGTAAGATGCCTCTAGTGTTGGTAGGAATTGCCATATGTTCTAAGAGCACTATGTGAAGAACGTCTTTGACAAATGGAAACTGAAGATCATACTTAAACTCAGGGATATTTGTTTTCTGAGAAAATAGGTCAGTAACTGAAAGACTGCGAGTGAACTTTTGAAACTGGCCCTGCATTTTATTTGTTTGCTGGTATTTCATTTCTACACAATCAAATAGCTGCAACTTTCTGGTCAGTTTATAAAATATAAAAGATAGTATAAAATGGAAGCAGCATTAAAAGCATCATTATGAGATCAGCATATAAAAGTGTAAAACCAACACATTTAAATCACATATAAAACATTAACGTGACTTATTTACACAGCTAGCAATCTCCCAATAGAATAGTAACTAAATGCCCTGTGATGAAGGACAGTCTCAACCTGGCATAAAAAAAAAAAATTAAAGTGGCCCTCCACGAGAAGGGTTTTTACATAGCTGGGGGTCCACCACGGAAAGGGCCCTTTTCCTTCTTGCAACCAAGCAAGCCTCACTGGCAATCAGAGCAGGGCCCAGATAAAAAGGCAGATTGAGCTAGGTAGATTGTGGCTGTGATAGGCATCCCATCAGGTATTATGGTTCCAAGCAATGTAGGGCTTTACCTGACACAGCAGTTGCATTTAAGCATATTAGACTTACACTGGTGTTTACCACAGGAAGCGCATACGCGAAGACCAATAGATACACATCCTTAAAGAACAAGCATCTTGCAGTCCAACCAAGATCCTCATGCATTTAAGGACATGCATCTGTTCACATTTTAATGTCAATATTTCCCAACCTGGTACCTTCCAGATGTGCAGAACTACAACTCCTATCATCCCCAGACAGCATGGCCAGTGGGAGATAGGTGCTTTATGGCATGTTTGTCATAACAAAACATGATGCTAATCTGGTAGCAAAAACTAAAATGTGTTAGCTCAGACAAATCTTTGTGTTGCTTTAAAAGTTTCAGGTGATACTGCTCATCAAGAAAACACCACAGAAGATCCACATATTTGCTTATTTCATTCAGATGGGAACTCTGAACTGTTCCTCTCCTGCCCCTAAAATGATATAGGCTCAGGGCCTGACCTTTGGTAGTGGATCCTGTCTCTCAATTTTTCTGATTAACAGCGGCTTTTGTAGCGAATACTTCCAAGTCGCATGGTCAGAGCTTCTCTTCTCTGCCTGTGTAATGAGCCCCAGCCTAGTCCCAGATCCTAGAAATCCAGGTCAGGTTTTACCTTGTTGAATGTCTCCCAGCCCCAGTACTCAGAGGGGTACCCACATTGTTTATTTAAAACATTTTTATGCTGCCCCCATGGCAATGAAGCCCTGGGGCAGCTCACAACAGAAACAAAATACATAAATAACAATATAACAATAAAAAATTTAAAAACCTACATTCCCACATACGTACTTATTTATCTGAACTGATTGACATGACATACCATTGCAGTTAGTTATTTAAAAGCTATGAGGAACCACGCTTATGAGGCTGACAACTGTTATTCCTAAATGGGAATTGTTAGGATTCCGGTCCATGTCTGTGTCCATGTACAGGGCAGCGATATATTATTGCTACAACAAGCTATTGAATGCTTTAACAAATGCTAGCTTTGCCTCTGAACTAATTCAGGCAGGTAATTTGCATTGCCTGTGTAATGAGCTTAGGTAATTGTATATTAATCATTCATTATGCTGATGCTGGCTTTCAATTGATTATACATTTGTTATAACATTTTTGTTAGTTTAGTTAAATAATTCTGGATTTAATTCCACTGTTTGATCATTCGGTCACCAAGTATTCAATTAATATATAGCTTCTGGCTCCCACATAGTGCCTGGAAGCAGTCAGATGGTAATTCTGTCTTATTTAGTAGAAGCAGGTACATTCATTAGATGCAAGCGAAAGAAAAGTCTTGGAATAATTGGGTACAAAAATGAGATACAGGGCCACATGACTCTTTTCCTTCCACACAAGTACAAATGAGCAAAGTATTGGAGGGGTGTGTGTGTGTTGGACACACAACTTGCTATTATGGTAAATACGTATCATGCTTCTTACAAAAAGCAATACAGTCCCCTTCCATAACATCTTATAGAATATACTCAGGCACTTTCCATGCCTGTCCCACTGCCTCTATCCAGTGCCATAAAAGCAGGAGTGAGCACAAAGTAGATTTCCCCTGGAATTTTTATTGCCTTTTTCCCCTTGCCACAGCTTTCTGATTCAGCTTTACAGCAGAAGGCACACTTGCCTCTGTTTTTATATTTTGCAAAATGCATATTTTTTCCTGACACAAAAAATATGGTCTTTGTACCAGAATAAGTAAACTAGGGGTTGCCTTAAAGTCATTTGAAAACTGCATATATAAGATCACTTAATTTGATTAGCTTTCAATAACACTCTTCAGAACTTTCCCTAGAAGTAAAAATTACAGAACTGAAGCTGTCATACTTTGGGGCACATCATAAAAAGGCGAGACTCCCTGGAGAAGGCAGTAATGCCAGGAAAGGTTGAAGGCAGAAGTAAAGGAAGACCAACTATGAGAGGGACTAACTCCATAAAGGAAGAAACAGCCTTGAGGTTACAAGAGCTGAGCGAGGCTGTCAAAAACATGGCATTCCTGCGAGCTTTCATCCATGGGGTTCCCATACAGAAATTCTTTTCAACTCCCTTGTTACATTCATAATCAGGGAATTAAAGAATGGTACAGAGGTGACCTTGTCCATTGTTTCAGGGCCTGCTGTAGAATGAAGTGAAGGATGTAATCCACATTAGTAAAAATGAGTAAGTTTCCCCAAAGAGTCTTTCCAAAGTGCCTTCTGGGCATGTAATGAGCAAGTAGGATGGAGGAAAGGATGTATGAAAGAATATGCAAATATATGCATCACTTTAAGGTGGTGTGTGATTATGATGACTAAGGACGCAATAGAAACCAGGAAGATGGAAATGAGCATCACATCATGGACAACTGCTTGTAAAACACTGAAGGGCGACATGTGTGCCTTCTTACAGAGCGGAAACAAGAATTATATGTCTGTTACTGGTAAAGCTACCCTGGTGAATCCTTTATTTATTCCTCTATCTTGTTGCTCTTTTGCAGAGGACAGTTCTCTATTTGAAGTTTTGTCAGGGGACAGTTCTTGATATAATTCCATTCTCTATTTTAGGGTGAGAACCCTCAGGCTCTTGAATTGAATCTGTCCCATTTGGAGTCCAGTCCAGCACTCCACAACTCCCCAAATATCTACGTATATCTTTTTCTCTGGTCCCACTCCTCCTCCTCCTCCTCTTGGTGGTTAGCCAGCTTTTGACATTCTAAATGCTTCTTCCTAAACTCAGTTTCTAGCAACTGGTAGTTTTGGCTTTAAGCTGAAATATGCTGGGATTTCTTAGTTTAGCCTCAACTCCTTTTGCTTATGGCCCAGACCAGCAGTGGAATAAGGCCTCCAAAGACTTCGCTGAAATGAAATTCAACCCCCAGCACAGAGGAGGTTCAACATCCTGGGTCTATTTGAAGGGCTGCCTATCTGACTCTGCTTTGAAGGTAAAGACCTTAAAAGATGGGAGAACAGGTTCACAGGTGACTATATGTATTTGTTTAAAATATAAACATTATTTCTCATTTTGTATTAGCATATGCAACTGCATGCTGATTGTCTCTTTTTTCTCCTTTAGGTCATGTGGAAGTATACACAATTTGACTGTGGAATCATATGCTTGTTGATACGTCTTATTCCAAAACAAATATGGGTCGGATCAGGCACAATTAGCAAGGCAGCTAATCTGCTCCTGTAACCGAACAAAATAATGAAAAGTACTGTAAAGCTTTTTCATAATTCTGCTTTTAAGCCATTTATGTCAAAATCAATAGGTCAAGTTGCATTTGTATCTCTTAGTTGGTAGACTTCTTGCATTTTCTCCTTCATTTTACCTAGCTTTAGAATCTTGACCAGTACATTCTGTTTGATTTTTATAGAGGCTTTTGATCATATTTTTTTAGAAGATCATTCTTGTGAGTTGTCATAAAGGCTGAGTTGCTGAGGAGAATTATTGCAGCTGACAAGATGTTCTGCTAGGGACAAATGGTCTTCATTAAGCAGAAGTTCAATTTTCCTGCATATAAAAACAACCTTACTTCAGGCTGTGCTTACATGGAAATAGCCTTATTTTCATATAGAAATCTAGATTTGATGAAGTCCACAGAGTGCTTGGGTGATTTGGCAGTTCTCACCCAAGAAAACTCATTTCTCATTGAGTTTATAACTGTAGTGGCCATTTATAACTGTAGTGAAATCTATGCTTTAAATATTGTCTTGGTTACACAGTTCCTTTACTTGAGGCCAGCCATATGGAGTTGTGACCAGTCATGACTAAATGCACCAGACAAAGAAAGCAGGATTATAGAGATGAGAAACAATATTTAGTCACTTTATTTAAAATATTTGTATACCACTTTGCCTCCCATACAGAATTCCAGAACAGTCTACTACTCACAATATAACAGGGGAAGAGCAATCCTGAGGCCTCTACATAGCATTTAGATGGTCATAGGATTGTTTGTCTTCCCTCTCCAAGGCTAGAAAATCTCTCCAAACTCAGAGCTAGAATTCTGTGCTCACAGAACAGTCCCACACATGCATGAATAGAGCTGGCACAGAAAGAGCCAAGCAGAAGCTTCTCAGATGTCACAGAAGTGTCCTTGGAGAATGTTTGGAAATATTCTTGGGGACTGTGGGGAGACCAGCACTGCCAAGAAACCAAGTATCCTGGAGGCACCTCACCATCCTCATCCCCCAAGTGCCACAGCTGGACAGCAGAAACCAGCTATCCGGCTGTTCTGCAAACTGAGCTGACCTTCACCTCTACTCCCCTCCTGCTATGCATGGGATACTCCTAATCCTCTGATTAAGGCATCCCTGTAGGATTGCTCCCTAAAATATGCAAAAATAAGAGTATTAAAATACTAAAATTATGGATATGTTAAAACGTCTTTAAATGCCCAGCAACAAAAAGGGGTGAGCTGTCACTGAAACGATTGTATTAAAAGCTTCAGGTGAGCCTTTCCACACAGTCAAGGTTCAGAAGGAACCACCTGGTCACAAACTTAATCTGCAAAAACTAGACATGTTTAGAAGCTTCATGTCTCCAGCATCTCTAAACATGTCCTTCAATCATCAGAGATCAGCAGTGCGACAGAATGCAAACATGACATTTGCCACAGAGTCCTCTGCCAAGAATCTATGCAAAAATCTATTTGAAGCTACTGTGCCAGGAAAGCAAAACCTCCAGAAACAGTTTCTCCACAGTAGATTCTGGAGATGACCTATGGATGAGCTTTTGGAATCAAACATGGCTGCAACCTGGCACAGGCTGGCTAAGGAAGGAATCTAGCACCTTTTCTTTCCATCTTGGGAGTAGTCAATGTTCATTAAAGAGTTAAACATGAAAATGAAGCAAACCTGGTACCTTCCAGGTGTTTTGGACTGTAATGCCTACCCTAAGCAGGACAAATGGCAAGCCTATTTCTTGGGAAAATAAAAGTTCAACTATGTTTCTAAAGTAACCAACCATATATAACCTTGGAAGCTCACATTAAGGAGATGGTCACCTATTGAGCTTTGTCCCCATGCCTGGGGCCAAACTCTTTCCATCTTGGGAGTAGTCAATGTTCATTAAAGAGTTAAACATGAAAATGAAGCAAACCTGGTACCTTCCAGGTGTTTTGGACTGTAATGCCTACCCTAAGCAGGACAAATGGCAAGCCTATTTCTTGGGAAAATAAAAGTTCAACTATGTTTCTAAAGTAACCAACCATATATAACCTTGGAAGCTCACATTAAGGAGATGGTCACCTATTGAGCTTTGTCCCCATGCCTGGGGCCAAACTACACGCAGCGTTACATTGCACGTGCATATATTTTAAAATGAAAATAGCATCCATTGGGTCTCTGTGAAAATCAGTGGCCTTACAGCAAGTGTAATAGGGGAGTTTAATTTTATCTTCCCTGCTGCAGTCCTATGAAACATTCAGAACATACTATCTGTAGGTGCCAAACCATCAGATCTAAAAAAACCCCAGAGGTTTATCAAGAGATGGCATACATATGAATTTCCGAAACCAGTTCTAAGTCTTGGCAAATATTAGCATGAAACCAAGGCAGTTACTGACAATCGCCCTTTTCAAACCTTCACTTTCACCCATAATGTGTTACAGTTGCCTGTTCTTCATCCACAGCATGTCCCCATTGCCCAGTTCTGCCAGTGTCCACACCTGGAAGGTCCTTAGTGGGGGAGATGTGTGTACAGTGTAGTTTCTTCCTTGTGATTCTGAATCCTGGCCTTACAGTGCTCTGAATCACATGGGAACCCTATGAGCATTCAAGTGCTCCAGTGTGCAGTCTGAGTAGGATTGGCCCATGGGGACCGGGCAGCATGAGTGACATTGGGGACCACAGCCCAACTCTCCCCTTCATGTGATTCCACTTATGTGAGGTACTAAAAGTGTGGCTATGGTAATAATTCCACCTTCAGGTATGAAAGAGAAATCCACTAAGGCTGCTTACATAGTATTATTGCTTCATGGACTAGGAGGATGTGCCTCTTAATTCTAAATGTACATTCACACTGGCTGCTTAGAAAAGGATGTAAATCTAACAGCTGTGATCTCTTGTGACTACAAGAAAAGAAAAAAAATTTCAGGAAGTATCCTTGCCGACCTTATATAAATAGTAGCAATTGCAATTGTCCATCTGATTTTCTCATAGCTGTAATGTAGACTGCAATCAGATGAGTGATGAACCAAGGAACAGAAAGTGGGGGATTTCCTCCATTAAGATTGGGTTATCTAATGGTGTCATTCTCCTACTGCAAATAACATTGCACTACTGGAACACAAGTTCCACACTCTGAGCAAAAAGACCAAGCACATGCAGAAGCAAAGCTCTGTTTGCACAACCACCTGTAGACCTTGGCTTATAATGTATCAAGTACTCCCATTTGTGCAGTGGAAAAAGGCACAAGAGCATAGAAATTTGCTCCACTAATAAGCTGGATTTAAGCCCTTGTAGCTAAACTACAGAGATAGGAATTGTTTGCTAAGAAAGATTTCTATTATAATTGAGCAGTGAGAAATGGCAGTTTAGAATGAGGTAGAAACAATCAATCACATTTACAGTGCTTTGATTAGACATGCCATTGATTAGCCAAGTCACATTTATGCTTCTTTATCATGTTCAAAAAGATGAGAGCTACAAAATATGGAATGTCTTTTCTGTTTGTACCTGGACCTAGGTACAAAGAAGGAAAGAAATGACTGAGCATTAATGGCATGCTGCACCCCAATCCACAGTTGCTGTGTCTCCTGCCCAACACTGGACAAGCACTGAAAATATGGTATGGATTATTTTCAGCATCAGATGCCACCAACATCAGCCAGGCAACTGATTCCCTGCAATAGTCAAGGTCATGAAGCAGTGACTTCCAATGAATCAGCACAGATCCATTGCATCTTTGATGCTGAAAGGAATACACAGTCATAATTACTATATATAGCCACAAGTCGCCACACAATAGGTAGGCAAGGTGTGGTAGGAAAGGCCCCTACTGGAAACTCCAACAAACTGTTTCCACCAGTGAGAGTAATAATCATGAGGTAGATCAGGGATTCCCAACCTTCTATTTGTTTATTATGTTTATTTTGCCCTTTTTTCCTTCAAGGAACAAGGGGTTGGTTTGCAATTCTAGAGTTTGAGAATTTTTGACCATATCACAAAATGGCTGCCATGGCAGAGGTCCTTTCCTAGTCACACAGTGGTAAGGTCATTCACAAAAAGCAAACTGGTGAAGCTAAAAGCAAAACAACTTGTCCAAACCCCTAAATACAAGGCAGAGTTGGAGTCTGAGCTCCAGAACACCTTAATGCACTTTGAATCATCAATAAAGAAGCCACTGGAGGGCAGCACTTCATTTTGTAGCATGCCAACCTCCCTTTAACCCAACAATTTAAAATAACTTCAATAAAATTTAGGCAGGGCAGGAGTTATGGTGGGTACCAAGAGAGGTTCCTCAAGGCACACTGGTGCCCATGGTCACCATCCTGGAGACGACAGGGCTCTATGGATATTATGTGAATCCATGTAAGGCAGCTTTGTGTGAGAGCAAAAGTCAGGATGGATTACCTTGGAGTGCTTGATCTGTTCTGCATAATCAGCAGGAAGGTCTGCCCAGCTCCCTGTGTCAGTTTTCTCATCCTGTTGGGAAGCTCCCTTGGCTTCTGCTGCATGGACCAAACCAGAAGCCCCATGACCTACATATTTTACCAGTTTTACTCACTAGAAAGTGATCTGATGAAACACAAATATTTGTAAATGGTTAAGTTCGGGGCTTGTACTGGTGGAAATTTCAGTTAGGAATACTACAATGGGAGAACAGCAACTGGGGTGCTGCCATCCTGTACAATGCTGACTATTGTCTTGATACTACTGGGCAATTTAGGGAAGAGACGAAAGTCAAACAGTTCCACTTCCTTCAGCATTTTTGGAAAGACTGCAATGGAACTTGCTTGCTGCAGACCAGAGCTGCCTGCTTCACAGATGACCTGCTAGGACAAGTCACTGGACAAGCAAGCAGGCAATCATGTAGCCACCTCAAGCCAGGCATGCCATCAGGTGGCACCCCAGCATTGCTTCACCAACATTCCTCACATTAATGCAGGGACTTCTGTACTGTTCCCCTTGTCCATCCCATTTTATGTGCAGAAACCAGCCAGACTGAGAGCAGCAGCTCACTCAACCCTAGTGATGAGTTGGCATTGTCTGCCAAGTCTGAAGCTGGCTAATGTAGAGGGCTCAGCCTTCCAGTACAGTGTCACTGGAATACCACCAATTTCAGAGAGGTATGATACCAAAATATAACTGTGTTGTGTGTTTTAGTTCAGGATGTGCTAAGAGGTAAATTTGCATTAAATGCAAAGCAAATACCCCCCAATCCCTAGTGTGCATTTGTGGGAAAAGGTAACGTTGAATAAAAAAAGAAAGATTTGTCCAGACTACATACATCTAAGTGTTATTGGAGCAGCATGGCACTCAGCCACATAGAAGGCTAGTGCTCCAGTAACATCAATCAGGTCTCAATCGCTATTGCCAACCCTTCTCATAAAACCTAAATGTTGTGCTGCTTTGTTTACCAACATCATCCCCTTTAATTCACTGGAGGAAAATGGTGCAGTATCATATTTTGCTTCTTAATATGACTGACTAAAGAATAGAGCAAAATGTTAAACCACAGCAGAACACTGTCTCTGCAGATGAGGTATTTCTTCTATTAAGCATTCTTTCTAAGTAGTTATTAAGATTTAAGCAGCTGTGTTCTGGTTTCATGATAAATAGATTTGCACTAATGAAATAATGATTTGAAGTCACTCTTTACAAGAAAATTAAATCTTGATTTACAAAAAGGATGATCACAATTTGCTTAGCAGGCCCAGAAACATGTAGACCAGAGTGGGCAAAAGAACTATTTATTCCCCAGTAAGAATACATTGCTCACATGTTAACTACCTGTAAGCATTTTGAGGCCTGCTGAATGTTAAGTAGAGAGACACTGCTCCTAGGAAATGCAACAGGATATGGCTCACTCTTTACCAAGCACACAGTCTGCTATGTAGCCCTAAGCAAGAACAGCATCGAGGCTTCAGCACTGCTCTCCAAATTTATCAAGTCAGGGTTTTCTTAGGTTGTACAGAAGGTGGCGCTTGCAACCAGCACAAAATAGCTGGAATACAGCAATCACTTGCTCTACAAATGTGGAAGTTCATATGCTTCAGTCATTATCTAAAGACCTCTCCAGGCACAACCATTCTAGAGGGGAAATACGTAGCAAAAAGACAAAAAACCCAGAAAATAATTGCCACAAGATGTGTTTTTCCCCACATCTAAAGCACTTGCACAACACCAGAAGCAGCACTGAGGGCTTTCCCAGATAGATGGTAAGCCTCACTTTTATCCAAAGGTTTAGACTCATTCATACTTCCAGATTGAGTCACCAGCTAACAATGATATCAGCAGCTCGTAAGGGCTACCAGTGGATGTAAATAAGAGCTGCTCATAGTCTCTGAAGCAAGCATGGAGGTCTATAACTAGAAGGGCATGCTTTGATCCCACCAGGGACAATTTACACTTAGAGCTGCATCTTGTCTTTTGGATTGCGCATAGATAGGTACTTTTCCAAAGCAATCAGGCATTTACCCCCAGAAAATACAATGCATCCAATTTAGCTAATCCTGACAGTTACATTGTTGGATTTAATAAGGTATCAATATAGTTTGCTGCCTGACACTTTAAAACAATGTTGCAAAGCTGATTCTCAGCCTACCAACTTGCTAAACAATAATTCGATCAGACTAGCTTCCTAGTATTTCAAAGCAGCTTTTCTGCTGCAAACCCCTTCTACTGTAAACCCATTCTCTCCTTTGTGGGTTCTGTGTAACAAGATGCTTTAGGGTATCTGATTTTCCCTAATGCTTCCCCGCTTACTGCCAAGTCACTGTGATATTCTAAAAGTATCTCATACACAGTCCATCTCCTTGCAGCCACATTGACTACCTACATGCTGTATTTTCTGTCTGCCTAAATAAATTGCAACTTCGTTTGATTGTACACCCACAATATACCTGTTTCTCTGGGATCTTGACAACTGCCTTAATAGAATACTGGACAAGATCTGTTCACATGCTATATAGGTTTCCTGGGGAGGTGAGGATTATACTGAAATAGTTTTTTCCCGTGTGTGTGTGTGTGTGTGTGTGTGTAGGGGAGTGGGGGCTGGCTTTTACACAAGCTGAAACAAGTAGCAGGGAATGCTGCTCCAGCAGCACTTGTCCAAGAAGCTCAATAAACCAGGGATTAGTTTGGCAAGTGGGGCAGTGACACTGTTCAATTAACAGCTCAACATCCATCCAACAAGGGATTTAAACAATACTGTATCTATTTCTTTAAATACTCTTTTCTGCTGCTCTTCAGTTGAAACACTGCCAAAACAGCTTGCAAAGATTCCCCCCCCCCCCCCAAAGGCAGTCTATATCCCCAGGCTTGCAAACTAAGACATAACTCATATGGAAAAGAGAATGGGAAGGAGGAGAGAAAACAGAAATTCAGGCACTAGATTCTTGGCTACAACATCTTTCAGTGGGCAGTACTTCAACTGGTCATGGAGCTGGATCAACCACAATGGAAGGACAATGTTAACTCTTTTCTGGGAATGCTTTTAGACCAGGCCACAATGTTAACTCTTAGAAGACAGGAGAGCTCTCAACAAATAAGCTCTCAGTCCAGGCTGAATGGCAGAGGGCATCTCAGCTTCCTCCACACTACCCACCCTCCCTTGCCCAGACAACACAGCTAAGAAAATGACAAGTTCTTGAGGTCATCCAATGATTCCTTGGGCTTTCTGAAGAATACTCTAGGCACAATGTTAGGTACACTTCGGATTAGATTCCACAACTTAAAAAAATGTGCTTATTGCATGTAATTATCAGAGTCACTGGCAATGAATGCTTATAGTCCTGATGCAACTTCATCGTTGTTTGTAATTGGGCTAGCAACAGCAGAATTCAATGGTGGTGCTGCACTTTTACCAAAACAAAAACCAAAAACCATCTGGTGCAACAGCAAATTACTCCAATTCTGCTTCTGCTTTAATGATCATAAATCTTTAGGGATGGAAGAACTCATCTTGAAGGTTAGGAAAGATCAATACATTTCTAAACTGTAAAATGGAAATTTCAATGTAATTAACAAAGAGGGAAGTTTTAAACTAGCACCCTGATGCTGTAATGAAATGGATGTAAGCAAATAATCAGGTTTCATCCAGACCAGGCAAAGCTGAACTCAACTGGGTTATGCTCTATTCTGGGAACGCTTTTAGACCAGGCCTTGCTCTTGGATGCTAAGGTGGCAGACAAGCCCAGGAGAGCTTTTGCATGGCTTTGGCTATGATAGCCAGGCTGGTTTTTCAGTGGCATGTTACCTGCTCTAACACATGAGGAAAGCTGAACTTGGAAAATAATACCCAGTACAAGAAACAGGTGGACACATGCAAAAGGCCAAAAGAGAGGGAATGCACTGTCATGAAAGGGGTTGCTGTTTGCATATGCTGATTTTAAGTATAGAAATTACTATTTTAAATAGAAATAAAATACAGCTTACCATAGCGAGAAAAAGGCCTTGTGTGCCTGCTTAACCTGAGACACCGACTCTAGTTGCTGATGTGTACCATCAAAACCCCTGTTGCTCCCCCATTCTGAGTTTCTTTCTGTTTAAAATGGACTAGATTTGGACTAGACAGACATTCAAACAGAGAATGCCTTCAAAGAGAGGACTGTCCCCGCAGTTTCACTGGGGGAATTCCATGCAGCTCCCATGAGTTAGTGGCTCCTTTTTTATATATTGCTTTTATGAACTTGGCTCTGCTAAACTGACCCAGTAGTTTACATCATGCAGATTCATGTGCTTCTTAGCTTCAGAACTAAGTTGAAATATTTATAAGTTACTTTGAACAAAGACACTGCTTTGTAGATGGCACCACAAGGGAAAATACTGAATTCTTTGAGCTGATGCAGTGCTAGGCATGGAATGCTGCCATGTCTGCATGGGATTATGATCACTGCATAGTCGGGCTTGTGTTTCTCAGAACTCCCTATTTCTGGGTCATTTGACTATAAATATTGAGTACTGGGGACATTGTCTGCTGTTTGCCTCGCAAGCAGGACATCACACAACTGGTGAACCATGGGAGACAGGGAGGTGTTTGTAATTCTGGCTTATTAAAATGCTGTATGGTACAGGAGAGTACAGAAGGTATCTTTGGACAAGCTCCAGCCAGTGTGGAATTTGATTTTGCATGCTGAGCAAGGAATTTACATATATTCTTGCCAAGCAAATAAAAAGCTGAAGCCAAGAAGAAAAATAAAATTGATCAGTTATCCTATAAGAGCCATTTTTGCTCAGCCCCACCATAATAGAGAAGTTCTAAATTTCTCTTTCTCTCCAAGTCTGTTTGTTTTAACATTGATCTATATCACCCACTAGACTCCATTTAAGTATCAACCCTGTAACCCTTATATAAGTGATCAAGCAACTGTACAAACTAAGCAGTGTAGGGAAGCTTTCTGTACAGCCTTCCAGGGGTGCTGCTTGATTACACAGGCTCTGGTTTTGGTCCTGTAGGCACTTGCAGTGACTTGTGCTGCTCTTCAGCATCACACCCCCAGGAAGTCACTAGATGTGATCTGATGACATGGTGCTTCATCAGCAGTGATCTGGATCATTGACTGACCCTTCAGGTGGGATAAGAATAAAGAAAGGGAGAGAAGAATAAAGTGCTGTTTTCAGAGGCAACCCTATGTCTGGTGTCTTGTCTAGTTCCAACTGCAGACATTGCAAAGGAGTCATTCATATATGACAAAAACTTGGTGGACAGATTCAGACACATTTCCCTCCAATTCATGTGGGTTATTTGACATTTCCATGAGTTTGGGAACTGAGCAGAACAAGATTGAAGCAACTGAGCCTATCGTAGGTAATGTATTTTAAGCAAGTGAGATTTACCTGTCCAAGTTCATACACTGGGCAAACTTGGGTTCATAGAACAGTGGTATAATTGAGCAAGTGGTAAACTTGACCCCAGAGTAGCATGTGATGCCCCCAGCTTTCCCTGAAAAGTGGGGAAGGTGGAAAAACCAGTGGGCACCTTATTAAACAAGAATTAGGATTTATTTATGGAAGGAAAGGAGACAAATTATTCTACAACACACAAAGGCAGATTTCTTCAATGTTGTCTTAAGCTGTGCATTCTGGGACTCAGAGGTAACGGTATTAGACTACAATTATTAGGGGTTGTGGTAACTATGGAAAATACAGGATGCTGCTGCTCTCTTTCCCAGTCTTTTTTCAGCCTCCCCAGGGCTGTTGCTTCTGTTGCCTCTTTTCACTGCCCAGTTTATTATGAGGCCTCTTTTGCCAGTTCTGCCTTCTCCTACTTCCACTCTCTTCAGAATCCCCCCTCACAAGTTCCGCAGAACCTTCCTACAGTGCAGTATCGCATAACCTCATTTCCCCCAAAGCTATTTGGATACGCAGAAGCAAGAACATGATCTTCCACCGCTTTAGCCAGTGGGCGCCCTCTCAGTGAGTCTACCCTCTCACCACCATGGTCACCAGCAGCTATTGTTCCCCATCCTCTCTTTGTACTTGCTTCACCTACGTGCTTAACCGGTGCTCAACCATGGGGCGAGTGGGTGGTGGCAAAAAAGGTACAAACCATTAATGAGAGTTATAAGGGTTTTTTTAATGACTTCTGGGCCTTTAGTGCATTGCACAGCAACTGCGCCAAGTGCGTAGGAATTTCGGAGGCCTTGATTTTTCCATGTTTTGAAATTAAGTTTGCTTACCTGAATGAGGATCAAAAGTATGGTTTCAGATACATTTGTTTCCACTCATTGTCAGGCTTGGGACAAATGTGATTGCTACCGAGAATTTCTCTTTGGAATCTTGAACAATGATGTACTTGTGTAGATTAGTCCAATATACAACCATCACAAAAACAACTCTCACATCCTTTATGAATACTGGTTTTAAAAAACCATCTTGTGCAAGATTAACTTGGTTGTATGCTAAGGTTTGGGCAAAGCTGAACAAAACTGCATTTTTCCCAATCTCAAAACCATTGAAATAATCCTAGCCAGTCTCAGGCCAAAACAAGCCTAAAGCTTTTCATGTAGCTATTAGCATCCAGAGTGTGGGTGGCTAAATAACTGACTCAGGCAACAGGGCCCAGACAACTAGGCTAGAATCCAAACCCCCATCCAGACAAATCCAAATCTTATTCAACAGTCCAGTGACAGGAGTAGAAGAGCAAGCTAACTCCAATTCAAGAGGCAAAGGCACAGTCAAGCAAGTCAGGAGTCAAACAACCACGGAAGCAGTGGAAACTGAAGCAGATACCTGAGAACTGGACCAGGTGTAGGAAGCAAGGAAACCAGGTGAAGTCCAGGAAGAGGACAAGGCTGAAAAGTCCCAGTCACAATGAGCAAGGAGCACTGCAGCAAGTTTGTAGATCTTTATTGCCAAGGAAACTTCTAGAGGAAAGAGCCAGTTCTTACATAGCTCTTCCCCCAGGCTTCCCAGGTGTTGCTCATGAGAGCCCTGACAGCTGCAGTAGATTAAGGGTGTGATCCTTAAACTACCAGGGCTGCTATGCTGCTTCCTGGCCAGCAGATGGAGTCCTGAAGCTGCCTTAGATCCTGACAACAGCCTTCCGAAATGCAGTACGGTCTCCAGCAGGGCTGGGCAGAAGGTGGAGCTGAATCTACCAGTTGATCTCTGGGGCAGTTCTCAGTAAATCAGTAAGGATTCCTGATTCCCAAAAACATAACAACAATAATAATAACAACAACCGGATTTCCTGCATTCCTGCCCTGAATAAAGCTACAGAAATAAAGAAGGTTTGGGGTATCGGGGGATGGATTTTTGTGTGGAAGGACTATGAGACCCATGCAGTTCAGGTATGAAAAACTAATCCTTAGGCTCAGAATTCTTTAGTTCTAAGTATATGAATTTTACACCTGGTTGGTGGATTATAAAAAGAACAGTCAATCTTGCAAGCCTGAAGTGCACAGATAGACGTTGTTCTCCCTAGCACATAGGGTTATCCCATGAAGCTGATTGATGGGATATTCAGGACAGATAAAAGTACATCTTCACACTTCACACATAGTTAAACAATGGAATCCACTTCCATGAGATGTAATAATGGCCAGCAACTTGGTTGGATTATGTGGACAAATTCATGGGGGATACATCTGTCTGATGACTATATGCTGTCTCCAGTAAGAGAGGCAGTCTGCTTATCTACACCAATTGCTTGAGAATTTAGGCAGAAGGGTGCTGTGGTGAGTCTTCTGTGAGCCTCCTTGGTCTGATCCAGCATGGGTCTTCTTGGGTTCCTATGTCTGTCATCACCACCAGCAGCAGCCCAGGTCTACAGATGCTGTTTATAACTAAGTTGCAATTTTAGGGCACAATTTTTTGGAGATGAATATAAGCACTCTGAAACACATCCAGTATTACAATTTTGTAGATGGATGTTTTTGTATATCTACCGTTCTCCTGACCACTCTGGTCCCCTCTCCCCCTTCTCCAAAGTTGCATTTCTGATCTCAGAGAGTGACTGGTGTGGTTTTTTCCAAGAATTTTCTGCAGCAGTTTATGCTGGGAGTCCATGACTGGCCCAAAGTCATCCTGTGAGTTCCAGAGTGGAGTACAGAATCTGGATCTCCAGTGTTCAAGACAAGTGCTTTTAATCTCTGTACCACATTGGTTTTCCAATGTTGTAAAGGCTTCCATTTTGCTTTTTTAATCTCAAGTCCTTTTCATTCCAGATATAAAGAACTTTGAAAATGCTAATGAATTCTTATCAAAACTAAAATGAATTCTTACTCATCCTGAAGGGAAACCTCCAATGAATATGGACTGATGGAAATGGTGTTAGACTTGAGTCAATAGACTTTAATGATATTTGGAATGCGACAACAAGCCACTACAGGCAGGGCACCTCCATTGTAATGTCCTCTTAGCAACCTCCACCTTTAGGATGTGGACTATCATCTAAATGGTCCTTGTTCACAGAGATTTAACTAGAGTACTCTACACTTTAGCTAATGAAAGCATGAATGGCGGTCAGCATAAGGTAATATACCTAAAATTATTTTTTTCCTGTGATCACGCCAACAGGAAGAAGAAGAAGATCTAAAAAGGGAAAGAGTAGTAGCAGCAATCTGTTGAGGTATTCTCTTCTTTTCTCAAGTGCAAGCTCCACTTGAAGCAGGATGCAAGTTCTAACACAACTGTTTGCTAGCTTCTATCATAGCTTTTATAACAACTCTCTTCCCATGTGCATGGAGCATCCGCTACTCTGTGTCTTTCAGCTGCACATTTTTGTGCAGGGGCTCAGCAAGTCTGCAGCAGTACCATTTCCTGCTCTAGACTGAAATCCATAGGAGACTTTTACTGCTTAAATAGTACTGCACAGCATGTTCACTTTTTCCTCCATTCCTGAAACAGCAGTAGCGAAATTAACTCAAGTTATGGCCACATCACTCAAAAGCAACCCATGCTGCCAGATGAAAAGAAAAAACAAAAGAAAAGAAGGAAAAAAGAGGAAGCTTCTGGCTGAAAAGATCTGCTCTTGCAGATAATAAATTGAACTTGTCAGGAAACCCAATCCATAACCCCATAAAACCATACTGCTAGGATTTAAGATGATTTATGATCTGCTCTTGCTGGTTTAAAGCAGATATGTTACCACAAAAGTTTAAGATCAGGACACTGGCCTTCTTGAGTTCACGTGTTTCAGTAAAAATCACTTGATTTAAATTTAAGTCATTTGATCTGAACAGTATTATGAGTTGGATGTTATTAAAAACTGTTCGATCTTCTTTCTACTATTCTTTGGTGGTAGTATATTAAAATAGAACTTACTATTTGTATTATTTTCAGGTATGGTGGATTATGGAACAAAATCCTGAGGTCATATTCAGTTGGCTTGTAAATTCCATATATCCAGTGTGGCAAAACGGTGGAATACAGCACGTCTGAACAAGTGCAGC
This sequence comes from Varanus komodoensis, assembly GCF_004798865.1. Lineage (NCBI taxonomy): Eukaryota > Metazoa > Chordata > Lepidosauria > Squamata > Varanidae > Varanus > Varanus komodoensis. The sequence continues at coordinate 2,080,712 of NW_025335661.1, forward strand.
AGCTGCCTCTACCATGTACCTGCAGGTTTCATAAGGAGCTTGTGGGTTACGATAAAAAAAATCAGATTTGTGTGCTAAGTGACGTTCCTTCCCTTGCAAACCCCCTTCTAGTCTTTTTGAAACAGTGCAGCTATTCTGTAGCACTAGAAGTTCATTCAGGATTTCCTGGCTCAGACTGCAGACCTCTGCTACCTTAGCAGGAAGGGGTGAAAGGTAAATTCTGAAGTAAGGCTGCAATCAACCACAAGTTGTAAGTATTTCCAAGTCATTAAATTTCATTTAAGAATAGGTGAAATTTGGAACAAACAAAAGGAAAGATTGCATTTTTCAATTTATATTGCACAAACTATGTATACTCTCTAAAACAACCAAAATAATTTTATATTCCAGATAAATGTGCAGGTTGATTTTCTTGTGATATATTGATTTTTTTTTTCTTTACACAGATGGGTCTTCTGAGTCAAAGTTCATTCTTTGCAGGAAAGATTAAGTACATCTTAGTAGGCATCATGTGTTTCTGCATTTTGGAGAACACAAAAACAGGTATTGTTCTTTATTAGAGGAATATATTTTCTTTGAAATTATTGCCTCACCTCTCAGTATGTGTGATCTATCCACTGCTCAATGTGTTACATCTTATATTGAATTTGGATATAATTAACATTTAATTTTATCATTATGAAAAGTGATCTGTAATGACAGAGAGATAACAGCAATTATTTTATGAGAGTATTTTAAAAACTTGATGTTTAGCTATTATTAAACATTTTTTGTAAACTGCAATTTTATTAGAGATTTATTGATGTTGAATTTCTTATTTGTTCACAGATGCCAGGCCAATTGAGGATGACGAAGGTAATGAGTTGGTTGGTTGGTTGGTTTGATGTTATGTGCCCCAGTCTCTACCAAGAGTACCCCTAAGAAATGGAAAACTTGCAAATATGAAGTCGTTCAAACCTTAAGGAAAGATTTCAGATAGTATGACAAGAAGCAAAATCAGTTTTAGATTTAGTAGAAATAGGGATTGGAACAGTGACTACAAGTGCAAAATTCACATAAAAAGATATCTTTGGTAAGAAAAAAAACATATTGTAAGGTGGACTGTGACTCACAATACAAAATTGTATATAGCGCAGTGCTACTGAACTGAAAATATTTTGGATGACTGCACTGCTACAGTATCAGGAGTTGCTTATACATAGCAGAAGTTCACAGCTACATCTTTGTATCCAGCACTTGGACAATGTCAGAAAGTGTCAGACAGATGGCAACTGATGGCCAGAGTACAAAACACTTGCAGCACAGACAGATGAAACCTAAATCATGCATCACATCCAACTTAAAATTTAAGTATTCTGTCATACATTTCACTTTCCCAGAGTTATTTGGACTTGTACCACATTTTAAAGACCTTTCATGATCTGTGGCTTCTGATTAAAATGTTTCCAGCTCTTTGTCTTCCATCTTTCCAAATCACTCATAATTAGTTGTAGGAGGAATACAATGTTTAGCCAAATCCTAACTTTGTTTAGTCAAATGCATCCCTGAATTCAATTAGACTTACTTTCTAGAAAATTTGCAATGTGTCTAGGATTGTTGCTAGTGTCCTGAAAATATTTGTTACAGTCAAGCAAGCAATCCTAAAGTGTGGGCTTCTAAAAGATTTGTTTTCTTTATGTATAATACCTTCAACTCCTGACTGCATGGGCAAACAGGTCACTGTATTCTCAGCGCAGACGGAGATGCACAAAGAAGCATAATGTTGTATAAAAATAACTGTTCTATGTTTCTAATCTCATGTAAAATAACGAGAGAGAGAGAGAGAGAGAGAGAGAGAGAGAGAGAGAGAGAGAGAGAAGCTGTCTAAAAACCATGACTCCTGGCTTTTAATGCCATTTTTGATTAATCAAATATTATTAAAATAATGTTATTTTCTTTCAGATCCCTATAGACAACCTGCCCACATGCCCTACTGGCCTTTCACAAGCAATGATTTTTGGGCATATGTGGAGTACTTCCGGACCTTGGGAGCATACCACCAAATCCATGAGATGGCCAGAACATTCTTTGCACACTACCCCCTTGGAAATACTCTTGGATATGATGTCCCATATCATGAGCAGTAGCTCACCTGGTAATTTCATGCTTTCACCTACAAACCATCGGAATTGCTTTCCCAATAACTGTGTTGTTCCATGCTTCTTTTCAATCAAATATGTAACCTCTCTGTTTTTAAAATGCAAATGATACTCTCTTAAATTTATTTTAGTAGACAATATTTACACACATACACATATGTATAAAAGGTAAAGGTTTCCCCTTGCCATTAAGTCCAGTCATGCCTGACTCTAGGGGGCGGTGCTCATCTCCGTTTCCTAGCTGAGGGAGCCAGCGTTTGTCCACAGACAGTCTCCGTGGCCATGTGGCCGGCATGACTAAACACCGAGGTGCGTGGAATGCTGTCACCTTCCCACCAAAGTGGTACTTTTTATCTACTTGCATTTGCATGCTTTCGAACTGCAAGGTTGGCAGGAGCTGGGACAGAGCACGGGAGCTCACCCTGTGTGCAAATTCGAACCTGCAACCTTTCGATCAACCAGCCCAGCAGCACAGCGGTTTAAACCACTGCGCCACCTGCAGTCCCTACATATGTATATACACATATCTTTAATGTATACAATGTTTACATATACATATAATGTTTTGCAAAATGAATAATCTTTGAATTCTAATGCTCGTGTTTGTAGAACCCATGTGTGCAATATTTTGAGAAATAATATAACAGTAAAATATCCATATTTTACATGTGCACAATACTTTCAAAATAGCTTAGTCCAAAAAAGGTAAGGTATTAAATAAATCCTTTAAGTCTAATTTGTGCATACTTTTTTCATTTACCTATTATTCATTTCATAAAATGAACAAACTCAAGGGAGATTTAAATGTCTGTTTTTCAGCACCAAGTAGTTTCTTTAATATTAACATATCGACAGTGTGAATTCTTTGTGTAGACCAGAATGGGCAATATGCATGCAGTTCCTGCTGATTCTCAGTCCACCTCAGTTTTTTGCTTTTGTTTCAAAACACAAACAGAATTGTTTACAAGCTAAATTTGTCCACTTTAGCATTCCATAGTAGTCCAACTTGTAAGGGACCAAATTTTAGTTAGCAAAGAAGCTAAATGTAACCATTTTAATGCTACTGAGAACCATGGAACAGTTTGCCATACATTTCAGCAGCAAGTCGGCAGATTATATTATTGGTAGCAGTAGCAGCATTTTACTGTGCAGCCCATGAGGGAGGGCTGGAAGAAAAAAGTGGACTCTGGACCTCCTACTGATGCTCGCTCATGAGGTAGATTCTCCCCTATTAATCAGTTTCATGAAGAATGTTAAAAATCTGCATGTCAAAAATCAGAAAGGGTGAAATCCTTTGAATGTTTTAACAAAAAAAAAAATGCATGACTGCCTTAAGCATGCTGGGAGCCATTTTTCTAAATATGCATAGCATTGCACCCTAAGTCAATCACAAAAGTAGGCTTGGATGGAACCTCCTTCAATGGTTCTAAGAGAGGGAAATCTCAGGACACCCAAGACTCCCATATGCAATACAATCAAAAGTATATCTGTTCAGAAGAATGTCCATTTGTGTTTTATGGGTCTTGCTCCCAGATATGTATTAGCATTAGGATTCCAACCATAGTTCTAGGAGGAGAAGTTGTAGAACACATATCCTGCAGTACCTTCCTTTTAAAGTTTCTAAATATACCCTACATATTTAGTTTACTCTCTGTCAACCATAGGACACTGCCAGCTAAAATTTTCTGGGCCCATTCCTTTAAAATTAGGAACTCATTCAGGCACTCTTCCATTAGTTTGAGGAAAGGTGTTGATAATCTCACAAGGCAAACCTAAGCGTGCTTGCTCAGTCAGAAGTAAACTCCACTAAATTAAAACTGTCTCTAGCAAGTACCCCATTTGCTCCCTTTCATTCCACAGCAGATGCAGAGAGACCTATCCGGATCTTCAAATCCCCCTACTGCCCAAACTAGCGTCTCGATTCGAATCAGACCACGCCAGCACACCTACTATGGCGTAAAAAATAAGCTACAGACGTAACTGCTGCAAGGCGCAGCAGCAAAAAAATAATTATAAAAACCCCTACAACTTCTCCTGTGCCCCAGAGACTATAGCATATGCTGAGATCTGTAAGTCTTTCTTCTGTCTGCTTAGAATTGCACCCTTAAGGTTTTGTTCTGTTCTTTCCTCTCTCTCGGAAACGGGACACATAGAGCTAGGCTGTTGCATTTCCCGTCTCTCATGCAAGCTGAATCGGGATGGGAAAAGAAGGGCTTCCAAAAGCGTATGAACCTGCCCCATTCCAGGTTTAAAAACTCCCCCCTCCCCCGCTGTGCTTCGGTATTGCATTCTGGGAGCGTCCTTTTCCCTCTATGCTGTACATGGAGGAATGCCATAGATGTGGAAGGCCTTCATACGGCTAGAGCAACCGGAAGTCAGCGCGCGCCGGAGCCGGATGTTGGCGCGAGATCGGGAGAGAGGACGGTGGGAGCGATGAAGCCGGCGGTGGACGAGATGTTCCCCGAGGGTGCGGGCCCTTACGTGGACCTCGATGAGGTGAGCCGCTGACCGTGAGAGGCAGCGTAAGGATTCGTCTTTTGAGTCCGCGTCTGCTCGACGAGTTTAAAATGCCATCACTTTAGGAGCTGTGGTGGAGCCGGCTAGTTGTCTCCCAAGGGCTTGTCTCAAGAACTGTTTCAAGGCGCGTGGCACGATAGACGTGGCCGACTGGGGGGGGGCTCCCCCCCTTTCTTCTTTCTTAAGCTCTCCCGCGTTCAACGAGCGTGGTTGGGCGTTCTGCATCAGTGGGATTTTGCCTGCGGGAGGGATGTCAAGAGAAAGGCATCTCTCAGAGTTCTGAGAAACAGTTTCCACTGTTTTTAACCCTGGTATCTTAATTGAAGTGTCTATGAACCCTATGAGTAGGAGGGAATAAAATATACAGTCAAGCAAATGGTTTAAAAACGCTATAGACCATGCATATAGACTGGCCAAAACAGGGGTCTTGGCGTTGTTTTGTGGAAGTTCATCAAAAAGTCGGTGGTGTGCTGTGAAGGAAAATTGCATGTAGGGGATCGTTAGGAAAATAATTCAAAATAACTGCCAATGGCACACGGTCCTTACAAAAATCTGCAATATTGCGAACAGTTCTGTTCACTGCACCTGTGGAGCAGGGAATGGAGTACAAAAAGACAGACCAGATGATGGAGGTGCTGAAGCAAATCCCCTGTGATGAAAGGAAATGGGCTCTTTAGGTTAGAAAAAAAGGCAAGAGGACATGACGGAGGTTTTTGTTGCCTACAATTCATGGTGAGTATGCCTAGGAAGTGTGTCTCTGTCTGCCAGTTGCTGTGCAACATTAGCAGAAGGGTACTGTTCCACTCATGTCCTACTTGTGGCCTTCCCATAGACGTCTGGTTGGCTACTATAAGAACAAAACTCTGGATTAGGTGGACCCATGGTCTGATCAAGCATGGCTCTTCCAGTATGAATGTGTTAGGAGAAAAGCTACTGTAGTGTTAAATCCTAATTGTGTCCAGTATTTATAGGTCATCCTGGAAAAAAAAATTCATTGAATCTTTCAACAAAGTTAAAATGAACTAAGAAAATCCAAGTAAAAATACATCTGAGAAAATAAACAGGTTGTGCCTGATCCCAAAATAACATGAAGTTAGGTACCAAGTAAGCTTACTTACAGGATGTTTTCCATAGTTAGGGGGGAAAAAACATCCAATCATTTGTTTATCAGGCTGGGTTTGAAAATCATGCATCTGACAAATCAGGATCCACTTGGTGCTCTATCTCTTCCATTGTGTTCTGTAGAACAGTGTACCTCCTGATATCTGACATAATTTCTGTAAATTAGTTTTATAACAGGGCATGGATCTTGTGGCTGTCTAGCTGTTTTACTCTAACCAGCTGCAGGCAGCAAAGCAAGTGGTTGGATATTATGTGAGTTCTAATCCAACAGCATATGGAAGGCTGCACGTTCCTCATTCATTTTTAGAAGAACATTTTAGAAAGTGACTGCACATACTGTCTAAGATGAACATACTATCTAAGTGACTGAACATAGTATAAATATATTGTCTGAGATAATGATGTATGAATGTTAAATGGTTGTTGACATATTGTTGCTGCAGTTGATAAAATTACTCTCTTTCAGGCTGGAGGAAGTACAGGTCTATTGATGGACTTAGCAGCCAATGAAAAGGCAGTGCATGCAGACTTCTTTAATAGTAAGCATTAGATTTTTATTCTAAGCTATTCATTTATTTTAGCCACTACCCAGTAGTAATTAATAATTTTTTCATTTCCTACTGATTCTGAAGGAAGTGCTATCAACTTTCAGGTGATATAAGTTAGTAAGTAAAGGCTAAGACAGGGCTGAGAAACAGGGTTTTTATAGTAAGCAAAAAAGAAAAAAAGTGCCAGGGATGCATTTTAGAGAAGAGGCACAAACATAGGAGCTGGGTTAAAGAAGGAACCTACTTCTTGACTTCTGGGAAACAAAATGTGAGTCACCAGACTCAGGTGTGTCATCCCACCCCCAACCCCCACTACTTGGTGTGTAGAATTTAGTATAGTAAAATGTCTATACCTGACTTTTTATTAAAATAGCACACAAGGTAATTTTTAAGTGATTTTTGAACATCTTCTGTTAAATGGATTGCCAGCTAAATGGAAACCATGGGGAAATACCACTTCATCTTAGTAATAATATATAAAGAACAAGAGTAGATCCCTCAGATTGTGTAGTGTGTCAGTAACCAGCAGGAATGTGAGACAATGGTGTAATATCCTAGTTAACCCATTTTTGGGTCCTTGTTCTACTGGCTTTTGTCTAGGTTTTATTTTGGTTTCATTATATTTTAAGCGTATTTTATATTTTTTTTACATTTTGTTTTGTGAATCATACAGAGAACTTCAGGTAATAGACAGTACTGAGATGTAATACATACAGTATTTTAGGATCCATAGAAGTATTTGCATACTTCCCACATGTCACTTCATGAACTCCATATGTTAAGCACATATTTCTCCTGGTTCTTTGTAAAGTTTTTATCATGTAGAAACTTCTTTTGGTGCCTTGCAATAGTGTTTAGGAGGGAATGAAGGAGAAGGTCATGACTTTACAAATGCCTTAGTCTGGAAAGATGCATGTGGCTTTGACTCCCAGCATTCCCTACTCCGTGATTTGCAGGCAACTTAAGGGAGACCATGTGCTGCTCTGAGTTTTGATGTTGCATGCACCTATTTCAGAGCTGAGCATGGTTTGAGACTTTATCCTCTATTTCCTACACGGGGGAGTGTAGAAGATTGCTTTCTCTGTTACATTGGCAAAACAGCATGCAGATGTGGGTGTCTTCCACGTGTTGTGCTACAAACTCCTGTAATATCCATTGGTGCACACACAGTACTCAAGGTAGGTGAAGTGTTCACTGCTGTTGAGTTAAGCAAAACTTATGGGACTATAGTTGTTAAGTTTAAAGAAAGCACAATTATTTAGTCAGAAAGTAGGTGAGTCTGTCGTAAAGTGAGGACAAAAGAGTACAATAAAGAATCCTCTCCTGAACTTTCACAAGTCACTTAACCTGTAAAGTATGCCTGTGTGAGAAAGCTCTTAAGAAAGATTAATAAAAGATCAAATTTGGTTGGATCCAGAAAAATGTGTGTGTGAATTAGGAATTTATTTTTAACACTTTAGCATCATTAGTTCAATTGTTTGTTAACTTAAAGTGGATTCAGTCTCTTTCCTTATCAGGAAAGGAACATTTCTTTAATTCAGAGTAATGAAGATGTCATTAAGTATTCTGTATGATGTTAACTTACTGTGGGTTGCTGTTTTTGTGTTTTTTTTTTTTGTTAGATTTTGAAGATATGTTTGACGATGATGATATCCAGTGAAATTCATCTTCTAGCTATGCCATGCTGAATACTTAAGTTTTTGTTGTAGAGGCAAACTGTGCTCAGAACAGAAGGAAAATGTGAATATTGTCCCTGAGACATGGAAGAACCCTTTGAAAAGGCAAACGATGGATGATGAAGAGAATTGTGGAGCTGTTTCTCATAGAAAATGGGTAGATGTGCAGTTTTTTAGCTTGCTTCAATAAAATCTAAACAATCCTTATTCTGGAAATTTACATCTTGGCTTTCAGTTGAATGATTCCCAAAACAGCTTACAAGCAGCAAATCATAATATTTCATAACACCTGTTTAGATGGACAGTTACAGCTGTATACTCAACCTATGAGCCCTTAGTTGATGGATGGGTCAGAATGTGTTTCCATTTGGTGTTTGTGGAAAATAAGCTGTCGTGATGCTTCTTCATGCAGTTTTTGGAACTTCCAGCATCATCATGTATCCCTGTTACCAGCCACCTTTAGAAATGTAGCTTTTATACAAACTTTGGAAAAATGTTTGAGTACCAGGTTCTCTTTCCTGTTCTTGTACCTGCTGCAGATCAGGTGGGCAAAGGCAAGAGTTGTTTTCTGAGACTGGCCCATTCCTAGTCTCTAGCCTTGTTGTTTATTTTTTGTGGTGCCTTGTAAATGTTAGGCGGTCCCTAGCAGCTGGTGTTAATGACCAGAGAGGGAGAAGGAACAGTTTCAGTGGAGCAGGCAGGCGATAGTCTCTGCCCATGGGTGCAATGGATTGCCAGTTATGGCAACTATTTTTAAATGCAGCTATGAATATAAATCACTATATGCACATTCTATGCAAATTACCATCTTTAGCAGTGATTCGTTTCTTACGCAGCGTTGGCCAGCATCCTGAACAATTTTCTCTGCAGTTCTTTGTGAATCTTCATGGCTGCTGTTAGACACAGAGTCACTGAGTGTTTTTCACTGGCCTGCCTTCTCTGAACTTGCCAGGTATTAATTAACTCTATCCTTTTAGGTAAGTGTCAGTGGCTGATGTGCCTTTTTCAGACATGAATCCAAAAGCTTTACAAATTTTATGTGTCTGAAAAACAAGCAAATAAAATATGAATTCGTAATAAAACTCGGTTAACAAGTTGTTTATGTGCAAACTTGCATCCTCTTGCCTTGCCTACAAGCAACTAAGAGATTCTAAGTAATACAAAAGTCCATGTGTTCATTTCTATTATTTGTTATTTCCTGACTTGCCTGCAATCATGCTGGAGTTAAAGGATCTCATGATTCTCTTACTGCACATCATACTTCTGTAGCATTTGCCAGTCAGAATTGTGCCTCATTCCATATGCAATTCTAATTGAGAACACCCAAGTAATGGTTTGTTTAAATAAGTACAGATTATCATCTGGAACAAGAATCTCATCTAGTTAGGAAGCAAGTAATATGGTAGCTGGGCTGTTACAAATTTCCTGACTGCCAGTTTAGCTGGAGAACCCATTACTTTTGGCCAGTGCAAATATTCTTGGAGAATGGACAAGGCTTACTTGAGAACTTCTTTGGCCTTTTGCCATTGGATGGTTCTTTATCTTGGAATTTATTCTAACTTAGTACTCTATGCTGAATGTTCTTCATGGAACAGTTTGAACACTTCCTCCAAAACAGAACAGAGTTTCAATGAATATCTCAATTGTATTCATATTGTTTCCTTAGTCTGAAAGAAAACTTACTTTTTTCTTAGATGGGGCACTTATTAACAGAAGCTCTGGGACAATGGCATGGTGTGTGCTCTCTCCACATCCTTGCCCTTTATGTGTGCATATATGAATCCTAGCAAAGTGGAATGATGGATTAATTCCAAAATCAGTATAACAGTGACAATTGAAATGGCTGATACAATGAGTGAAATTGTCTGGTTTCATTCTCTGTATTTCAGTAATATTGGCTTCAGGTACTTGAACAGAGAGGTAAGCTCTAATTTCTGTAACACAGGAGCATAAACTATCAAGCCAGGATTGGGCAACTTGTGGTCCTCTAGCTGTTCTGGCTTTCAGTCCTTATCATCCTAGTGGAAAATGCCAGAGGCTGCAACAATAACGGTACTTCATCCTAAAATGAATATCCAACATAGGATTGCTTCTCATGCAAATCATCAAAGACAGAAGCTCATCTGATACCCTCTCATTTAGGTTTCAAGATAAAGCTATAAGCAGTAGGAGTAAATAAGGAAGAACAGCTAGACTGCTGAGGACACACTGCTTCACTTCCTGGATTAGTGGTATCAGTTCAATCATCTCTTTGGCTGTTTTACAAGAATTAGCAAAAAATGAACCACAATAAAATACAGAATGTTTTTTTTTCCAGTATATAACATTTAGAAGCAATTTAACAGTGAAAGCAATTTCAGTACATATTTGACCTGTTAAAAACAGCTGACACAAATGCTTCATTGTGCCATTAAGTCGAAGAAGGCAGAATTAACCCGGCATTGAAAAGATGATAGGAACTGGTGCCAAATAGACCTCACTAAGGGAGGTCATTCCACAATTAGCAGGAAGCCCTCTCTCATATTGCTGTCTTTCAAGCTGCCCGTGAGCTGGTAGATTCAGTTCAGAAGAGGTGTTCTTTCAGGCATTGCTGTTCCAAGCAATGTTAAGAATTTACAAGGCACAACATGTACTTTGAATCAGGCTTAGAAGGATCCAGTCAACCAGTGCAAGTACGTGAAAAATTGATGTTACATGTTCAGAATTCCTGGTCCCAGTCACTATTGCACTGCTGCATTTGTTACAAGCTTCAGCTTCTGAACAATCTTGAAAGGCAGCCCTATGTACAGAGCACTGTTGTAATGTAGCTAGAAGGTTTACAGTGCATAAAAGACTGAAAAAACTTATCTGTGTCCACATAATGGCATAGCTGAACCATGAGCTGAAGCTGATGGAAGGCAATCCACCAGTGAAGCCACCAGAGCCCCAAGTGACAGAGGTCTTCCTTCAGTCTGTCACAGCCAGGGATTGATTTTGTGCATCAACACCTTTTGGAGATGGTCCTTCAAGTAGGCATGGAACCACTGCAATACAGTATCCGCTGTTCCAGCTCAGAAAGTCATGTCAGAAATTTGATGGTATCAAAAACCAGTAAGATATCAAGGAATACCAACAAGATCACACTTCCCTGTCTTCAGGTCATAATATAGAATGATCAAGCTGCTTTAATACCAAAGCCCTGCTTGAACCTCAACAGAAGTGGATCTAGATAAGCAGACTCATCCAAGGACCTTGAAAAAGTAAGGATTGTTTGCCACCAGCCTGAAGTTGTGAAGGTCTTCTGGGTCTTGAAAAGATTTTTTCAGGAGCAGTCTTACTACAACTTCGGTCAGACAGCATGGAACCACTTCCTCTCAAGGTGTAACTGGCCCAAGATTGATCTCTCCCTGCTAGTTTTTGTAATTCAAGAGGGGCAAATTGTCGGTGTGGAAGTACAAGCACCCTACTAGCATCCCAACGTTTTACCAATTGAAACTTGCCCAAGAAAATTAGATCAGGCTACAATCTGACATCTCACCTAATTACCAGGTGGAACAACGGTCCCCTCATGTGCAAGAGAATTTATCATGGTATTTATCCATTGTAAATATGGTGCTCAGAAGCCATCGTAAGAGACAACTGCTTGCTGGATGGTTTCCTGGTACCATAACAGAACTGTTTCTTGTATTGTTTCCTGGTTCCGCCATAGCTTGTTGGGTTGTCTAAACTCAGGATCATCATTTCCATGTTCCTGGCATGCATCTACCATAGAGTCCTGTCAGGTGCATCAGCTGGTCCAGCTGCCCAGCCTCTATGTGTGCACCAATGAGGAAGAGGCAGGTAGCATAGGCAGAGAGCAGTGCATCTTGGGATTAAATTTCAGGCACAATGGCTGATAGGATATGTGTCAACAGTGGGAGGACTTAGTGGGAAAGATAGAAACTATAATGCAGAATCCACCTGATCATCTGTTAAGTAGATCGTGGTAAAAATCATGAACCATGGTAATTACAGTTACTTGTCATGTTGTGTGAATGGAGCCATTGAATCATCTCTAAATAAGTTACTGAGAAAGCACAATTGGCTAAGAAATTTATGTTTAAGATAAATGACACTACCTACCTAGCACCACCTTTGGGGATGCTCCTGGATCCAGAATAGTTACTTGAGTCTCAGGTGGATTCAGAGCCACTGAGCACATTTTATCAGTTTAGGATGATTTACATCCCTACCTGGACAGACAGGTAGCTACAGTAATCCATGCTCTGGTAACCTTTCATTTGGACTAATTTGTAATACACTCTACATGGGACTGCCTTTAAAAACAGTCCAGAGATTAACAGGATAGAGACCTGTTCTCCCCTGCGGTGGAAGGCAGGACACGCTCCAACGGAGCAAAGCTCAGGGAACCCAGGTTCAATTTAGATGCCAGGAAGTACTTCCTGACAGTTAGGATCCCAAGGGTATGGAATTGGCTTCCACAGGAGGTGGTTGAGGCCCCATCAGTGAGGGGCATGTCATGAGCGGAGCCAGCTGGAGCCGGGGGTCAGACTAGATGGCCCAAGATACCCCTTCTGACTTGCTCTGTTTCTATGTTTCTATTATATAACGCCATATAGCTGCACTGGCTTCCAGTTGAAGTCCAGGCCCAATTCAAAGTGTTAGTATTAACATTTAAAGCCCTAAATGTTATCTGAAGGATCACCTCAAACCTGGGTCCTAAGATCACCCTTTGGGGTCAGACAGATTTACAGTGTCCTGAGCTGCAAGCATGTAATAGGTTCTACCCTAAATTTTGCTGGACAACAGTTAGAGGATTGAATAGAGGCAGCAAGATGTTTTTTGCCACCCTCACTGCCCCTATGTATAGTTGACTATATGCACATATCTGAGGGACTGAATTCACTAAGACAGTATTGAAGATGTGTCCTGCTGTCGTGCGCATGATCAGAAGAGTCCGTTATGGGCGCACAAGAGGAAGAAACTTCCCATAAGAACCACAATGTTGATGAAGAACTATGTCTGATGTCAGCAGAACAATCTTCCCAATTTCACAGATGCTGAGAATGAGAATGAGCCAGATAAAAAGGTTCTGGGAGAAGTCAAAACAGAGGCGTGAGAAGAGATCAATTTGGGAGTAGATGGGAAAACAGACTGGCAAGCTGCTGAGATTGAATGATAGAATGAAGGAGATAAGGGGCAAGGGGGTTTTGAGGATGCTCGTTCTCGCAGGCACACATGCAGACTGGGACAGCGAGAATCAAGGCTGACTGAGTAATGCAGGGGGGTCACAGTGCTCCGCCCTTGGAGGGGCGGCCACAAAGGATTCATAAACCAGGTGTGGGTTGAACTTAGAATGACAGGACAACTTTCTAGCCTGTGTGACTGTAATTGCAATACTGTTTAGAATAAAGGCATTTGTAGTATCAACTGGAGTGATTGCTTTCATTGGGAAGGAGCGCAAGCTGCACAACACCTGCTTTATTTCATTGCTCTCAGCTCCAGGATGTACAGTAAGCTGGTTGAAGCTTACTTCAGAGGGGTTGCTCTGGGGCAATCACATCAGATTCTTGGTTCATTGTAGAGTTCAATGTTATCAAGTAGGGTTTTGACAGGAGCATTAGCTGTATCACCCATAAAATCACATAGAACCCTTTGGAAACCATCTGGATTCATTCCAGGGGCAGGCTATCAATACATCCTGTACCTTGCTGAAGGAAAAAACTACCATCAGTCCAAAGCTCAGTAGACAGTGATCTGACAACAGCAATTGGAGTAAGACAAAGCCTGCCACCTTCAGATCACTATCTCCATGCCTACTGAAATACAGCTTTAGATTGTGACCTGCCACATGGGTTGGGTTGCTGACCTGTTGCAACAGTCCCATGTTGTCATGGAAGACATGAAATTCTAAGCAATACCAGACAAGGTGCCCTAAGCATTAATGCTGACATGCCATAAAATCAGCAGACATGGAGATTTCATCGGGTCCAAGAGTCTCTGTCAACTCAGGTACAGAGACTGATGGGCAGAAAGATGGGAAGTGTAGCAGAAGAACTCCCAGTCAGTCCCACTAGCCCAATAAAAGAATCACATATTCCAGACTGATCGACAGACAGGGAGTCAGGAAAGAGAGTTTATATGGCAAACCTTCCTTTATGCTGAACCAAGTACCCCAGTGAGCAGAGCAGGAATAGATTAACTCTTTCATGTTTGCCCATAGCTCAGTTTTGCATGCTGGATCAGCTGCCTCTTCCACTAATAAATCATGAATAATGGAGATCTTATTCTTCACTAAGCTGGCATTTAAAAGCAACACCCAGAGACCTGAGGTTAACGGGGCAACCACCGAAACACTGGGTGTGAGGAAGATCAGAAAACGAAACAGCCGTTAACAGTCTAAGCTGATTTTCCCCTTCCCTGGCTAGCCCTCCTCTAAATGCCATATCCCCCTCTACTTGCTATTACACCCATTGGGTCATCCCAGTTGGCCCCATATCCTCCCTCCTAGGCACAAACTCAGGCTCTAAAAAGGGCCACCAACTACCACACACATACCAAAGCCTTAACTGAATGAATTGAATTAAATAAATGCCCAGGATGCTTGGAAATGGCCCTAGCTCTTCTGTTCCTCCTCTGAAATTGCAACCCATTTCAGCACATTCTCTTCAGGGTCTGACTTGTCAAAAAAAAAGGGGGGGGGGACCTTCCTCCAGCCCAGCCTAGCCAACTTTCATTTCCTATCAAACTAGCAGAATTTTTTTCTTCTTGATGGTTATACTAACTTTGCCCAAATAGCAGGAACAACAGTTCTCTGCCCAGCAGGGTAAGAGTCTGACAGATGGTAAAGAAGCAGCACACCTTGCCTGGATAGTGTCCCCCGTTTGCTTGCCTGCTTGTGCCTTCGTCTCCATTTGAAGGACAGCTAGCACACTTCTCTCTCTTCTGAGGGCTCCCTCCCTTTGAAAGCCTTGTCCCAATTCCAATTTAAGGATAACGAATCATCAGGAGGAAGAGCTGGACCTCGGTTTGCCCATTACATGGTGAGATGTTACTGTTATGTTATAATAATAACTTCTAAATGTATATTTAGTTCAGCATTTGCAAACTTTTGCTAAACTTTTCTGGTGATCCATTTACTCATTTCTTATTTGTGGTGATGGCTAAGCAGCCAGTTAAGTGCCACAGGCTCTCTGCATCTGAGAATCTCTCAGGGTGAACTTCTGAAAGTGTGAAAGGTCCATCTGCTCTGTCACTGCATAAAGCTGACAGAGGCTGTGATAATGTCAGTACTGCAGGAGAAGGATGGAAGGAATGGGAAGACAATGGAGAGAGGCCTGTGGAAGAAAGAAATAGGGAGATAACAGGAAAGAGATGCATGTGCAGAGAAAGGTATGCGAGATGCTGCAAAAACCTTTTCATGAGATAGAAGCTACACAGAACAAGAGTATATTGCTAAGACCCTGACTGTTGGTCAATGGCAATGGCTGAAAGTCAAACTACACACAGGCAAGGATTGATTGATTGATTGATTGATTGATTTTCTATGCCATCCATTACTAAAAAATGCCTCTGGATGGTTTACAAGAAAAGGATGAGCAAACTCCAAAGAGCATAATTTGCTACCAAAAGCAATGCTAGAAATGATATCATTAACACAGAAATGGTAGTTTGAGCCATATGAACAGTAAATACTAAAGTGAGCTAACCAATAGCCTTGCATGGATACCTGTGACTTTTTTTGAAAAGGGAATTGTAACACATTAAATTGTCTAAAACACTAACAATAGAGAGACCTGTGTTTGCAGCTGAGCTTTCCAATAGTCTGAAACTTCTGAGGTATGAGAAGTCAATTTTGAAATGAGAGTAGGAAAAAAAAGGTTAGGAGAGACACAAAGAGATAGAGAAGATTAATAAAGCTGGGAGAGAGATCTGAGAGACCCATGGGGGTGCAGAGAGAGAGGAGCATGGTTTGGGGTGTGAAGCAAAGATGAAAACTAAGTTGTTCTCAGAAATCACACCAGCACAGAATATTTTGATTATTCATTACCATTACTTCCTGTATGAACCCCGATTCATCTGCTGCTGTCCTGTTACACAGAATCACAATCAGTTAAATAAACATTCTTACAACCTCTAGAAGTCCAACTTCTTTTAAAGTCTTCTCACAGGCTCAAATCCTATTGTTAATCTCTGCATGAAGAACATGAAGTATGTGCACGCGTTTATTAAAAGTCAGCAGTTTAGTTTATCTGAGCTGACAAAAGCAGAAATACTGGTAAGGGCAAAGGGGAAAATAAGGGTTCCTTGATTGACCAGAAATCACCAAGGTCAGCAAACTGTGTTCTTGGGTTTTGTGTCTGCATTTGAATGTGAGCAGGAGAGATAAACAAGGATCCTGTGACCAAACAAGGATCCTGTGACCAAACATAGTACAGTTGCAGGGGACAGTGCTAGGTGTTGTGGACAAGTGATTCATCCTACAATATTTCCGTCTTTGTCAAAAGCAAAGTTTTTGCTGGTAATTTAATTGCAAGACCTTTTTTTTTTCATAGTTCCATCAAGCTATCAATTGCCCTGCATAGCGTAAACTACTCTGAGTGGAGAAACCCAGCAGGGCTGGAGGGCACAAAGGTATTGTACAGTCATTAAAAGTGAGATCCCTTCCCACACCACTGCACAGAGGAATTGGGGGCAGCAATTAGAACATTCCTTTCAGGGTCCCTGCAGAGAGATGATTAAAAGCACTGTAGCTGGCATTGCTGAGAGGGGAATGGGTCACAGTTCAGGCCATACAAAGGGAGGCAAATGTGGCATGTTTCCTTTTCATTTTGGCAGGGAAAATGCTAGGAAGGGGAGCATTCACCTCGGTCAGCTAGATCTCCTCTATTTTCATTGGCCAGTGATCCAATTGTGGATGTCACTTGGAACACTGATGGAGACAGGAAAGTGCAAGGTGAGCACTTTGTAGTATGAACTCACCATTGCTATTCTGTGTGATGATACTTTGTTTAATGGTTTAAGCACCTAGCATCAAGCAAATTGTAATAAAATTTCAGGTTCCTAAAAATGCTAAAACCTTATTTTTGACTATAGTTTGCACTGAAACATGGCCAGAGTACTGTAAATGCCGGAAAGCAAATGTGACACATGCATCTCTTCACAGAAGGAAAGCAAAGTGTTTCTAAATTGATGTAAATCCTTAAAATGTTGGTTATGATTCCCCATACAGATTTGTAGCCCTTGTCTTTTGCTTTTAATGGTGGCCTTCTATGCAGAAATAGAATAGGTGATACTTCTTTCTCCAGATCAGGAAACAGAGTGGCCATTTATGAAAGAGGACTGTCGTGCTGCAGCCTTAACTACATAGGAGTGAATTTCAGCATATGTGGCTTACCTGTCAAACTACACCTGCTGAAATTTCCACTTAGGCACAACTATTAAAGATGTGGGCACCCTGTCTTTTCTTCCTGCAGGTCACCATGCCAGGAAAGCCCTTCCTAAAAGTTTGTGCCACAGGCAGCTCATATTAATTTTTATTTATTTAAAATTAGTTTTAGGCCGCCATTAGGAGTGGAACCCTTTCAAGCTGTGAGTTACTGGCTTTGGAACAGAGCTAGTATTAAAGATTGCAATCTGTTCTGAAATCTTCACAGGCAAGGATTCTGATCCCTACTTTAAAAAGAAAAAGAAAAAGAAAGAAAAACTCTGATTATACATCACAGATTAGGTGAGTTCTACCTGGTTTTTTGGGACTGCAGGTGGAGCAGTGGTTTAAACCGCTGTGCTGCTGGGCTGGTAGATCAAAAGGTTGCCAGTTTGAATGTGCACAATGGGGTGAGTTCCTGTTGCTCCGTACCACTTCGGTGGGCAGGTAACAGCATTCCGTGCACCTCAGTGTTTAGTCATGCCAGCCACATGACCACGGAGACTCTCTGCAGACAAACACTGGCTCCCTGGGCTAGGAAACGGAGATGAGCACCGCCCCCCAGAGTCAGACATGACTGGGCTTAACCTCAAGGGGAAACCTTTACCTGGTTTTTTACTTGACTGGGGTCTTCATCCTCAACACATTTTTTCACTCCTACCTGTGATGTGACCTGATTGTCAGAACTGAAGGCAAGTGTCACCAAGCAGCGAAAAAGCAGCTGTGAGGTGTTGTCTGGTGAAGCCATTGCAGACAATTGATGGAAAGTGGTTGAAGTAGCCTGGAATTTCTGCTATAGCTCCAAATTCTGCAGGATAGCAAATATCAAGCTCAGCATAAATTTAATTTTTGTGAGGATAAATGAAAGAGTCAGTGACAATAATACTGAATTAAAAGCTAGGGTATCCAGCACATGTCATAAACAGGTATTTTGCTAAGTATTGGCAATGCAGAAGTATTGTCGGGAGTCTAAGGGCCAGCATGGTATAGCCCACTCAGGGATGACACTGGTGACACTGGGGCTACTACCATTCCAGTTTTTACTCAGAGCTTTATAGAAGCTATCCATGGAGCTCCATGGTGTTGATCTTTTTTTGGAGAAGGAGTTCAGTAGCTTGGATGGCTTGTATTAAGAAGCTCCACTGACACTGGAGACATCAGCCTTCCCTGAGCAAAACCTTCCCCAGCCTGACTAATTCCAAAAGTTTTGGTCCTTGGCTTCCATCATCCATAACCATTGATCATGCTGATACTGGCCGAAGAGCTTGTAGAGTTCAGAACATCTGGCCAGACCCAGGCTATGGAAGGCTGTTGTCGTGAAGACAGGACATCTCGGGGAGCATTCACTCTAAGGGTCCATGTAAGTTAGAGATAACTTGATGGCACATAACAGCAACAGGTTCTAATCACTGTAAATGTAGGGGGCTCATGGCATCTGGGCATGTTACTTTTTCTCAGCCTAATGTACTTTCCAGGATTGACTAAAGAAACAGATCAGTTCAGACGAGGTGGGAGGGGAGTGAAATGAGGTTTCACTGTACATGCATTAAGGCCTAGTTTTAGAAGTTAGCCTACTATGTTATTTTTGTTACAGTGTAAGAGGAAAATTTGCAGCAACTTGATTTGCAGTGATTGATGTGTAGAAAGGTATCATATTATCGCCTGCTAAGGTCTCTAGATTAAGCGGCTGTTAAAGGCACAGCTACAGGAATCATTTGAAAAATTGGCAAACTGAGGAAGACATAATCTGAAGTTTTGCAATTATCATAGTGGCTTATTGTCTGATATTCATAGGAGGAAAATTCCAAAGGAAGCATTGCAAATATTTATAGCCCACTGCCGTACAATCTTGCTCTTTTTCCAAGGATATTTTCTGTGGGGTTTTTTTTTTCTAGCTATACTATTATATCTCTTCCTAAGGGACAGGCAGTAGGTGAAGAAGAAAGAGAACCAGTTCTCTGTGAGAACATATCAAAAGAAAAATGTCCTTGACAAAGAACAGAAAGGTTAAAAAAAGATAGAACAAAAATTGGATTCGTCTATGACAGCTTTGGATATTTTTCTTTTTTTCTCTCCTAGATTGAGGCAACTCACATGTTTCTAGGTCACTGTTTTTCACAGGCTTTTTGTCATTAAAAGTCATAAAATATAAATCACAGATATGCACAAGGATATAATAGAACTAAGCAACAGCTTTAAATGATGTTGCATTTATGCAAAACTGACCTGCATATTCAGTAGCAAACTGGCTTCTACTAATTCCTACAAATTCTGTGGAGTTGCAGACTGATATTTCATTTCTGGGAGGGATTTGCATGAATTTCCTTAACAGAAATTCTCATTTGCACAAGTGGAATGCACATCACTTGAAAAACTAACCTGTCAGTAAATGGATAGTGGAATGCAAGATACCAGACTATCTACAAAACTCAAACCAAATGGATTTAATAAAAGCCACATATCCCTTGGTAAATGTGTGAAATACAGAAATGTTTTCAGTTATCCCATGTCTTAAATTCCCTCTTAACTGAAGGAACTGGGTGCATTTAGCTGTGAGAAGGTAAAAAAAAGATGCCGTTTTTAAACTCCTTAAAGCATTGTTGCACAGAAGAAGGCGACAATTGATCTGCATCATTCATGAGTGGCGGACATAAACTAATGGCCGTCATGGTGGTACAATGCAACCCTGCTGAAACTGGAACCACCTGTCTCCTTTGGCAATCAGACCAACTGCCCCAGGAAGTGAGGGAGGTGTTTGAGCACACCCTGGGCTGTCATCTGGTAGGGATGCTCTAAACTGGGTTCTTGCACTGAGCAGCGGATGGGGCTTGATGGCCTACATGGCCCCTTCCAACTTGGATCAAATGATATCCATATCAAATGGTATCCATGTCATAACTTGGATCAAATGGCATGACTACTCCTGTTACGACTTATTCCTGAGTGTATACTAGAAGGTTATGCTTGACTTTTTATTTTTACCCTTTCTGTTAATTCATGGCAAAAATGGTAATTGTTGATGTTTATTTATTTTATTTATTTATTTTTCAATTTGTATCCTGCCTTTTCCCTGCAAAGGGCTCAAGGCAGCTTACAACATTCTCCTCCTCCATCTTATCCCCACAACAACCACCCTGTGAGGTAGGTTGGGCTGAGAGTCTGTGGCTGGCCCAAAGTCACCCAGTTGGCTCCATGGCTGAGCGGGGACTAGAACCCAGGTCGTCTGGGTCCCAGCCCCATGCTCTTAACCACCACACCACATGTTGCCAGGGAAAATGTTTAAATGTAGATAAATTGCAGTATAGGTGCAAAAATAAAGGTTAAATTAAAATAGCATGTAATTTTGTCTTAGAAAGACCTGTAGATCAGATAAACTTCTCTCCTTTTTGCCTTACTACAAGACTCAGTGAGCAAGCAGGAAGTAGTGTCTGCAGCTGTTGCAGCTGCTGCATCTCACCACCACCATAGTCTGGCTCAAGCAAGAGGCAAATGAGCCAACAGTGAAGTAGCAGTAAGCCCAGTAGCTTCTGGTCAGTGGAGACTTGCTAGGGTGTGGATCCTTGGCAAGTACCCAATTATGCTTGGCAACACCAACTTCTTTTTGTCTATCGGTGAATCTATAGCGATCTGAATTCTCTGAGTGCGGATTCTTGTGTGCCCTAGACTTTTGACTACATAAGTATCTATACTCTAATAATTCAGCTTACTCCAAATGGAACCATCCATATCAAAGATGGGTGGTATCTCCACGCTTGGGGGAATGCTAGTTTTCAGAAGTACATAAAAGCTTTCAGATGAAGCAAAATCTAATGGGATGGGAGAAGTGAGATAACCTACTGAGGAATGAGCATGCCCAGTGATTATGGAAAGCTGACTACTATGGGAGGAGAAAATGGAAAACTCAAGTGATGGTGGTGTGCAAGTAGAATCACTTGGAAGTGGGCCTAGGTGGCTGAAACCCTGAATAATAATGCTTGTACTGCAATGTTTTGTTGGAGATCTCATTTGCTAATCCAGTTGCTACAACTGTCAATGCCACAAATAGCATTTAAAGTGCCAAGAGAGTGCTGAGCCCATCTGTACAGAATAGCCATTGGATAACAAATGCAGAGCTCTGAATTTATAAAGCCTTTGGGTGCTGTATACGTCTCTAAGACCTCGGGGATGCAGATGGTACTTTTATGATCTATTAACATGTTGGGAGGAAACACCTGACTATTGTTTGTTAGGGCAATAGCCTAATATACAGATGTTGACTGTTTGCTTATACTTATTATACAAGATAAAATTCTGAAAATGTGCCCAATAACCTGTCACAGAGGTTCAAATGGTAAAAGCAGGATAGCAAAAGTTGCCTTTTGATTTTACACGCACATGAAATTTTTAGTTTCAGCCACTTCCTTGCATCCCTCCCCATTTGTGGCTTAGCAAAAGTGTTCCGTAACAATGAAGTGATGGTTACTGATAGTGTTGCCCCATCTTGTGGATTCTTGCAGTGACTGCACTCAAGTCACTGTTGTAAAAATATTTTCATCATTAAGGGCAAGATTTTATCACAGCAGTGGCTTTAAGTGAGTCAAAGCCAGGGACTCAATTTAGATTTCAGTAGGCAGAAAAATATGCAGCAGAATGTAAGGGACCACTTATGAGTACAAGATTAAATTACGAAAAAGCAGAGTTCTTGTGGTTGCTTCATTTAAAAAAGCTAATAACATTACAGGTCAGTTACCCCTCAAAAATCTCAAGGGAAAGTTTGCTTTAACATCTGGAACCAGTAGAAGAAACTACAAAGCTGCATGAATCGCACGGGCAAATAAAAGTTTGGTTTTCCCTTCTTACCAGGATTGAGGGTATAAAACCCTGGAAATCATGATTATACTATCATCACTTCCTGGTGCAATGAGATAGATCAAGAGTGAGCAGATGATTTTTTAATGATGGGTAGTTTCCTTTTCTCTAATATTTAGAAACTCCTGCAGCTAAACCAGTGAGGTCCTTGAAATGCAAATGTTTTGACAAAGAAATTCTTCTACTTGCATCTTTCAAAGAGACAAAGATGGGGAAGGTGGGAAAAAGAAGAGATGAATACTGATTCAAAAAAGCTATGGACATGGGAACACCAGTCAGAGATCAGAGGATGGCACTGCATAAGGACAGCATGGTGGCTGCTTATATACATTTACAGGCATCAGATGCCAAGAGCATGAACACTTTATTTCTTCTTACAACTGAATATGTAATGACAATCAATGGCAGCAGTGTCACCTGTGTGACCGTGTCAATTGTTACTGTGGCTGATCTCTCAAGCAGCCAGACAACAGGCACCTGCCATTGCTACAAACAACTGTACAAGCTCCTGTGCTATACATCCGTTGAGCTAGGAAACAGGGAATTGAAACTTTTTTCATCAGTCTTCATCTATAATACATTGGGTGAGCTTTATGGTGCTTTTCTTTGGGGTTATTTACATTTGTGTGTATGTGTGTATTATTAGATACATAGCATTTCTTGACAAAAAGCGGGGGGAGTCTTTTTAAGAGAAAACTAGCATGTCAGAAAGAGGACTAGAACCTGATATTAGCTGTCGATATGACAGCAAATGTTCCTCTATGGTAGAAGAGTTAGGTGAGCTCTCACCTGCACCTGCTTGTAGCCGACACTTTTCCTGAGCCTCTTTGTATTTTGGCCCTAGCAGCAGAGTATAACAGCTCTTTCAATTTACCATGAAATAAACAACATAGCATTACTCTGAGGCATTGTGGGGAAATTAAATGCAGCCTGTAATCACCTGTCCCACTGCTGCCTGCATAGGGTGGCCATTTACCTATCATTCTCTCTCTCTCTCTCTCTCTCTCTCACACACACACACACACACACAGAGAGAGAGAGAGAGAGAGAGAGAGAGAGAGAGAGAGAGAGAGAGAGAGAGAGAACATCAACATGAAAGAAGGGACAGGGTTATGCCAACTTTTCATATACCAATTATATCTATAGCTGAAAATTTAGAAATCTGTGACATTTTAAAGGTGAATATGCTACATTCACCCTAATGGGGAAGACTGTTATTGGGTAATGTGACAGTCACTTGTGCCTGCTCACTCTGCTATCCATTCTTATGATTCTTCATCTTTAAACTGGACTTGGGCTGGATGACACCCCCTCCCTCCCACACCACCCTCATATAGAAGCCAGCTTCAAATCCAAAGACTGATAGCTCTACAAATAGAGGACTATCCTTTGTAAAGTAAGACACATAGCTACCCTGATGTAAAAGATGTAGAGACCATCCAAATGTGGGGTCCTTTTGCTCCTCTAACGTGGAACTGGCTGTGACCTGCAGTCTAAAGTGGTTCAGAACAAGCATAGGCTTAATACCAGTAAAAATTGATTATGACTGTTAGAGCACCTGCTTTGCATGCAAAAGGTCCCAGGTTTGTTCCTCAACATCTGAGGTCTGGGCCACATCTTTACCTGAAGCCTTGGTGAGCTACTGCCAGTCAAGAAGACAAAGGTGGGCTAGATAGACCAGGGATGGACTGACTTAATGTAAGTGTCAGAGGCCTGTTCTCTGTCACACACACCCTTTTCTCCTTCCAAGTAAATCAAGAAAAATGGCTTCTAACTACAGTCTTTACTAGGAGAAGGTGCAGGGAATTCTTATTTGATTTGCAGATGACACAAAAATGGGTGAAATAGCTAATACAATGGAAGATAGAAACAAAATTCAAAATTTGGCATTTGATAGGTTTGAGTGCTCAGCTGAAAACAACAGAATGAAATTTAATAGGGACAAATGCCAAATTCTGCCCCTTGGAAAAATAAGCAAAAATGTATGGTTACAATACAGGGAACACTTGTCTCAACAATACTGCAAGCAAGCAGCATCTTGAAATGGTTGTAGATCACAAGCTGGATATGAATTTTAAAAAGGGATGCAGCTGCAAAAAAGGCAAATGCTTTCACTTCCCAATTATTTGAAGTACAGTGGTACCTTGGCTCACGAACGCCTTGGCTCATGAACAAAAATTTCATGAAAATTTTGACTTGGGTCAAGAACTCCGCTTTGGGTGGCTACCAAGATCGCAGACATCTCCCCACCCCCCCTAATGGGGAGATGGCCACGATCGCAGTTGCGCTTGTGCAGGGAACACATGCGTGATCATGGCTGTGCTGTGCTGCGCCCGTCTTTCCTGCAGGAGCGCACCCGTGATCACGCACGTCTTCCCTGCACGAACGCAGCTGCGATCCTGGCCCTCTTCCCACTCGGGCGGTGGGGGGGTGGGGAGATGGCAGCGATCGTGCTGGTTGTGGGGGGGAAGATGGCCAAGATTACACCCATCTTTCCTGCAGAAGTGCGCCCATGCCAGGGTTTCTTGTATCTTGTATTCTGGCTGAACATCAAGAAACACTTCTTAGAGCAATATGAAAATGGCTTCTAGAGTTGGATGAGTTCAATGTTCTTAAATCTAACATTAAGATGAGTCTTACTAAATTCAGCCCTGACATTTCTCTGTTTTAGGTTTCATGGCCTTTAGGATATTCTCTCTCAGGAATGGAATTTCCAGTGGAATCAAATATATGATGAGTCTGTGGCTAAAAAACAAAATTTCTCACAAGCTTTTCCTGTTATCATAAAGGAAAACTATCAGGCAAGTGGCTGACCAAAGGCCTCTGTAAGGTATGCAAAATGCAGAAAAGATGAGGACAAGCACATAAGTCTTCTCTAAAAGGTATGCAAAGTTTTGCAATGGTCACTTCTGTCACTTAGAAAAGGGCTGGGTGGTGGTGAGGGGGGAGACCAGAAAGGGGCAATATGATGTGTGGGAATATCGTGTAAGCTGATGTGAAAAACCAGCATATAGATTTTGAAGAATCATCAGTAGTTAGGATATATGGTACTCAAATGATTAATAGCAAGCATATAGCAAATATTTCATTATGAATGTTGAATAGCTTGTAGTATTTCATCCAGATTTTAGTAGGACTGTTTTTGTTTTTTGGATCAAACAAATTTAAGCACAAAATAAATACAGAGATAGAACTATGAATGAATGAAAGTTTTTATTCATAATGCATTTAAATATTTGGTGTGCAGATAGTTCTGTTGCAAACCTTGCTCTTTAGTGAAATATATCCCTTGCTTATACTTGGATAGAAACCAAACAACTCACTGAAGAAACAGGAAAGTGTGATACTTTCCAGCCACTGCTAGCATACTTTACTAATATATAATAGATTATTGTACCTCATAACTAAATCTGTGCTACACATAGGTCTTACTTGTTATTTTTGTCAGCATAGCTATAATAAATAACAACCACTATGAAAAACAGAAGTTAAGATAATTATCTTGGATGAATGCTGAATGGGGCCAATATGTATATGTATTTCATTAATACTACCCTCTTGATGGTCAGCTGGAGCTGAGAAATGGATCTACTGAAAGTATTGAGGCTGAGAGATGACATGAGAGTTGTTTCAGTGGGATTATACCTGTGAGGACTCAGACACATGAACAAGTCATCCTGCAAACAATAAAGATCCATGGGTGAACCAATTCTGACTCTATCTACATTCAATTCATCATACTATCTATATTCAATTCATTGTGTTTTCCTGTGTTGACAATGCAAGTGTGGTCTACTAGGAATAACCATGTTTCTTGGCTATCTCTTTTCCTTTGTCTTCATATTCTAGTGTGCATAATCCAAGTCCACATAGAGCAAGAATCCCATGAAAGTAGAATCATTCACATTGTCAGCATAGATACCATTGTTTTCCCCTTCTCCATATACTTGAAGCCAAACTTCATCTCCAATTTCCAAATGGAGCAAAACAGAACCAGATGCCTGATCCACATCATTTGTCTGATATTGGTCATAGGTAATGATGACTGCCTTGTCCTTCTTGTACAAGCTGACTTTCACATCTGAGACATACACAGTGAGATGGTATGAAAAATAGTACACACCAGGAATGCTGCATCGAAACTTCCCTGTTGTTACATCATAGTGATTTTGCTCATTGTAGAAGATCTTTGTAAATTTGATAGGAACATTGGGAAAAGGAACTCTGGTTGTTAGACCAACACTAAACGCAGATCGGTAAATGCTGCCACCTTCACCCTTTTCCCCTTTCAGCCCTGGGATTCCATTCAACCCTGGTGCTCCTTGAGGGCCGTCAGCACCAGCAGCTCCTAAACCTCCAGTGTCCCCTTTGAGACCAGGTGTACCTAAGAAGTAAATAGACTTTTGTAAGAGTGTAACATCATTTTTCATACAAAGAATCTCAGTTGGAAAGAAAATATCTATCTGGCTTCCTTTCACAAGGGGCTTAATTAGTAACCCATTGGGGTGGGCATTTCAGTCTGCCCAAGTCTCACTGCTTTCACTCTTATCATATCTGGAGCTCCTCTGGAACAAGTGATTTGAATGGCAGCTTCAATGACCTGTGAGTTTCCATCTACCTCTTCTTGGCCTTCCATGAATAGATTGGTTAGGCTTATTTATTTATTTTCCATACTGCCCAAGGAGCTGAAGCTGTATGGGTGGTTCATGAAGCACACTAAGAAAAAGTAGTCATGTCTAATTTCTGGGACTAAAGTGAATTTAAAAAATAGTTCTATTTTATGTTATGGACTAATGTGAATGTCACCAGTGACAGGTAAACACTGATCCTAAGCATATTTACTGTATGTAAGTCCCTCTGGATTCTGTGAGCCTTATTCCTGGGTAAGCACATACCCAGAAGGTTTGAAACCTTAGTAATCTTCCACTGAAAGCCAGTGTGATGCTGCTGCTAAAAAGCATTTATTATATGGCTTCCTCTTCATTTCTCTTTGGTATGCGATCACTACTACAATATTTTAGACAACTCTGTAGAGGTATGCAGATGAATCCTTCACACATCAAATACCTTATTAGCACAGAATCTAATGCTGACGCCCCAACTCGCTACACCCCTGTGTTGATAGTGAGAAAGAGTCCTATGCACGGTGTCCTGCATAAACCCTATTGGTTACATGGTCTAGCTAATGATCTCAGCAATCCAGTGTTGGGTGTGACTGGATCATGTGCTTGCTTCTGGACTCTTGGAAAGAGCTAGAGTGGGAGGGAAGCTTCAAACTACTGTTAAATTGGTGGGGAATTGTTCTTTGTTGATTGATGAGGCTCTATACCACTCTTACTTCATTTATTTTGTTTCTGTCCTGCTTAGTATCTGAAGCTCTTTGGATGGTAAACAATAGCTTACCAACAAACAAGAAAATACAATATAAAATAAAGCAACACTAAAAAACATCATTTAATTGCATTTTAAAAAACCAAAGCCACAATTTAATAGCAAGCTAATACCAAGTCTGTTTTTTAAAAAGCTGGCAATACTGACATGCCATATGGAGTCGGTAAATGCCTCAGAAGATGGCAGCCTTAAGCTGATACAAAAAGGAAAAAAGCAAAGTTTGTGCCAGGACATCCTTAGTCAGGTGATCATTCCATAATCTGGGGGCTAGCACAGAAAAAATGCTCATCCTTGTTACCAGCAAATGAGCCTTCCTTTGAGGTGCCATGTGAGCTCTATTACAGGAGGACACTAAGGATCAATCATGTCAAACACCTGGGTCATCTCTGCCTTCCAGATTTCAGCCAGGTCACCCAGAAGATCCCCAGGGCCCTCTGGAAGGCAATGGTATCTATTAGCCATTTTCTGATCATAAGAAAGGCAGTGATTCAGAATCCCTCATCTTCATATCATGATCCACAGGTCCATCTGGAAAAACAACAACAAATGGAGCCTGCTCTGCTACATATGTCAGGCCAATAACATGATGGAACAGCTCCATGGTTGTCTATGAAATCCTGCGCCTACCCAGATAAGGTTCTGTCAGCATGGATGCTAATGTCTCCCCAGGACTAACATTCTGGAGGACCTCAGTACTGCAGTTGAGACCACCTCTGCCAGCTTAGAAAGGGAGCGGGGTGGGTGGTACACCAGCCACATCTGTCCCACTAGCTCAGCACTGGATGCAAACACTTCAGACTGGAAGTCAGATAATTAGGAAGCCTGTGGAGAGATCATTCTTATAGACCATGGCAACGGTCTCTCTCCAGTTCTTGAGTTTTCCTTGATGCTGGATTGAGTACCCCAGTGAGCACAACTGGGAGAGACCAATTCCTCTCTGTTTGTCCACTTAGGTTTCAGTGGTACATGCCAGATCAGCTAAAACAGCCACTATTAAATCAAGGAAGGTCATCTCAACTGATGTGGCATTCGAAAACATTATCTAGAGATCTGAGAGCAGGCTATTAGGGCAACTAATCCATCAGGCCTGTGGATGCAAGGAGGAGTAGGACGCAGCATAGCTGGACCATGTGCCCCTTACCTGGCTAGCTATCCCCACAATGCAATATCTCCCTCTTCTTGTCACTGTGCTGATCAGGGTAACTCCAGATAAAAGCCATTTGAAGCATTCTCCTGCCCTACTCTTTATCACTGCCATTTGCAAGAAAGGTGCTTGGGTGGACACTGGAGTGATTCTGCCATGCTCCGCCCTGGCAACTGGAGAATGGAATATTTAAAACGTGCTATTGTATCTTTCCTCAGCCTTCTCTTCACAAGGATAACCATGTCCAGTTCTTTCAATCTCTCTTCACAGGGCTTTGTTTCCAGTCCCCTGATCATGCTTGTTGAATGCTTGTTTCCAGTCTGTCTGCATCTTTTTTGAAATGTGGTGCCCAGAACTGAACACAGTGCTCAAGATGGGGCCTAATTAATGCCAAATAGAGAAGAAACAGTATCTCATGTGATCAGGAAGCAATACTTCTCTTAATGTAGCCCAAAATAGCATTCCCTCCCCCCCCTTTTTTTTGCTGCCACATCACCTTGTTGATGCATATTCAACCTGTTATCTACAACAGTTCCAAGATGCTTCTTACTTGTAGTGCTGTTGAGCCAAGTATCTCCCATCTGTGCATTTGGCCCCTTTTCCTAAGTGTAGAACTTGGCATTCTGTTGCTTTCAGCTTACTCTCTGGCCTATTAAGATCACTTTGAATTTTGTTTCTGTCTTCCAGGGGATTAGCTATCCCACCCAATTTTGTGTCACTTGCAATTCTGATAGGCATCTCTGGAACCTCTTTGTTCAAATCATTAATGAAAATGTTGAAGAGCACTGGCCTCAGAACTCTTCCAGGATACTGCTTGGAGGACTTTCGATGCAAATTTTCATCTCGATCTTACCAGTTATGTAGGATAGACTTAAACCCATGTCATCTTACTGTTCTGACAGGTATAGCTACCTGAACAGAACCAAGTACTGATGCCTCTCACCTTGTTCTCCCTTTTCTCCTTTCTGGCCATCATTCCCATCTCTCCCATCTCTCCCTGGAACTCCATTGTGGCCTGGGTAACCAGGTGGCCCTCTCATCCAGTTTTCACACTGGTCTTTAAGTGTTTGTTGGTCATCTTCCTCAGGAGTTGCTTCCAGGTGGCAGCAGAGTTTCAGCAGCAGCACCAGTGAACACAAAAAGAGGCTCGATGCTTGTTTCATGTTGAATCTAGAATAAGAATGTTCTGCATAAGGAAAAAAAGTACTGCAGAAAACTCAGAATCAGCATGGGGCACAGCCCCAGGGGACATATGCTCTGCAAACAGATGTTTCTTCAGAGGTTGGGCAGAACCATTGCCTGGTAGGATCTGCCTTGCAAGGTTATTTATTTCCTGCATATTTAGCAGTTTCATGTTTGTCACAGTCAGTTCAGAGTACAGAAACGTGGACTATAGAAACCTGACCCTGAGAATGAAATGCAACTGCATAGTTGTTGTTCTAGATTTTTATTTCCAAGAAGAACTATGTGCATTTATAGTTTACAGCTATGCTATGTGCATCAAGTACAAGATTTGGTTCAGACACTGGTTCAGTGATTTGGAAAATAGCCCAATTTGGAGGCTTCCCATTTTGACTTGGACCAAATCTGAATTTCGCCTCACCATGTTCAATAGTGTTTATTTCCACATCAGTGTGTGCATGTTTGCAGTGTGGACTGAGATGCACGGAGAGCTTCCCAACAGAGGGCCCCCAGCACTATCAGTAAAAAATAAGTGCAGCTTGCTATTCTATCTTTCCCTCTTTCATGGACTTTTTTTTAATCCTTGTGGGGAAAATGTGGGAAAAGCAGTGGGAAAACACAGGAGGGTAGCAAATGAAAAGCAATGATGCCTGGAACTCTGTAAAATTCCATGAATTAGGCAGGACAGTTGTGTAATACAGGTCTCACCTGAAGCACTTGCAGTGTTTCTGAAGACTGCACTTGGAGTAACCACATGTTCATGGCCATTCTATGACCAAAATAGGCTTTTTGCTATCCATGTTAGCTCTGCTTGATCCCTGATAAGCCAATTGTTCTGAACAGGATGGAACACTGAAATGACCTCTAGATTCCAGAAACATTATCTCCACAGTATGCATGGCTGAGAATGTTTGGCAGAGAGGGAGGTACGTATTTGGGCATCACACACTTGTTCGGCTTCACTGTCCACAGTGCTAGTTGTCCCAGGCGGATTCATTTTGGTTCCAACACACAGAACAGACATTTGTGACTCTGCCAGCTATACAGGGAGACTGAACCCTCTATACAATTTAGGTGCAGCTTTTAGTGTACACTTTTATTGCAAAATGTGATACAGTTCAATAACATCTTGCATCTCAAATGGTTGGCTTTAAATTTAGGCGTTGTGCAGAACACCTCAACACAACATCAGTATAAAATGGCATTTTAATGTTACTGAATGGCACTCCAATAGCTTGTTTTTGACCATATTCCCTATACCTTTTTTGTAAAAAAAATGATCAAAATGGAGGGTATACCATGCTGTTGTGATGGATAACAGAATATTAAAAAGCAGCTGAAGGATGAGTAAGCTGATGAATTTGACCACAATTACATGCATGCTTACCCTGGAGATAAGTCCCACTATAGACATACTCTATAGCACCTTAGAGTAGGTCTGCAATCTAATCCCAAACTTATTTGGAAAGTAAATACCCATGAACAAATGGGACTTTCTTGTGAGTAAACAAGCACAGTGTTCAGTGTATTGCCCTCATCATCCCATTTATAGTGTGACATAAGCACGGTTCTGGTACAGCTGTACTTAGGATGCGAGGAGTGTAATAACAAAGAGAAATCCACAAGTCCAAGGAAAGTGATGTCAATGCTCAATGCTCCAGGAACAAGTAAACATTTTTAGTAGCCCCATACCCCTTTTCCTTGGCAATACCAAATTTGCTAATCAGTTAGAATAAGGTCTGTCACCAGATTGCACAATGAATGCTGAAGTCTAACAAGGAAAATAAGGAAAGCGAATAACTAATTTGGCACAATATTTACATAATATGACTCCTCCTCTTGGCAATATCCTTCAGTGTAACATACAGACACACACTTTTAAATTGGAATCCTTATCCTCTAAACTATACATAATTTCTAGTTCAGAATTCCATAGAACCCAATGAAACATGGTTTTGAATAAACACACTTAACTATGTTAACTGTTAACTACATAGGCAGACTATGGTGCTTCCAGATGAAGGGTTCCTTGCACTAATAGTCAAAAGGCATCATTTTGTCATATTCTCTCTCCACCTGTCACCTTGATGGATTTTCCAAAAATAGAAGAAGCACAAGGCAGTTCTGAACTGTTGCTGAACCTCCTGTAAAATTCTGTGAATGAAACAGTGTGTTTGCTAATAAAAGTGTCATCAGGAAGTTTTCTAATTTAGTAACCAAGAGAAGCCAGAAAAAATGAATTTTGTTATATTGATTTACCTATCAAAGTGTCTTCTCTGTTCTGTCTTATTTTAAAATTAACTTTTGACTGCTAATTCTACTACCCCCAAAGTACCACACCGTCAACATTGTTTAGGCAGCGACTTCCTAAATAATTGGTTTCTCAATAAAAATAGACAAGAAATTTCCTTTGAAAATGCCTGATATATTCTAATGGTGTAGTGCGGTGCTCTAACAAACTAGCTAAGTGCTTACCAGTTGTTTGGGTGAAGTCCTCCGTGGTTTGCAGTCATATCAGAAATGCAATGGAAAGAATAGCCCCAGTCTCTTATAACAAAGACACATGTGGAACTGTCAGTTAAGATGCCATCCTTTCCTTCTGCTGGTCAGCATGCTGGCTCAGTTCTGGGGACTAATTTACACAGGAATTTATTGTGAGTCTACTGCACCTCTCACATTAGGGTGCTGCACACACTTTCCCCAGTCTGTTTCAATGCTGGATGTAGTTTCCAAAAAAATGCATTTTAGAAACATTGTTTTGTGACTTCTGTTTATTGCAACTTCCCCACGGACTGGGACTTGACTATGTCCTGTGTTTCCAACACAGATAATGCAGTAGAGTTTGTGGCTCATCTCTTGAAATATTTGTGTATGTGTCCCAGCTTGGTGGAGTTTACTAATTAGTGACCTACAAGTAGGATGGATGGAGGTTTTTCCTTCCCACTTCTGAACTGTGTGTCTATATGTGTGTCTAACTAGAGATCTTTCTGTTCCCCATCTGAACCACTCCTGCACAGCTTTGCAGCTCTGCATAACAACATCAGGAAATTCAGCAGCCAAGGGAATACCTTTAACTTCTAGACCTTCTTGACATCTGTGGAGAACAAAAACACAGAAGCAGCTCAAAGCAAGTAACAGGAACATAGATTCCTATGAAGCATTGCCCGGAAAATGACCAACTGTGTGGACACAAATGAGCTGCAGTCAAGTGCTGTGCAAAGACAAAACACCTGAATTGTTTTCCCATGTTTGGAAATATTGCTGCTATACACCCATGCTGTAATGAGCTAAGTCAACTTGAGGTCCAGTTCTGAGGTACAAGTGGGAATGTGTAGCCTAGTCAGAATTTGCTTCTGCATGCATATGAACCTGTGCAGGAGTCTGCAATGGCAGGAATATGAGAGGATTTTATTTACCTTGAATCTGTGAATCTGCACATGTGAATCTGCACATGTGTGAAGAATCAATAAAAAACAATATAGGAGCAAAAGGGGGGAATTCGCCATAGAGCTGTAAGGTTTATACCAACATTGATCCTGGGGTGTGACATGACAGAGCAGGTCAAATGTCATCACAACAATTGGTGATGTTATATTAATGCTGTGAGGGTCTGCCTACATATATCAAACTTAACGAGTTTCAAAGGAAGTTTGTCCCACAAATTGGGATTAATATCAAGTCTACCTCACAATAACTGGCAATATGTGCCATGAGAAGGAAAAAAATCAAGACAATACATGACTAAACTGCATCAGTGACAGAAGATTCTCCTGTGTATCTTAGATCTGATTGTTTTTCTGCCTTTTTTCCAGTTTCAGTCTTAATCTGCAATCATTTTACTTGTGTTCTATTTATAAAAAAGATGAAAATGAACTCAGTTTCTTCCTTGAGCAGTGCCAAGCCAATGACTGTAAGAAGTTGTGTTAGTGGAACAACATGCAACACCATCACCATCAAACAGGCATTCCAGACCAAAGCTGCAGTCCATCACCCAGTTTTGTGGCAGTGTGTCACAATAAACTAATTGGGGCTTACTTCTGAGTAAACATGCATATAATTCAATTTTAATGATATCTTTCTTTATGGCCATCACTCAAGGTATATATCCCGTACGTATCTGGGAAAGGAAGATAACATTTCTCCCCTCTGGTTATACTCTGATTTAAGAGGTTCTCTTTTTTTCCTCACTTTGTCACTTGCTTTAATTTTTTGAATCACCTTAGGCTATTTTTCCATAGACACATTGAACCGTTTATACAATGCAGCAGCCCATGGTTAGCAAACTCTGGGTTGTTTGTGAACATGCATGTGCAAGCAACGGTGCTGTTTCCCGTGTGTTTATCCATTTTGGTTTTACGTATAAACAACCCAGGAATGCCCTGTTCTTAGGTTGTTAGTATATCCAAATCCAGAAACTTTAGGGTTGTTTAGATTTTAAATAACCTAGAATTAACCATAGTTTGTTCATTAACTCTGAGTTGTTTAACCTCTATATAACCCAGTATATCTTGCTTTGATTCTAATGATAACAACTCAGGAACAGGGCATTCCTGAGTTGTTAGAAAAAAAGGAGGACTGAGTGTATGGGAGACAGCACATTCATTTGTTGCCACACATTCATGATTAACATCCCATAGTTAGCCATTACGTGGCAATTGGATTGCCAGGCTGATCCACACTGGTGAGTATATAGAGAACTTTTGCCTTCAGGGTGGATTGAATTAAATAGCCTTCTAGACTCTATCTAATACTATGAAATGTAATATTTCTCATTCTCATTTGGTATTTTGTTTGTCCACCACCCTTGGGGACTTGGCTAATCCTACAATTAATATCTGATAAAACTGATAAATGAATCCATAATGCTTGTTTAACCATCTTGTTAACTTGTCTAAAACAAATTCACGTGAATATATAAGACAAAAATAGACTAAGGTGGGCAGGTTGTAGCCTTCAACATATTCATATATTGTAGCTCATACTATCTCTCACCATCCTTCACTATTAGCTATGTTCATTAGGACTAATAGGAGTTACAATTCAACAACATCAGGAGGGCCAGAAATGGTCCGCCCCTGAACAAGATCAAAACTAAGCTGCTGTTATTCTGATTTGTGTTCACATTCAATTATTTTCAAATTGAATAAGAAAGGCTTTCAGTTCTATTTCCAGATTCTAGTAGATCAATCTATCCCAACCTGGTGTTTTCCAGATGCCTTGGACTTCAGTTCCCTTCAGCTTCAGCCAGCATAGCAAATACTCAGGAATTCTGGGAGTTTTAATTCAAAACATCTGGAACCTTGACAACATAGGTTGGAGAATGCTGTATTAGA
Organism: Varanus komodoensis; assembly: GCF_004798865.1. Lineage (NCBI taxonomy): Eukaryota > Metazoa > Chordata > Lepidosauria > Squamata > Varanidae > Varanus > Varanus komodoensis. The sequence goes on from NW_025335661.1 coordinate 2,116,017, forward strand.
TATACTGGCTAAGGACTGCATAATATAGGATATGGAGAGAGAAGCATACTCCTCATTCTGCGCAGAGAACTGGTATCATCCAAGTACTTGTCCACCTTTTGACATTTGTATGCCTTTATATTTTGCGTGTACTCAGCTTACTTGTCAGTCTAGGTCTTGGTGCAGCAAACCCCCTTGGTCTCAGTATCAAAGGGAAAATATTACATCTCTGACGCAATGGGTTATATTTGGCAGCACGGTATGGAAGCACTTGAAACATGCTGCCAGACAGCAAGCAAGAACCCTTTCTGTCAAATTAGAACAGTGGTGTCAAGTATTAAACTACTATTAACAACTGCTCTCAGGTTGTTGCTCCTTCATTGGTAGGAAGCAATGCTGAGTATAGAAATCATCCCTGAAATGCATTTTTGTCCATAAGGTATGAATCTATTGCTCAAAGTCTGTGAGAAAAGATAGGTGGACCCATGAAGAAATCCACAAATACCATTTCCGGACACCCCTCACATCACCTACTGTAGGTTACATGTCATAGACAGCCCTCCAGCATGCATAGGACTGCACCCTAAGAAAGAGGAAAGCGATACTTTTGATTCCTAACACTCCAGACTGAAACCCATAACAAGAGCTCATAATAAGAGCAATTTAGGATATACGTATGTATGCTCTTGAAAGTACAGTTTTCAATCTATTTCCTTATTTATATAAAAAGTAGTGTTTGATCCATTTGACCTTATGCCAGGCAATTGTTATGTGCATCAGCCTACGTGAGTTCATGCACAAGCTTCCCGCTGGTATGTCCCCACTCCTCATCCCAACCCTATTCTCCTGGTCTGGCTGTGCAAAGATTGGATGCTTTAGCTTTTGCTTCTGCTTTAAACAAAACATGGCTCCCCGGTGCATCCAAACTGAGGGGAAGAAAAAAAAGTGTTACTTCAGACCTGTCAGGATCAATGTGGGGTTTCCTGCCCTGGCTTGCTCATTATCCATAATTTAAAGTTTCAGCTAAGAGAGTTCTCTGAGTTCAGATGTAACTAGGAACTCCAAAGCAGTTTTTTTTTCAGTTTATCTTACGATTCTTGCATATAATGCTAAAATGTAGGTGAGATTTGATTAGAACTTCCCAGTTGTGTGTGATAATTGTTACACTTTGAAGAGATAAGTGTAGCTTTAACATGGTTGCATAATTATCAGTACTTAACGATTTTTTAAAAAGGGTTGCAGTTTCTTAAAAATCTAATTTAAAAAATTGCTTACCTTCATGGGTTAAATCCAAACTAGGTTAGTCATACTTTAGTCCCATTGAAAGCTTGCTTATTTATTTATTTATTTATTTATTTATTTATTAAAAGCTTGTGTATGCTGTCCTATTATACAAGATCTCAGGTCAGCTTACAATTTTTAAAAGGACAATTAAAACAACAATTTCAATAATAAAACAGAACAAAACAATAAACCAAACAGAGTGACTAAACTAAAAAACTGTTAGAGTTTAAAATACTGTTTAAATAAAAAGGTTTTGGCCTGGCACCAAAAAGAGTATAAGGTTGGTGCCAGGCGTACCTTTCTGGGGAATACATTCCAGAGCCTGGGCGCCACAGCAGAGAAGGCCCTACTCTGAGTTGATGACCTTTTTACCTCTCCTCGAGAGGGTTCCTGGATTAGGGCTTCTCCCATAGATCTTAAGGGGTGCGAGGGCATATAAGGAAAGAGATGTTCCTTCAGGTATCCTGGTCCCATGTCATGTCTTCAAGTGGCCTGTTGATTTCAGAAGGACTAAAGCATAGTTTAATTTAGATATGAGCTACTGAGTTGCAGATACGTAGATTTTCATCAGTTTTTCAGGGTATGCTAAAGATTGACTGTTGAAATTGTGGGTCTTAGTGAATCTATACTCAGAATACATGTTCAGCATTATGTGGATCAGGACTCCTTTAGTAACATTTTAATTGTAATCAAAGAAGGGTGTTTAAAGAGGAGGAAAAATATGATCTCTGCACCACCCCTATCCTTTTTATGGATGCTTATGGGTGTGTGCACACACACACACACACGTGATTCTAATCAGTCATAGTGATGGTATGAACCAGAAGGTGGCAGTCACTATATGAGTTGACACTGAGTACGAGAGTGTGATAAGGTTGCCACTTCTTTTCTTCTGAGAGAGATGACAACTGCTCCAAGAAGCAGGTTTAGACGACACACTCCGGTGCCTTCGGGGCCATGTTCCATATGTAGCCTTGGACTGGGGTCTCTCATGTCATCTAAACCTGGCAGGGAAATGGCTCTTTAAGGGTTCTTTGTTTTTCTATTGGGCTGCTTTTAACTCCACTAGCTACATTCATGCTGGAAGGAGCAAAATGGGGGAAAAAACCATGACAACAGCCGCCACCCCCACCCCATTCATGCAGAAGGAGAGAGGGTGCTGCTGCTTGCTCCTGAGACCAGCACCCAAGTTCCCTCTACCCAAAACCAAGCATTGGTCCTCTCAGGACAGACTTTCAGAGTCAGCTCCATTTAAGTCAATGGGATTAAGCTGTGTGTAAGGCTACTGAAGCAAATACGATTTACTTCTGAATAGACATGTGCTTCAGCTAGTTGTTGCTATGAGAAAGAAGGCAAGGAAAGGCACCGCCAACTTTTTTTTCCTGAGGTAAAGGTATTTGCGAGGCTGAGAGGAAAGACTGGGCAGGAAAGCAAGAGTCCCTGCCCTGTCTTGCAAAACCTCAACCTGGCTGAGACTGCCCCTTTCAGCTTCACCCCGCAGGAAAGGCAAGGGCAGCACCAGTGAGTGCACACACTCACATGAACCAGAACTTAATCACAAGAAGAAGGAAAGTTGGAATAAACCTGGTTGTGAAAACTCTGGAATAATAGAGGAGGCACTGCATTACAGACACAGGGAATGAACTGTGGGAGTTACTCAGACAATACAGTGCAGGAAATCCTTAGCACAGATCCAGCTCTGGAGCAATAATGAGGAAAGTCACACATTAAAAAGGCTATTCTGCATCCAGATCAAAGGCAGAATTTTTATTTATTGTCATAAGGTGTTTGTTTAAGAAATTCCACAGGTTAATAGGTGCTTTTATTACAACCCACTACTTGCTAGTGTGGTAGGTGAATAAATGCAGGTTAAGAGAATAAAGACTTGGACTTGTAAGAGTATGCCTGTAGTTATATGTGGAAAGTAGGAATGCATCTCTAATTGACTTTCAAAGGTTCAGTGCTGCGGTTTGTCATATAAAATCTTTGTACCAAAGTTAAGCCCTGGAGTAAAATATAATGTATGCAAATAATTTAAGATGTATCAATATCCAGTTAAGGAGCACAGAGGCTGGGTTCACACTACATAAGAACCTACACTCAAGGTTTGGGTTTCGGTTTGGGTTGAATGTGGGTTGTTATTGTTAGTCACAAACAGCCCATGGTTAAGAAACCAGCAACAAACCAAGGCTTTGCTCCATGAGTTGTTCACAGTTAACAAATTATGGATTTTTATTGTGGCTGGGTGCACACTATCCATGTTCCAGCAACAGTCCCATAGTTCAATGACAATCCACTCTCATACTTAACCCTTGATTGAGGTTCATTTTGATGCACAGATGCCATTGCCTAACACACTGAACTAACAGTAATCAACTGGGTAGGATTCAGTAAGGAAAGTGTCATTCATTTATTGACCTCTGTATGATTTATACACTTGCAGGTCTATTTGCTGAAGACCTGCTAAGAAAGAAAGACAAAATAAGAAATCTAAGATTTGGGTTGTTCACCAGCTGGCTATGATCCACCAAAAAGGGCAACTGCAAGAAGGCAAATGTGATTTTGGAGTTATCTTTGGGGAGGCATGTTTGTAGATTGCAATTAATACAATTGTACAAGAAATTAGAAATGCTATTAACTAGGTACAGAAAGGATGAACTCAACCAGGATAAGTGTAATTCATCCATACTAGGAGAGGAAAGAGATAAAAAACTTAAACTATGACATGAGATTAAGAGAGTCGAACAAAGCAACTATGAACTTCAAAGGGGTTTATTTAAGGTGACAACATATGGTGAAATGACTAACTACAGTTTGCTGAAAATAGAATTGAAAGCTTCTAATTTACTTAATGAAACTGTACCAAAAGAAAAATGTAGAAGAGAAATGTTCATGTAACACTGTTACTTCATGTTAATAAACCATAAGCATCTTTCTCAAGGTTTGGGCAGGCAGGGTGAGGGTTGTTCAATGTAGTTGGAAGCTGTCATGCTAACTAGAAAAAACACAGTTTGTCTGAGTTCAGCAGACATTTATTTTAATGTATTTATAGCCTGCCTTTTTTGCTGTAAGGAATTCTAGGCAGTATACATAATTATCCTCTACTTTTACTCACAACAGCCCTGTGAGGTAGGTTAGGCTGTAAATCAGCGACTGGCCCAAAATTGCACTTATTTGAAAATAGAAGTGAGAACTTCCAGTCTCTTCCCTGCAGGTGCATTGGGGGTGATGGTGGTGATGAACTTCTTTACCATCACATCTGAATGCAGCCAGTAGCTCAGTTTGGATGTAACATCCAATCAAAGTTCGTTGCTACAGAAATGTGTCCTGTGCCTGCATTCTCTCTCTCTCTTGTGTCTTCTCATATATGCCGCTTCAGATATTTCATCTTCAGTAGAACCCATAGTTTTCTGTTGCGTCTAAACTGGTAGTGTGTGGTTTGCATGTCTTTCAAAAGAGAAATTGCAAAGAAAACTTTGTAGCTGATCGGAAGGGCATGGAATGGTTTGCATGAAACAGGAAGTCCTTTTGCATGTAGGTCACTTATGTATTGCAGCAGGACCAAACTGCTGTTCACCTGCCTCTGGTTTTCATAAGCAAGAAAGGGATCTTGGGGTAGGCTGGACAGCTTGATGAAAATGTCAGCACAGTGTTCAGCTGCTGTGAAAAAGGCAAACTCCATGCTAGGCATAATTAGGAGTGGAACAGAAAATAGAACTGCCAAGATGGCACTCCCTTTATATACATCCTGGGTACGACTGCACTTAGAATACTGTGTTCCGTTCTGGTCACCTTACCTGAAAAAGGATGTTCTTGAGTTGGAAAAAGTACAGAGAAGGGCAATGAAAACGACTGGGGCTGTAGCAACTCCCCTGTGAGAAGCAGCTACAACTGGGACCGTTGACCGTTGAGAAAAGAGGCAAATAAGTGGAGACATGATAGAGGTGTTTAAAATAATGCATGGTGTGGAGAAAGTGGAGAGGGAAACATTTTCCCTTCTCCCATAACACCTGAATGCAGGGTCAGGGTAGGAGGTTCAGGTCAGACAGAGAGAAGTACTTCTTCACAAAATGTACTGGAATTTGCTGCAGCAGGAACAGAGGATTGGACAGATTCATGGAGGAGGAGGCTGTCAGTGACTACTAGCCTTGCTGGCTACGTGCTTCATCCTCTATCAGAGGTGGCATGCCTGCATACACCAGTCGCTGAAGAGCCTGGGCAGGTGGAGGTCTTGCACCCATCCTGCTTGACTGATCCTGCAGGACCAGTGCTGGACCAGAGGGATCTCTGGCCTGATCCAGCATGGCTTTTCCTATGTACTTATCTTCTATACTGCCCAACAACGAAAGCATTCTTATGTTCTCACCGTTATTGATCTTTAAATATAACAGCCATTCAAACTGAGGACACTTTGAAACAAAGGGTGATCTTCTGGCAGTCCTTCCAATGGAGGATTATCCACTGGAAACTAGGACATGCGGCTACCCTGTGTAAAGGCAGCAAGGCCATCCCTCTCCATCCTGTGATTACCTGTACATGAGTAATGCATGAATACGGCCGATGTAAATAAGTCAGAGCACATTATGAGAGGACAGAAGAAAATGACCAAGTGAGGAGGAAGCTTGTGAGCAAAACGCTCTTTTCTCTCACTCTCGTTCTGGAATTACCTCCGTACTGTCTCAGTTGTACAAGAGGCCCTTAAATACAAGTTAATAATCTACATACTGGTTGAAGCTCATAACATTTTAAATAGGTATAAGGCAGATTTGTACAAAATGTTCTGTGTCCCTTGTTTAAACACACATAAAGGTGTCCTTTTCCTATGATTACTCATCAATGACGTCTTCAGGGACAGGCTTTCATATAGAAAACTCTGGGCATAATCCTACAATAAAGAGTTCTGTGGGAGTAAACTCTACTGGATGCACTGGACTCTACTTCTGGCATGTACGACAGGACTGAATTGTATTCACAGACCAAGATGAAGTGACAATCATTTCCATATGGAAATACTGGGGCTTTATGCTAAAGGAAATGTGTCCTTTTACCATTTTCAAACTTGAACTATAGTGTCTTCAAACCATGGGTTAATGTGTGTCAATCCAGAACAGAGTCTATGGCTCTTTGTTGGACTTTGAAATGTAAATAATTGTGTAAGGATTTGCCAGTTCAGTTTCTTAAGTGCCTCCAAATGGTCATATATTCACCAGTGATAATAGACAAGTTTTGCACTTGCCACTGGAAAAGAGATCACTTTGTTTTTGATGCTGCAAGCTCTATGGACATACAAATCCCATTAATTTTGTTCTAATCTAAAACATTAGCACACTGGAAACATGTTACACACACTTGATTAATAACAGGAGCAAATGAAAGTGTGTTGACACCTTCTCTGGTTTGTTACAAAGCAAAGTCTCTTAAAATATTTACCAATTCCTTAAGACAGCCTTGAGTGAGTCTTAAGTTTTATTTTTAGGATGACTAGTCCTTACCTGGATATTCTGAGGCAAAATCCACCAACAAGCTAAAGACAGAGGCTACCCAGCTCAACTGTTGTTGTCCTGTGCTGTTAAGTCATCTCCAATTTTTGGAGACTCTATGAATGAAAGCCCTTACACTACTTTGCTACCTGGAGCATGTTTTGGCTAACATCCAAATGTTATTTCAATATGGCAAGGTGGGCTTTATCTGGACTTGTGAAGTTTTTAAGATGTGATGTGGTGGATGAGGTGGGCTTTATCTGGACTTGTGAAGTTTTTAAGATGTGATGTGGTGGATGAGGCCTTCTGTGTCTCATTCCAATGGCTAAACAGCACAAGAACCCAAGACATCTATTTTCTCAAAGTGAGAGAGTCACATACTCATAAATTGGGAAAGGTAAGAGCACGAGACCTTCTGCTTCTAACTTTCAACCAATTGCAAGCAGGGCACTTGGTACAATATCCTCACATGCATGGTCAAGAAATAATCATATCTGTAGGGCTTATGACCTTTCTGTTGACATAGACATCTGCTTCGTAACAGAAGTGTCTATATATTTTGAGCTGGTGACCACAAGTTTCAGCTGATGTCTGTAGTTTTGTCCTATAAGAATGCAATGGTCCCCAGGGCAGGGTCACTCTCTGTGAGAGGCCCACTCCAGCTCCACTCTGAATATAGGTTTTGCAAGTGCAGTCTGTGCTTGATGTGTCCTTGCAACCAACCACCGCTGCTGCCAGCACAGTGAGCAGTGGATTTCAGAGAGAAATAGTGTCAGAAGACTTAGCCAAATAGATCACAAAGAACCTGCACAATAATTTCCACTTTCCTCTGCCTTGCACTGTGAACTGGGTATGCCCCATGGAGCCCATGAAGACTGCGACTTAAATAAGAATTGATATAAGTATTTATAAGAAGAAACAAATAACCAACCATTCTTTCCTTCCACAGAAAATTCTTTTCTACTCAAGTTTGCATCAGGGTTTAGTTTAATAGCCAAACACAACATAAATGATTTCATGATGGTTCCTCTTGTGCTAATACCCCATTTCCTATTTAATTTTTTGCCTGCTAAGCAGCGCTCATCTTTGTGGGGAGACTGTTTTGCCACAGCATCTTCCTTTTAATTCTTTACCCTTTCTCTTATAGAACTCAACTGAAAAGATGATAGTTTCTTTTATTGGGAAATGACGACAATGGTCACACACACGCTTTCTTTTTGCTCTGGATGCAGCTCCTATAGTAATTCCACCATCAACAACATCACTTTTGTTGCAGCTGCATGAAGAGAGCCTCAGATTTTTTTTGTCTGATTCGTTTCCTTCCTGCCTGCTTCTTGCTGAGCAAATGCTTGCTGCTATTGTTGGTGATGATTATTTGAAAATAATGCATTACTTTTTGGGAGGTAACAAGCATTTTGTTTTCAGTGCTACATGAACTCAGGCTCTACTAAATGATTCGATCTGACTTCCATAAAATGATTGCTCCAAGCAGTATAGTCCAAAGAGGTACCATTTTTTGTTTCTAGTCTTCATCTCTGGGCAGTGTTGAAACGAACTCCATTGGGAATTGGGGAGAGGGGTATATTTTTCACATTTCATGACCATTGCAAAAATGAGTATGCGTACATCTGAGATTATCAAAACTGCCAGGTGTTCCTAAATTTTATACATACAACACCTTGATATTTTATAAGATGGATGAAAATTATTTTGTTAAGGATCAAAATAGGTTTTTATTTGAATTTGGATTGCTGTTCTCACTTTTTTAAAAAATAGCCTTATGAAAATTATATATGAACATAGGGATAGCAAATCTGTTCCTACAAGCTTGTAAAACTGCATCTATGGTCCTCTAGCAAATGCACTGAGTGAGAAGGTTGCTGTTTGACATAAATAGAATGCCAAAAGCAGGTTATAAAACACAGAAAATAGATTATAAAATACAGCTGAAATACCTTTGGTATAGCATCATAAATAGAGGACAAATTGGTCATATACTATCACAATATTATATTGCTACTGGGCATTAGGGATGGTTAAGTGCTCCCAGGATCCAGGAGATGCTGTATGTGGCACAATAACTCTGCAAGGTGCCCACCTGGCCGATAGTAGATATTCCTCTTTGTATATTTTTAAACTATCTGAGCACAATCTGTTCTTCAGTGGTCTATACTGTTCATAAACAAGTCCATTTTCTTTTCATTTTCTGCACATGAAGTACTTCATCCTGTAACTACCTGCTTTCTCTCGCTCTCTTTCTTTTTGAGCTAGTAAGTATGCTATCTATTCAAAAATACAATAAACATGAATATAAATTGCTCTGCCCAATAATGACCAGCTGATAAAAACAAATAATTCCTTCTGATAAAAGCAACAAACTTACCCACTAAATAAGCACATACTGTCATATTGTGTTATAGTATTACTTCCATCTTATGTGTTACATACCTGCTGTGTGTAGGGAGGGGAGGGGAGGAGGGAGGGAGTCAGCCTGTTCTAACTGGTAGTTTGGAAAATGGTGACTTGTGGCTTCCTTATGTCTTAAGCGAAACTAAAACAGGAAGCCTGTTCTCTTATCACCAGTAGCAGTAATTCTGTGCTTCTCCCAACATTTTTCTTGTCACAAGAATTTCCCTCGTCACTGATCTCATTTATTGATATTCCCATATTCCTGCCATTCCTTGAACTAAGTGGCTTTTTAGAAACACCAACCAGTTTTGTAGTCCTTTTTCACTACTAAAGATGGGGACTTCAGATGTCACTCTATCCTGAACTTGGAGTATGAAAAAAAGAACATGGAGGTTGGGGGAGGGGGGGAATGGTAAAGTAACCAGGAATCAAGACTAGCCACAGAAAAAAGGCCAGTTCTCCTCTGTGACACATATATTACGATTCTGTAAGTATTGTTCATTGAATTGAGTGTCTCAGTCTATTACAGTAGAGATACAGGGGAATATGAGAAAGAAGGGGGCTTAATAGGGCAGAATATATATTTAATTGCACATGCCTAAACTTATTTTAATAGGGTCTGGGGTGAGGATTAAAGGCTCACCTTTTTGATGTGCCAAAATTTCATGAAAAAGGTGAGTTTTGAGGAGGGATTTGAAGGAAAGAGAGAGGAGCCATGTTCTTGCCGGTGTCTCTGGAGTGGGTTCTGTGCACCCACAGAGTGAAATGTGCTTGCTTGCAGCAGAGGTGGCAAACCCGTGGCCCTAGGCCTAGCATGTGGCCCTTGGCCTGATTTCAAATGCCTTCCGCTTGATTTCAAAAGCCTCCTGCATGCAATCAGTTCACACCCCTAGCAGCACAATGCATAGGAAGAAAGACGGAGAAAAAAGCAAGGGCAGAAAAAGGGGAAAGACAATAGGTGGCAGCACGACGAGGGTGACAATGACGATGAAGAAGAAGAGTGGCCAGAAAAGGGTGACCCACCCACTTTTGGTTCTGGTCCTACCCGCTCCTACCTGTAGCCATACTCACTGCCAACATCTGAAAGGCTTCCCATGAGAAAATTAGTCTCATGTAGCCTGAAGTGCTTGATCCTGCTTCGTCTTGGAACCTAAGCAGGGTCAGGCTTGGTTGACATTTGGATGGATTACTTCAATGTGAGCCACCCAGAGAGTTTTGGCTGTGGGCAATGTAGAAATGTAATATAATAATGCGACCCTGATTGGTAAAAAATTACCATCCTTGGCTTACAACATTTTTACCACATATTTAAAATGAAGAAAGGTAACCTTGAAGTGAGTGCAAAGACATGACCCTTACTCTTTATCTTTGCACTAAAAGAAGGGCCCTTGCATGACTGGGTTTAGTGAAATGCTGGGGTGACAGATGTATGCTGACTCAGGTGATGCTCAGAGCTATTTGAGCTGCAATTTTATTTTGTCCGTTCTGCACAGGGAGGGCTATTACAGAGCCTATGTAAGGGCATTCTGGCAATAGCTGAAGTGGTAAAAAATAAAAATCTAGATTTTAAAGAAAAGTCAAAGCTGCTGCCCATTTCTGAGGTCCTGAGATCTCATCATAAATAGCCTGGCTAATGCTGAGTGCAATATGCTACTGGGGAAGAGAAGAGGCCTAGTACTAGTAGTGCCAGAAAGAATGAAGC
>NW_025335661.1:2126970-2139988 GCF_004798865.1 Varanus komodoensis
AGAACAGGTGTATTTTACGCCGATTTGAACAGCTACAAAGTAGACTGGGTAAGAGGGAGGAAAGGCGTGACTTGGGAGAATGATCCCACCTGGGCTCAGGAAGAGAAGCCATTATAGGGCTAACATCTGCTTAGCAAGGACCCCTATTAGGGAACTTATCTATAGAATTGTAAATCTTGTAGACAATTAGCATTAAAGGGCTTTAGTTTTATTGCTCTAGAATGTGTGAAATGTTTACATACTGGGCTGCACCCCAGGACAGTTGTATACTGTCACCCTGCCTATTTAACTAATATGCAGAGCACATCATGAGAAAGGCGGGATTGGATGAATCACCAGTTGGAATTAAGAATCCTGGGAGAAATATCAACAACCTCAGATATGCAGATGATACCACTCTCATGGCAGAAAGTGAAGAGGAACTAAAGAGACTCTTGATGCGGGTGAAGGAGGGGAGTGCAAATGTTGGCTTGAAATTCAACATTAAGAAAACTAAGAATATGGCATCTGGTCCTCTCACTTCCTGGCAAATAGATGGGGAAGAAATGGAGGTAGTGACAGATTCTGTTTTCCTGGGCTCCAAGATCACCACAGACGGGGACTGCAGCCAAGAAATTAAAAGACGCTTGCTCCTGGGGAGGAAAGCTATGGCAAATCTAGACAGCATACTAAAAAGCAGAGACATCACCCTTCCAATAAAAGTGCGTATAGTCAAGGCTATGGTTTTCCCAGTTGCAATGTATGGCTGTGAAAGTTGGACCATAGGGAAGGCTGAGCGCCGAAGAATTAAGGCCTTTGAATTGTGGTGCTGGAAGAGACTCCTGCGAGTCCCCTGGACTGCAAGGCGATCAAACCGGCCAGTCCTAGAGGAGATCAATTCTGACTGCTCTTTAGAAGGCCAGATACTGAAGATGAAACTCAAATACTTTGGCTACCTAATGAGAAGGAAGGACTCCCTGGAGAGGAGCCTAATGCTGGGAACAATGGATGGCAAAAAAAGGGGACGGCAGAGGATGAGGTGGCTGGATGGAGTCACTAAAGCAGCTGGTGTGAGCTTAAGTGGACTCCAGGGGGTGGTGGAGGACAGGAAGGCCTGGAGGAGTGTTGTCCATGAGGTCGCAATGGGTCAGACGTGACTTTGTGACTAGCATAGCTTAGCATAGGCAATAGAACTAGCAAAATTATAAGTCATTTGATACAAATGGGAGAAATCTGCTTCCTAAAACCTGTCCTTGAGGATAGAAAAGTGTGCAAAAACACCCTGGGAGTATTGTACACTAGTCACAATGTTTGCCTCTTCTGGGAAATACAAGGTAAGATAAGCTGGCAAAAACAACAACGACAACAACGAGTAGGTGGCCTGGTGGAACATAAGAAATGCTGCATTCCTTGGATCCACACTGTACTTCCTTGTCTTTCTTTGGCTCCTCCTTAGATGCTGGTACTATAAAAAAATCAAAGCTGTCCTTAGCTTTAGACAAATATCTAACTATAAACATATAAAATTAAAAGCTAAAATGAGTTAATCCTAGGCTGACCTGGGCATACTTGTAAGTAAAAAAATTGAACATACAAAACAAGAATTTGATAATATATTTTTAAAGGCATTCAGGTAGGTTTACTGCTTTTGCTTACTGTAACTGTAACTGTTCCTTCCTCTAACCCCTGGATATGGCCACTCAATCTGACTTGAATCTTCTCTTCATCCATCTGCAGCTGGAAGTGTTTTAATGTGTTAAGATGAAGGCAGAACCCCTAATAAATTACCTAGTCTGCTGCCCTTTCTAAGCCTCCCAGCAAGGACTGTGCACATTTTGTTTGTCCTCTTTCTCCTCAAAATATGTTAGTAACTGTAAATAAGACATGGCACATAATACCTATCCCCCCGAGAATGCTGAAAGCAGCAGTGTGGCATTGCAGAAGACTGCTTGTTGCCGTCTTGCTTATCCAGTAGCAAACACAAAGAAATTGGGTATTTGTGCCTTACCCAAGCTCATTAGTGTTCGACTACAGCTCCTAGCATACCCCAGCCATGCCGGGCGTTGTAGTCTGACACATCTGATGGACATCAGTTAAGGCTGAGGAATGTTGGGTCCTCACACCCTACAGAACAGCCAAAGAAGTACACTGGCAGCAGGAACTGCTTCCTAAAAATGCCAGGTGCTCCTGGTGATGAGTCTTGTGTGAAAACTGCCTCAGAGATGCTAGTCTTTATATCCCTCCGTGTGTGTGTGTGTGTGAGAGAGAGAGGGGGGGGTACACGCGCCAGTGTGCGCACAGGAGGTCAACCGAGTTAAGGCTGCAGCACGAGGGCTAAGGCACTCTACACGTTCTCAGGAGCACTCCCGTCTTCGTGCACCAGTCACGGCTCAACTCGAACGCTTATTCCCCATGGTCTTCTCATGCGGCGGTTATCACGCCGCTGCTGCCTCTGTCCGCTCGTCGTGCGCACGTGTGGCCTCTTCGGCTTCGCATCCTGCGGTCCGTTTTGCAGCCGCCAAACAAAGGGTAGCCGCCGCCGCCGCCGCCGCCGCCAAAAAGCCAACTCCCTCCCGCGCCCCGCCACCGTGCCCAGCATCCCCCGCCGCAGAGGCGCGCTTCCTTTCCCCCCTCACCCGCGCGGCCTTCTGCCCCGTCCCGACCTGCGCGGCACCCCGGGAGCCGGCGGCGGGTCCCTCCTCACGTGGGAGCGTCTGGCGGGCCGCCGGGTGGGCGCGTTGAGCAGCGAGGGCGTGGGAAAGACGGGCGGGGGCGCGTCGGCCGGGAAGGCTGGACCGCGGGGACCGCGACAGGGGGTGGGTAGCTCTGCCCAGCCCAGCCCGCCGCTGCACGGAGCCTTCCCGGCAGCAGCGGGTCTGGGGGCAGCCCAGCCCCTGTTCTTCTGCGCCCCTTCCCTATTCCCCTCCGCTCCGCCGGCCCAGGGCGAGGCGCTGCCCTCTGGGCTCTCTCCCTCGCGTTCTTCTTTTTGCAAACGCAGCGCTGCCCACTGATCTCCCCCATGCAGCCCCCTCTCGCTGGTGATATGGATGCGACGAGGGTCCATCTTTCGGCCAGACTAGGAGCTCGCCGCTTCCAGCCTTTTGTGCAAAGCTGCGCCAGACGTCCGTGGCTGGGCAGGAAGGTTTTTCATGCTGGGGTGTTTGGGCAGTAACGAAGGAAACAGCCACAAAAAAAGAGGCGAGACGGACGGACGTGCGACTGCACGGCTTCCCTGGGCCTCGGCCAGAGTCAACACCAGTAGCAGAAGCAAGCAGGAAAGCAGCTGTTGTCCCAGGTGAGTAAAAGCACCAACTTGCGTGGATTATTGTTTGCACACACACTCCCGGGGCGAGTACGGGGAGAGAAAGTGGTCGCTTTCATTGCAGAGCTTGGCATGCACGCACACAAGATACTGTCTTCCCGGTCGCTTCTGCAGCGCCAGCCCAAATGGCGAGGTAGATGCGCATCCGCTATCTCCGCAATTCTGCTTGCTTTTGAGTTGGATAGCGTGCATCTCCGAGGTCTGGAAATCGCAAGACTGTCAAGACCCCTTGACAGAGGTGAGGCTTGCGCGCTTGGTGAAGGCTGGTGCATGAGTGCCACCACCAAAGATCAAGCAACTTGTGCTTCTGGGATGTAGTAAGCACTTTGGTTTTCTTTTCTTTTTACAAAGGGTAGCTACAAAAGGTTAGTTTATGTGCTTGATCGGGTCGCCTGTAGTTTATTAAGATGAGATTTTGTTCATGGAACGGGGCTTCGGGCCTAATGGGGGATGTGCCTCAAATCTATCTAAATAGTTTCAAAAACTAGGCGAAGTTCCAGTTTCACGGTTTGAATGGAGATTGAGAGGGTTTTTGAAGCTTACACTCAAGCAGATCCAGGAGCGAACAGCACAAGCTGCCTTCCCATGCAGAAGTTCTGGTGGAGTAGCCAGGGCCTCTCGATACTGTATTGCGTTTTTTATTTGCTAAATGTTTTTCAAAATGCGGAGCATCTGCAGAAAAGAAGAACCTGCTGAGAAAATGATGATAACAATCAATACCACTTTTCTGCCTGAAGATCCTTGTCTCCTCCCCGTCTGTTGTGGTAGTACAAGCATCTTGTGTTTTCTTGGGTGAGCTTGCTTTATGCAGTGTTTGGTATCGAAGACAAGGAACTGCTTATTTATAGCTTTCTGGCACACAGAGGATGGTGCACTGTGCTTGTTCCTTTCACTGGCCACTTTACTGTATCATACATATGTGATCATGTATCCTGAGAGATGTTTTCTCAGACGTTCTGTAGAAGCCAGATTCTTTCCAGGATGGATGAAAGTTATTTAATGGAGAGCTTGTGTATCTCATGGCAGGATGGGGCCGACATAGGCTCTGTCTCAGGTACTAAGTAGAAGGATCTGACGTAGCCCAGTGTTATGTAGTAACGGATGTGGATCATAGAAATATGCTGTGATGTAGGGCAGACACATTTGGATTTTAAGATTCTGTTTATATTAACTTTTACTTAATATAAATAATTATATATTGCAGGCCTTTAAAAAAAAGAACTGCACACAGCTAGACACAGAAACATTTAAGTTTTCATTCTGTTAATGTTTTGAATTACGTTTCAATTTCTTCTACTGTTATCATAATCAACTTTATTTATGATTGTAAATTGCTCTGAATGATGTTTTTCTTGGTAGAAAGGCAGGGTAAAAATCAAACCAATCAAATAAATAAAATTTAGTGTATAATCCTATGCATGTTTACCCAGAAAAAGTCTTACAATTGGCTGGGGAATGCTGGGAGGTATACGACATTTTTCTGTTAATACATAGTGCACCCTAGGTTGACGTAAATATTGTGTGTGCAAGTAAACTGTGCCTCACCTGAACAACAACTTCCACAGGCTGGAATTTTACCCTGCAAAAGGAATCATAGAATTTCTTTCTAAAGCTGTCACTTGCACATTAATATAAAGAACCACACTCTTAGAATTATAATTGGGCATTGGGGGCTGGTAAAGCAAAGAGTAGCCGCAGACCATTGGAGGAGAGATGGCTACACTTGGATATCCAGGGAATCCTGTTGACCAGATACCCTTCAGATCCATACTATCAGTACATTTTCTTGCATTACTTCTTAGTTGTCTCAGCATAGCCAGTTGCGCTCTATGCTGAATCTAATAGAAGGGTCTGCCCAGCAAAGTCTTGCAATGCAGAACAATGGAATTAGCTACAATGTTGTTCCAGCTTTCTCCACAAGTTTGTAGGCACGAAGTGAAGTAAGGCCCTTTGTAGTTCAAAGATGCTTCTCTTTCTAGGGACAAATTATCAGGAATGTCAGGGCTCCTGTGTAGGAGATACTTCATTCTCAGTGCACAAGTACATGGATTCCACATGGACAGAATAGGGACTGATGTAAAAATGTCTCATATTCTTTTCTTGAGGACCATACTCAAGAAAATGTAACACTAAGGTTTTTCCTTCCTTCAACTCATGTTTTGGGACATTTTATTTATTTATTTATTTTTATCCCACCTTTTCTGCTTCCTCACAATCTTATCCTAATAACAAAAAACATGTAATATACGAGGGGTGTTCAATGTATGCTCGGTATTGGGTTGATTTGCTATTGATGTGGGTAATTTAATTATTTCATTAGCTAATGACACTGTCTGAGGATATACATGCAAAATTTCAAATAAGCGTGATCATTAGTTCCCTAGTAATCCTCAGTGAAAGATGACCATGATGACAGACATGACAGTGTTGAAGAAAATCAAGCACCGTGCTGTGATTAAGTTCCTTACAAAACAAGGAAAAAGTCAAATAATCATCACGAAGAGATGGTGGCCATTTTCCAGGACTCTGCACCTTCATTATCTACTGTTCAAAAGTGGTCAAGTAAATTTAAAAGGGCAGAGAAAGCATTGAAGATGACCCTCGCTTGGGCGAGCCGGTTACTGCCACTACGAAGGAAAATGTGAAAAAAATTGAGAAACTTGCATTGGAAGATTCCTGAATAAAAATCAGATGTTAGCAGAGATGACAAACCTATCCGTTGGTACCATATTTACTATTTTCCATGACCATCTTAACCTTTCAAAGGTCTGTGCAAGATGGGTGCCGCGAATGCTCATGGTTCCTCAGGAACAAGTGTGAGTCAAGTGCTGTAGGGAGTTTTTAGAGCTCTGTGGTGAAGATCCATTGAGTATTTTTGACCGGATTGTTACTGGAGATGAAACTTGGGTTCATCACTATGACCCTGAAAGTAAGCAGGAGTCCATGCAGTGGCATAAAAAAGGTGCTGACTCTCCAAAGAAATTCAAAGTCACTCCATCGGCCGGAAAAACCATGGCCACAGTATTTGGGACTCAAAGGGAATTTTATTGATCGAGTACATGAAAAAAGGTGAAACCATAAATGCAGCATCTTATGCAACCACTCTGCATAATTTAAGAGAAGCAATTAAAGAAAAGCAGGGAAAACTGACCGTAGGTGTCTTGCTTCTTCATGACAACACACCCGTTCACCTGGCGCGTGTTTCAAAGGCTGCTGTGTGAAGCTGTGGTTTCGAAAAAATAAACCACCCACCCTATAGTCCAAACCTGGCCCCCAGTGAATACTACCTATTCCCAAATTTAAAAATAGATCTTCGTGGAAAGCAATTTTCCGACGAAGAGCTCAAGGCAGCAATTAATGCACATTTTTTAGACAAGGAGGAAGGGTATTTTTTTTACAGGGAATTGAAAAGTTAATTTCTAGATGTAATAAGTGTATTGAAGTTATGGGAGATTACACTGAAAAATAAAAATTATTTCAATTTATTATTCCTTTTTCTTCATGCTGATCCTGAGAATACATTGAACACCCTCATAGGTTGGACTGAGAGTCTGCAAGGGCTCAAAGTCACCCAGTTAGCTCCATGGCTAAGTAGGAACTAGAACATAAATGGCCTGAGTCCCAGACCTATACTCTTAACCACTACACCATCAGCTAAGTTTGCATTACACAGCTAATGATCATGGATAACTAGCCATGGTAGGCTGCCAGGTCGTAGTAGCAGTAGTGGGATCCTTTATTGGCATAAGAATACAATACAATACAAATCTACACAAGTCCACACACAATCCTGCAGAGCTCCCCCAAACACAGCTTTCCTAATGGGCACTAGAGCAACTTAACAATTTCACTTTATAATATATGCATAGCCAAAACCATATGGAGTTCAACTAGTTCATTGTCTCTAGCTGAGATTGTCCAGTCTCCAAGCATAATGCTAAATTGGGGACACACTTCTGAAGTCCCAAGATTTTCTGGAAGAGTGAGAACTGTATCTGTTCAATTGAACAATTCAACGTGTTTAGCCGATCAGGGACACCATATAATACTTGGGGTATTATTTTGGCCTTGAAAACTTGAGGCCAAAATAATTCCCCGGCACATAGTTGTTCCCTTTGTTGAAATAGAATCTTATAATGGACTGAGTGGAAAGCTGAGTTGCATTAAGTACAGCTTTCTGATGATAGACCCAGGAGTTCTTATAATGAACATTGATTCACAGATATTTGAATTGCTTAACCTGTTCTACACTGTTCCCCTTAAATTTCCAGGAAATTTTCTTACATGTTTTGGCAAAGAGCATTACTTTGGATTTGCTGTAATTTAATTGCAGCCCATTTTTATCCAGATATTCTGTGCAGCTGTTAATCAAACTATTCAAACCAATGTGCATATGAGAGAAAATTACTGCATCTGCTTTATGCAGATGACAACCCAAGTCTAGGACTGTGACCTTCTACATTGGTCAGATGGGATGCTAGATGGTTTATGAAAAGATTAAACTAGGTTGGTGCTACATCCCTGTTTCACTCCCATATTAGTTGGAAATGGTTGGGTTAGTTCTCCTTTCCATGATGATCTGGCCTGGCAGAATAGGGCCAAATATAATGTTCTTATAAGTAGAAGGAGTCTTATCTACTTCTAGCTTTTGCAGCTTAATCCAAAGGCTATCTCTGAATCAGAAGCTCCCTTTAAATCAAGAAAGATGGCATACAGTCTAGAATTTGCTTTTCCCACTTGTTTTTGTATAAGGTGGATAATGTTACACAATTTTCTATTGAGGATTTGCCTTGTCTAAACCCTCCTTTCTCTGGGCCAAGGATTTTTTGTTTATTAATCCATGAGTGAAGTTCATTTAATAGATATTTTCCATAGCCTTTCCCCACTACAGATAACAGACTTATTGGCCTAAAGTTAGAAGGCTGATTATAAATGCCTTTTTTATAAATAGGAACCAGTATAGCATGATTCCAGAATTTAGACATTTTCCCTATTCCATCTGTTATTGTGAACAAGAGCAAGAATTGAGGCCCACCAATTCAGATCACATTTTAACATATCAGGTGGGACGGCATCTGGCCTTGCAGCTTTCTCTGATTTTAGCTGCAAGAGTAATTCCCTGATTTCTTCGTTGTCCACAGGAAGCCATTCTGGAGATCAGAGAAGGAGAAAACTATTGGATCTCCATCCACCTTATCAGCCTCATAGAAAAGGTCCAAAAAGTGTTATACCTATCTGTTTGTAGAGATCACCACAGGATCATATATCTCTGTGGCCAGGGTATAGCCACTTTTGAGACAAATAGCCCCAAATTGCTTATTGTTTTTGTAAGATACAGCTCATAATAAGGATGCCTATTGATCATGGAAGTATCTCTGTCTCCTTTCTTTCACTAACAACTACATTTGCTCCTTGAGGAGAAAATATGCAATAATCCCTGACTGTTTACCTTTCTGGATGACCTGAAAACATTCCAAATATGCATCTTCAGTTTTTACACTCTCAATCAAACCAGCCCTCCTTATGCAAGTTGTTACTTTTCTTGTATGCTGTTGAATTACTTCCAACTTCATTATGTATGTATTCCATTAGCTCCTCATATGCTTCAAGTGATTCTAGAGGTTTCTCAATTGTATTAAAGATCCACGCAAGATCCATGCATCTTTCACCTGATAGTAATTGCTGTGATACAGTGTTGTTCCAAAATATTTTAATCTGTGTAATCCGATTATTCATGAATTCAGTATTAACTTGTCTTCAGGGGCCTTCAAAATTCATTTTCAGTATTAAAGTTAAGTGATCCACTAAGAAGTCGGCTACACAGATTTTTAGTGACATGGATAATATATTATAGTTGATAACACTGTGTGCAATGTATGTAAATTTTCTGGCTTCACTAAATTCTCTCAGGCCGTTTAGCCATATGAAATTAAACTTAACACAGAAATTAGCTAGCTCAATCCCTACTGCATTTATTTGGGAGTCCTTAGACCACTGTCAGGATTTGATCCAGCTTCAGGCCTCCATATGTTGGCCAAAGGCCAGAATAACAGCCCCAGTGGTTGCAGGATTTGACCCACAGCCGACTGCATCTATCAGGGCCCTTACAAGCATCACCTGGGAGCCCTGAGGGAAGAGCTATATAAGAACTGATTTTTCCCTCTGGAACAGTGGTCCTCAAACTTTTTCAACAGGGGGCCAGTTGAAAGGCTGTGGTGACCGTCATGGGCTGGTGAGCTGGGGGTGCAAGCCACTGTGCCGCTGTTGTGTGCACATGGGATGGCATCAGGTGTGCTCGCTTGGAGATGTCCCAGCGAGTCCAAAACCATCTCCAAGTGAGCAAGCGACCACCTCCCTGCCCATGCTGCAAGGCAGGGGCGAGCACATATGGGAGGCAGGTGGCAGCGGTGGCTTGCTTGCTCAGAGACCATCTCCAAGTGAGCAAGTAAGCACGGGCCGAATGGACGGCCATGGCAGGCCGGATCCGTCCCACGGGCCATCGTTTGAGGACCCATTCTCTAGAAGCTACCTCAACAATGAAGGACTCTTGATTTGTTGGGGTGCTGCTGCCTGTTGCTATACAAAACCTTGGCTGTGGACCCTGAACTCTAGACGTATGCCTGCTCCTATTCTTGCTCCGGGACCCTCCTGGCTGCTCTCTCTGCCTCTAGGCCTTGCTTCTACTCCAAAGGTACCCTTTCCTTGTGTGGACTTTCTGGCTTTTGGAGTTTGGATTGGGATTAAGGTGTTTGGATACTGGTGTTCATAAGTTTACATGCTGCTATGCCTTGAACCCTGACAACCATCTGCTAAATGCTCAACAGAGTGGTAAGCATTTCCTTCTCCACTCCAAGTGCCTTTGTGAAAATTTGATATCTTCCTTCTCTTGCATTTAAACCCCCAGCCAAAAGTTACTCAGCTGTAGGGAATTTTTTCCCTAAATTTTCCAAACTTTCTCTTTGGACTTCCCAACGTAAGATCCATTGCTGGGTATTAATGCCGGGGGAAAATAGGTATTAAAAGTACTATCAGTTTATTAATTATGGTGACCTTTGTAACAAACATTTGGCATGAGGTGGTTGGAGTGGCTAGAGGACATGATTTTAGATGGGTTTTAACTAAGGTCACTAAACTGGCTGATGGGTGACCTTTCTGGTTTGTTTAAATTGTTGATAAATTATAGGTCGTATATTCATTTGGTTTCACCTGTTCTAACCGGTGAACTGTTTCCTGCAATGAAAGAATGTAAAATTTTTGAAGCAAATTTAAAAGTTCATTATATTTTCCCCTCCAGCCAGCTATATGTCAAGATAAATTTTTTGTTTCTTTTTTTACTTGAACAATGAATAACTTTTGTTTTTCCAACATATACACTTACATAGAAAAAGAGTATAGAACAAAGAAAAAACTGACAAACAAAACAGACGGAAGTGAACAAAACAAACAAAGTTGCCAAGGGAATGGCAAACAATCTGGCCCATTTACTGCATCCCCTAGAACAGTGATGGCGAACCTGTGGCACGTGTGCCCGAAGGGGCACGCAGGGCCCTCTCTGGTGGCACGCAATCGCCCCAGCAGCCATGCACATATTCAGAAAGATTAAGGGTGCCAGGCAACAACGTCGCTCATTAGTCGTGACTCACCGAGCTTTCCCAGGACTGGTCAGTGAGCTACCAGGGATTTGCTTGGACTGTGATTTTAGCAAAAGGTAGGAAAGGTAGGAAATACACTCAGGTAGGAAATACATTCAGATTCCTTTTTCAGGGCCAGCCTCTCTGGTGGTCAGTGGAATGTTGCCCCCTTGTGCTTGTTGTTGTTGTTAGTCGCGAAGTTGTGTCCGACCCATTGCAACCCCATGGACAGCATTCCTCCAGGCCTTCCTGTCCTCCACCATCTCCTGGAGTCCACCCAAGCTCACACCAACTGCTTCAGTGACTCCATCTAGCCACCTCATCCTCTGCCGTCCCCTTCTTCTTTTGCCATCTATTGTTCCCAGCATTAGGCTCTTCTCCAGGGAGTCCTTCCTTCTCATTAGGTGGCCAAAGTATTTGAGTTTCATCTTCAGTATCTGGCCTTCTAAAGAGCAGTCAGGGTTGATCTCCTCTAGGACTGACCGGTTTGATCACTTTGCGGTCCAAGGGACTCACAGGAGTCTCATTCAGCACCGCAATTCAAAGGCCTCAGTTCTTTGGCGTTCTGCCTTCCTTATGGTCCAGCTTTCACAGCCATACATTGCAACTGGGAAAACCATAGCCTTGAATGTACGCACTTTTGTTGGCAGGGTGATGTCTCTGCTTTTTAGTATGCTGTCTAGATGTGCCATAGCTTTCCTCCCCAGGAGCAAGCATCTTTCAATTTCTTCGCTGCAGACCCTTGCTATGGTGATCTGGTGATTAGCAAATTCAGGTTTTCTTGCAGTGTTGGCACTTTGTGATAAATAAGTGGGTTCTGAGTAGCAGTTTGGGCACTCAGTCTCTAAAAAGTTCGCCATCACTGCCCTAGAACCATCTCTCTTTATTATCTTCCCACCTCTATGAGAGTTTGTGAAAAAGAAAAAAGAATCATTCTATACACCAACAGATTTTTCTAACAAGTTCAAATTCTAATGCTTTCCTTTTTCCCTCCAAACTCCCCTGGACTTCCATTAATCATATTAAGCGCAATAAAATTTCCATTTGTCATTAAATTCCTCTAATGGTCTTCTATTTACATAATTAGTTAGCTTTGTAGGATAAAGTTTTCAATTGCCTGTCAGCATCATGAGTGTGCATGGGATTATGAGTCAATTCCCCTTTAGGATTTCATTGTCTGGCCCAGGGTGAACTCCCTCCCTGCAACTTGATATAGCCACATTTGTGTCCAGGTTATTCCCAAATGTGGGAATATTTGGTTCTGTACACCTCCATTATACTCATCACCAGACTGTTAGTGTGTGATCGCTGATGTTGTTATCCTCTTTGGATTATCTGGGAAGTTGAAGTAAAACAATTTTTAGGCCAAAGGGCAATGTGGCAGATATCAGCTTTCAATGGAATCTCTTCTTGGGCATTCTTGGGCATCTTTCAGTTCTAGCTTTATCCAAACAGGCAATTATGTTAATTTGTTCTCTCTGAGAAAGTTCAGTAAAAGCAGAAATCACCTCTTCCACTATTTCATCTTCCTCCAAATCCAATTGCAGAAGTAGCTCCTTAGCTGATATATCTGTCTCTTCCTTATGTTGATTTCTCAATATTTTATTTATTTATTTATTTATTTATTTATTAAAACATTTTTATGCCGCCCCATTCGCCGAAGCCTCGGGGCGGCTTTCAACAATAAATTAAAATAACATTTTAAAATATATACATTAAAATACAAATATATGATATAAAACGTACAATATAAAACAAGCTGCCCTGGCCAGATAAAATTCAATAATATTAACATTTAAAATACTGCTTAAATAAAAAGGTCTTCGCCTGGCGCCAAAAAAACAAATAACGGCGCCAGGCGGACCTCTCTGGGGAGCGCATTCCATAACTTAGGCGCCACCGCTGAGAAAGCCCTCCTCCGAGTAACCACCCTCCTAACTTCTTCCACGGAGGGCTCCCGGAGAAGGGCCTCTCCCGCTGATCTCACGGGGCGGCTGGGCATATATGGATGTAAGTGCTCCTTCAGGTAACCAGGACCCAAGCCCTAAACGGCTTGGGTCCTGGTTACCTGAAGGAGCACTTACAT
>NW_025335661.1:2140088-2141076 GCF_004798865.1 Varanus komodoensis
TTTTTTGGCGCCAGGCGAACCTCTCTGGGGAGCGCATTCCATAACTTAGGCGCCACCGCTGAGAAAGCCCTCCTCCGAGTAACCACCCTCCTAACTTCTTCCACGGAGGGCTCCCGGAGAAGGGCCTCTCCCGCTGATCTCACGGGGCGGCTGGGCATATATGGATGTAAGTGCTCCTTCAGGTAACCAGGACCCAAGCCGTTTAGGGCTTTATAGGTCATTACCAACACCTTGAATTGGGCTCGGACTTCAATGGGAAGCCAGTGAAGCTGATGCAGAACTGGAGTCATGTGAACATAATATCCAGTCCCTGTCAGCAGCCTGGCAGCTCTATTTTGAACCAATTGAAGTATCCAGACCGTCTTCAAGGGTAGCCCCACGTAGAGCACGTTACAGAAGTCAAGACGGGAAGTCACCAACACATGTGACATTGTTGCAAGGCAGTCATTCTCCAGGTAGGGGCGCAGCTGATGAATCAGCCGAAGCTGGAGGAAAGCGCTCCTCGCCACTGCTGTTACCTGAGCTTCCAGTGAAAACTCCGGGTCGAGGAGCACTCCCAAGCTGTGGACCTTGTCCCTAAGAGGGAGTGCAACCCCGTTCAGGACAAGGTTCATTTCACCCTCTCCGAAGCCCGATCTGCCAACCAACAGGACCTCCGTCTTGTCTGGATTGAGCTTCAGTTTATTGGCCCT
The DNA here is from genome assembly GCF_004798865.1 of Varanus komodoensis. Classification (NCBI taxonomy): domain Eukaryota; kingdom Metazoa; phylum Chordata; class Lepidosauria; order Squamata; family Varanidae; genus Varanus; species Varanus komodoensis. Next base: position 2,140,781 of record NW_025335661.1, read on the forward strand.
CATCCAGCCCATTACCTCAGCCAGGCACTGGTTCAGCACAACCACTGCCTCACCTGGATTGGTGGAAAACGAGAGGTAGAGCTGGGTATCATCAGCGTACTGATGGTTCCGCAGCCCACACCTCCTGATGACCTCTCCCAGCGGTTTCATGTATATGTTGAACAGCAAAGGGGACAAAATGGACCCCTGTGGTACTCCATGGCATAGCTGCCATGGCGCAGAGTCATAGTCCCCCAGCACCACCTTCTGGAACCGGCCATTGAGATAGGAGCGGAACCACTGCAAAGCAGTGCCTC
>NW_025335661.1:2141176-2225329 GCF_004798865.1 Varanus komodoensis
CCCTCACCGCCACAGCATAGGCCCGATAGTGGGCTCTTAAGTGTGTTCGGTCAGATTCATCCTGTGATTTCCTCCACCTACGCTCTAGTCGTCTCCCAACCTGCTTCATCGCCCTCAATTCAGGAGTATACCAAGGGGAAGAGCGGGCTCTGCCCGGTGGGAGAGGACGCTTAGGATCATCTTCATGCACCTGGGAAACCTGTTGTGAAGCATTTTCCAGCTCTAGCTCTTTCCCCTTCTCCTGAACATCTGTATGCTGCTGGAGAAACTTTGGAGATGGTGCTTGAGTGGTCACTGCTGTGATTTGTTCCATGGAGCCTATACTGCTAGCTGCGGGAGAACCCTTTATGAGAGCAAGTGTTTTTTCAATGCATGTTGTCATTTTTTCTAGATCAGTCAGCTCACTCTGAGCCAGAATTCCCAAGGACATTTGATGCTGGACTGTTTCTTTTCCACTGAAAGAGGTCGTCTTAATAAGTTTGTCAGTAGCAGTAAATTTTTGGCTGTCGACCAATTTCAGCTAACCTTGAGGCTGGTACTTTATCAGCCTGTTTCCTTTTCACTGGTAGCACTGGGTTTTATTTCTGTGTCTTTGAATACTCTCCTAGCTGGGATATCAAAGGAGATCAAAAATTTTCTCATCGTCGGAAGTATCAGAGGGATTGTTGCTGAGGCAAATTTCATGAGCAATCTTGTTTTGTTTAATGGGGCCGGCAATTTTTCAATTGATTTTAGATCTATTTGTTTTGCTCCAGTTCTCATCAAACTGCACAAGGATTCCAACATCCTCTGCCTATTTAACCATCTTCATAAGATTTTCATCAATCTCAGGGTTTATTTGCTCCATTTGGAGGCACTGTGAGGTGATTCCCTTTACATGTTCATTCCTCAAATTCTTCCTAGCCTTATCTCCTCCCCTGTCCCAATCAGACATCTTAGCCTTAGGACTTGGGGTTTTTTTTTGGGGGGGGGGTGATGTTGGTTTTCACTTTCTATCCTTCCATTATTAACTCCTTCTCTACTGCATCCATTTGACAATGTGTTCAAGTTTGTGAAAAATTGCCATAAGCTTTTCCCTTTTATGGTGCAATGATCACCCACCAGAGATGACATTTGGGCTTCAGGCAGATCCCAGTCCTCAGTAGCTTGTATGTTTTAGGCTACACTACTAGAGTCTTACTCTGATGAAGGATTTATCTCAGTCTTCACAACCCTGTGGGTCAGCTGTGTTCCTGGGTTAGAGGGAGGGAAGGCCATCTGTGAGAATCAGTTTCTTGACTCCCCAGAGACTGTTTCTATTTCTAAGGTTAAGTATTTATTTGGAGAGGCAAAATTAGACCAGTAACTTACAGTCTCTGGGTCAGTTCAGTCCATGTCTCTAATTCATGCAGCTGTTTTGCCACCTTGATAGAAGAAGTACAATTTGGGGAAGCCCTCTGTCTTTTCTTTTTCTTCCCCATAATATGGTAATGTTCATCTGAAGCCAGCAAACTCAAAACAATCCAAAATTATCAAAGCATGTGGAAGAAAAATAAACCCTTCACCATTTGCCAAGGTTCCAGACCAACAATCCAGCAACATAAGAAAGTTAAAAGGATATACCAGATTAAAAGAGAAGGAAAGCCTTAATCGTGTGCAGCGCAAGCTGCCTGCCTGCCTGCCAGCAGCCATTTCTGTTGTGAGTGAGTGCTAGCAGCCAGGTTTCTGACTCTATAGTGCTACCTGCTTATTTTCAGGCAGGCAGACACTTTGGCTTGTCGTTGGACCTGTGATAGGTTGTTGTCATTTGAATCTGGTTAATGGCAATCGTGCCACTTGGCAAGAGGGGCAAAATCCCCTTACCACCCCTTGCAGCCATGCCTGTGCTACCCTGGTGGTAGCCTCTCCTTCACTGATGCTCAAATGGCACTTTGGAGTGACAGCCACTGGTTCACCACTCATTATTTATTATTTATTTATTTAGAAAATTTCTATGCCGCCCCATTCGCTGAAGCCTCGGGGCGGCTTACAAATAAATCAATTAAAATACAATAAATTAACAATATAAAACAAGTTAACAATATAAAATAAGTCACCCTGGCCAAAAAATAAAATAAATAAATACTATTAACAGTTAAAATGACACTTGAATAAAAAGGTCTTCACCTGGCGCCGAAAAACAAATAACGACGGCGCCAAGCGGACCTCTCTGGGGAGCGCATTCCGTAGATTGGGCGCCACCGCAGAGAAAGCCCTCCTCCGAGTACCCATCCTCCTAATTTCCTTCACGGAGGGTTCCCGGAGAAGGGCATCTCCCACTGATCTCAGGGGGCAGGCGGGCATATATGGACGTAAGCGCTCCTTCAGGTAACCAGGACCCAAGCCGTTTAGGGCTTTATAGGTCATCACCAACACCTTAAATTGGGCCCGGACCTCAATGGGAAGCCAGTGAAGCTGACGGAGGACTGGAATCATGTGAACATAACGCCCAGTCCCCGTCAGCAGCCTGGCAGCTCTATTTTGAACCAATTGCAGTATCCGGACCGTCTTCAAGGGTAGCCCCGCGTAGAGCGCATAGTCAAGACGAGAAGTCACCAGCGCGTGTGTCACTGTCGCCAGGCAGTCGTACTTAAGGTAGGGGCGCAGCTGATCAGCCGAAGCTGAAAGAAAGTGCTCCTCACCACCGCTGTCACCTGAGCTTCCAGTGAAAGCTCTGGGTGGAGGAGCACTCCCAAGCTGTGGACCTTGTCCCTAAGAGGGAGTGCAACCCCATTCAGGACTAGGTTCAATTCACCCTCTCCGAAGCCCGATCCGCCAACCAACAGGACCTCCATCTTGTCTGGATTGAGCTTCAGTTTATTGGCCCTCATCCAGCCCATTACCTTGGCCAGGCACCGGTTCAGCACAGCCACTGCCTCACCTGGATTGGTGGAAAACAAGAGGTAGAGTTGGGTATCATCATCAGTGGGTATCATGATTCCGCAGCCCACACCTCCTGATGACCTCTCCCAGCGGTTTCATGTAGATGTTGAATAGCAAAGGGGACAAGATGGAACCCTGCGGAACTCCATGGCATAGCTGCCATGGCGCAGAGTCATAGTCCCCCAGCACCACCTTCTGGAAACGGTCATTGAGATAGGAGCAGAACAACTGAAAGGCAGTGCCTCCGACCCCTAATCCTGCTAGCCTATCCAGAAGGATACCATGGTCGATGGTATGGAAAGCCGCTGAGAGGTCCAGCAGGACCAGCAGGAACGGTTGCCCCCTGTCCTTCTCCCTGCACAGGTCATCGTACAGGGCGACCAAGGCAGATTCAGTACCTTACCCGGGTCTGAAGCTGGACTGAAATGGGTCCAGATAATCAGTTTCATCCAAGAGTGCTTGGAGTTGTCCCGCCACCACCTGCTCCAACACCTTGCCCAGAAACGGGATGTTGGCCACTGATCTATAATTAGTGGCCATCTCTGGATCCAGTGACGCTTTCTTCAGGACCGGTCGGACTTCCGCCTCCTTTAAAGGGGCAGGTACCTGACCCTCCCTCAGAGAAGCGTTAACCACTTCCAAGATCCAGATCCCAATCCCGTGCTTGGCGTTATTTATTAACCAAGACGGGCAAGGGTCCGATAGGCAAGTGGTGGGACGTACTTGTCCAAGCACCTTGTCCACATCATCAGGCTGCAATAACTGAAATTCATCCATTAATTTTGGACCAGACGGTGGCATTGGTATCTCCCCAGAAACCTCTGAGTCACTAGCTCGTGACAAATCTGAGCAATTTTCTCCCTGAAATGCTTGGCAAAGTCGTCACAGTGGGCCTTTGAGGGTGAAAATAGATCTTTCTTTGGGCCAGGATGAACCAGGCCTTGCACCACTCAAAAAAGCTCCGCCGGACAGCATTTTGAAGAGGCAATGGAAGCGGAAAAGAATTTCTTTTTCGCCGCCCTCACCACCACAGCATAGGCCCGATAATAGGCTCTTAAGTGTGTTCAGTCAGATTCATCCTGTGATCTCCTCTATCTACGCTCTAGCCGTCTCCCAGCCTGCTTCATCGCTGGCAATTCAGGAGTATACCAAGGGGAAGAGTGGGCTCTGCCCGGTGGGAGAGGACGCTTAGGAGCGATTGTGTCAACAGCCCTGGTCATCTCCCCGTTCCACAGTTCGACCAGAGCCTCGACAGGAGCACCAATCTTGTCAGCCGGAAACTCCCCCAGGGCCTTCAGGAATCCATCCGGATCCATCCGGCTCTGTGGGCGGACCCACACAATCGGGTCCACACCCTTACAGAGGGAGAGGCTGCTCTCGAGCACAAACCTCACCAGGAAGTGATCTGACGATGACAGGGGTGTCAGACATAAATTCCTCACCCTCAGACCACCCTCTTCCTGCCGCATCCAGAAAACCAGGTCCAGAGTGTGTCCACGTTCATGGGTCGGGCTGGTGACATGTTGAGACAGCCCCATGGCTGTCATGGAGGCCATGAAGTCCTGAGCGGCCCCGGTCAGACCAGTCTCGGCATGGAGATTGAAGTCCCCCAGGACCTGCATCCTGGGGGTCCTCAACACCAGGTTCGAGACGATCTCTGTCAGCTCAGGCAGGGAGACTGTTGGGCAGAAGGGTGCACGGTACACCAACAGAATCCCAATCTGTCTCGGTCACCCAACACCAAGTAGAGGCACTCCAGCCCTGGCCTCGAAGGGACCGGAAGTCCCGTGAGGGAGATGGAGGCTCGGTAAACCAAAGCGACCCTCCCTCCCCTCCCCTCCAGGCGTGGAAGGTGCTGAACCAGATACCTGGGCAGGCACGTTTGAGAGAGGGCGACATCCCCCCCTCTCCCGCCCAGGTCTCCGTTATGCAAGCCAGGTTGGCCCCCTCATCCACAATCAAGTCATGGATGAGGGAAGATTTACTGTGGACCAACCTGGCATTGACCAGCAGCACCATCAGGCCCGAGGGGCGGTTGACAAGACTACTTGGAACCCTCTGGCTAGGGGCCGAACCAGAAGGAGGGACAGGTGTCAGCCATCTGTCCCTCCTTCTTTTACGCGGACACGTTAAGCCCCTACCGCTGTAACGTCCATTGCCCATGACCACCCTAATGGCGGCGCCCCCACGCTCCCCAGAAAACTCAAGTGTCGACATGGCCAGGGACGACTCCATAAAAACAGATTAAAATACAATAAAACTTTAAAACATTAAACATTGCTTCATCCTGGCAACATGTTTGTGCATTTGTAGCTGCTCAGTTGTAGTCTAGTCACTGCCTGGTCAGTATCTTTGTAAGTGATAGCTATGAAGGAAAGCTGGCACAGGGATGGAAACTGACAAGATGAGACAGCATATAGTCTAGTTTGCATTGTTCCCAAGCTTTCAATTGAAGGTGTGGAAATGGCATGGTGACAAGACCTCTTCCTTAGCAGTACCATCTTCTGCTTTTGTAGTACAGAACTGACAGTTCTCAGCACTCTCTGCATTTTTGACAGTTCCTCTGGTCTCCAGCTACTACAGGAAGGATAGGTATTACCCCATTTCATTTTTCAGCTTCTTTTTGGAGCAGGTACTGCTGTGGTTTCTCGACAGTTCTTAATACGTGAGATGGCATCTGTATAGGATGGACAGAATGGGGCATGGGAGTGGGGTGTCACCTGGAAAGAAAGAAAAAATATGAGTGAACAAAAGGAGGTAGCAATTGGAATGGGGCGAGGGAGAGATGATGGGTTCAGCTGCCGGTCATTGAGGTATGTCTCCTGGAGGACTAAGGGAGAGGAGTGGGGGAACAACTCATTGTGAGCCCAAGTGCCTGTTGGGTACTCAGTGGGTTCTGTGCAAATAAGCAGAGGGTCTTGGTGTGGCGAACCCATCCAGAGTGTGCATCAAAACTCATGATAACTGTGAGTACAGATTCAGCAGAAACTATTTCTTCTAGACTGGTGAATGTATAGTAAAACTAAGCAATGTGTGGGCTAAAGAGGTAAGTGAAAATCATGGGTTGACACTGTAAGGTTCAAGGAAATTCCATTTCTCTGGCACACAATTAAAATATATTCAGAGAGGTAAAAAGGATCCCCACATTTCAGTTTTATCTATGTGTGGTGATGGGGAAGAGGAGAAATGTCATCCATCTCTTGGATTTTCCATCCTTAGATTTTACAAACCACCATATAAATGTTATTTTTTCCCATAGAGTGAACAGAGCAGTATTTCAGCCTCTGTTTCAAGAAGAAGCAAGACTAGACTACCAGCTCAATTTCTGCATGGCTTGCGCAGCTATTCTGAGAGAAAGCAATCAAATGATTTAAACGACGTACTTGTTGATGCTATTCTAAGTTCACTTATTCATGAAAAGATTATTTGGCAAGTGGTCTGAGTTGAATGTTATGTTTAGTAAAAGCTGCAGTTGGCTTCAAGCCACAGTCCTTACTTGATTTTCAGAGGAAGACATCTCAAGCCTTGAATGCATATTGAAATTTTTATTTTTATTTATTTAGGATACCTTTATTTTTACAGAAGTATAAAATATATTTTATACAAAAGTATAAAAATAAAATAGCATAAAATCCTTAGAATAAAATCTTTCCCATCCACCCGCACCAAATTCCAAGAGTCAAATTTTAGCATCTCTGTTAATACCATTGGGACTTTGTTCTTGTTTTCATTGTTGTTATCTGCTCACTTGTACTAATGCAGATAGGAACAGAAAATAGATCCACTGTTAATCTCTTTGGTGGGTTCCATTTTGCATTCCTTTGAGAATGGTTGAAATGGATCTAATCACTTCTGTCTCCATTTTATTTTCCTCTCTGATCTTTAAAAACTAATAACATCCTATATATCATCAGAGCTCTGATGGTAGAACAGCAGTGCAGGCAGTTAGCAGAAGAAGGGGAAAAATGAGAGCTCTTATTTCCTGAAGCTGAATATGCAGAATGTTTTCTTTAGGTCTGGTAGAAGATCTGGGCTCTAGTCGCCATACATCCATGAAGCTCACTGTGTGACTTGGGCCAGTCACTGGCTCTCGGTTTAACCTGCATCGCAGGGTTAATTTTGTGAGCATGAAATGGAGAGGAGGCAAACCTTGTAAGCAGGGTTTCTTGCATGAAGAAGAAAGTTGGGCTATAAATATAATATTAATATATGGGCAGCGAACACTTTGATAGGTAAAATGTGAACCAACTCAGTTGCATTCTTATGCTAGTTTTCATATTTTTCCTGCTCAGTCTATGGCAGGGGTGAACAATACATGTTTGGCCAACCACATGCAATTCCTGCTATGCTACTGAAATCAGTAGCAACGAATAAAATGAATTTTAAAAGCAGGCTTTTTTTAACAGATGGTGATTTCAGTGCTATGAAATGCTAAATGGGTCAAATTTAGCATGAACTAAAGCTAAATAAAGGACAAATGTAGCTTCAGATCTGTGACCTGCTTAGCATGCTGTAGCAGTTTGCCATAGAAATTCAGTGGGAAAGCCATCAGGTTTTATTTGCAGGGAGGGGGCTGTAGAGTACAGCCTTTAATTGGGGGGGGGGGGGTGGAGGTAAAAATGATTCCCAGGCTCCTTGAAGGCACCAGTACCAAATGCATGTTATAAACTGGCTCTTGATTATAGGAAAGAAGACACTTCTTATGTGTTCCCATTTTGCTTTTGCTTCCTCCCCTCCCAAAAAGGCCCTGGTATCTCCAGGGAAGGCCAGGAAAGAGCCCTTCCTGTGGCACTGCTAGTGGCCTTAGAGACAGTCCTGGGCTCTCTGATTCATGGTCTAATACCGTGGAGCGCCATTTCCTACTTTACGACATTGCATGCTCAAAAACACAGACAGCATAGCAGGAGTGTATCAGCCAAATTCCCATATTTGTCAGGTCCAGTATAAACTGAAATTTCTTAATATTACAACTTGGGCTTCCCCAATATGGCATCCTCCAGTGGTTTTAAGCCCACATTTAGAACTATGACAGCTGTTGGGAATTCATCTTTCCTAGCTCTAGCAGCCAAACCAGTTCAACATCATTGCATGAGAATACACCCAGGGATGCGTGAGATGAAATTTAGTATTGCTCTGTAACTATTTCCTTCACACTTAATCCAAGCAATTTTATATAGACATTTGTGCCACCTTTCTGGACAATGGTTAAATCCATTTTAATGCCTGCATGGTAACTCATGGGCGTCCTTTTGTCTAGTGATTGAAACTACTCAAAGAAAAAGAATTCATTGACAATTTTCTCCATTATCATAATGAAATTTGGGTGAAAGCTTTCTTTGTCAACAAAGCAGGTAATCATTCTAGATCATGGGTGACCAGCTTCAGTTTTCTACCACAAAATTACTTGGCTCTCCTCATACAAAGGTGGTGTAATGTTGCTTTCCCTACCAAGGGTTCTTATGTCTGATAAAGTCTGGGGGCTTTAGGAAGTACAAGGTTTTCTTGTATGGTGATCTGGGTTAGCGATATGTGATTGAAGATAATGCCAAAAATTATTCACATTGTGTTTGAATGTTTTAATTCAATGTGATAGAAAAGAAATTGCTTTAAGGAGAAACTGAAAGGGGAAGAAGATGTAAGAGAAATTCTCATGGATTGGATTTAGGGTTCTTGGTCTTAACTTTTCTATGAAGTGGCTCAGATGTAAGCATGAGTGCTTTGTCTTTGTATAACCAGTTCTCTGGTAGTTAGTAGCCTCCTGACTTTTCCATGCTTCAGTTAGAGCCCCTAGGAAGCCAGGATGAAATTAATTCCTTCCAGTGGGCTTCTTCAAGTGAAGAAGTGCTAATAGCCTCTGAAGCTGCAGAGCAACAGAGAGATGTGTCATAGAAAGTTAAACACATCCAGAGCACCCATGACTGCCTCACAGTGATAAAATAAGCTCAAACACTACTAAAGATGTTTAAAATAAATGTGAAACACCCTGGAAATAATGCAGGGAATTGGAAATCTATTTCATGAATTTTATTACCATCTAAAAAATAAAAGACCATTTTGCAGGACTTCTTCCGAAGTTCTTTTTTTGTGGTAGCCACCTTTTCTTTCTGCAAAACCCCAATTGCTTACAGAAAGACAACTCTAGGTATAGGGTATTGCAGAGGATGCAAAATGGGGGTCAGGCTGCAAACACAGTTGCAGCTGTTGCTACATGCTGGAGCCGCATTAAGTTAAATACCAGACATACCCTTAGGAACAAAGCTGTGCAAAAAGCCCTGCCAATGTTGCACTCCACCTTCACCACCTCAGTTTCTCCATCCACCCGAAGATTGAAGAATTTTGAGAGGCTGTTTGCACACAGATGTAGATAACACTTGGAACAAGACATACTCTTCGAGGTAGTACCCGGATGAAGATGCTGTACTGACATCAGGGGAGATACTGCTAATCTGGATGAACAGAGCATCTGCTCTGAAAAAAAAAAAAAAGATGCTTCTTAACTTCCTAGTCTTATTTTTAAAAACAGCATCTCCTTCCATGGATTTCATACTACCAAGTATTGTTTGTGCATTTTGTGTCAATACTCCAGCTTTCATGAAGTATTTCTTTAAAAAACCAGTTTTTTCACATGTGTTGCATAAATGAACACATTATATATAAACAACATAAATACAGCCAGTGTGATCCTATGGCCATTGAATAGTGTCTAGATGACTGTAAGATCTTTTGGAGTCCTAGTTCCAACCTCAAAAACTTGTTCTGAAGTCAGAACTGGGACTCCAGACTTGGAGCATCCTCCACCCACCTGGGACAGAAAGAACTACATCAGCTACAGATCTGACATCTTGTGGAGACAGTTTTGGGGAGAGATGAGAAGAAAGGCTCTGATAGCATACAACATATTTTGCATTGTCTTGCACTCCTTTTTGCCTGCTCTGAGGCCAAACTTTTGACTGCTGAAATCAGCCATCTAAGTATTTTGCACAGAACAAGAAGCACGGAGGTAAACTTTACCTCCATGTTTTCCTACCATGTATAGAATACCCATAATCTTCTCATTTGGGAGGATTACGGCCCATCACATTTGATTGTACCTGAAAATACTATCAACCTATCTCACTGAAATACAAGAAACGTTAACTGACTAAAAAGATCTATAGAATATTGCATATATGCCTATCATTTAATGAAGTACAGCAACAGGTTAAATAACACACAATATCACAAACAACCTACCTTTATACTAATACGATAAGAACACAGGAAGAGCAATGCTGGATCAGACCAATGGTCTATCCCAGTAGTCAAGTCAGCTGCCCACAGGGTCACACGACAGAACATGCATGAAACAGCAGCTTCCCATGCATGTTACCCAGCAACTGGTGTACTTATGTAGGCACACAGCCTTCGATACTGTAAGCAGTATATAATGATTGGGTCTAGCGGCCATTGATTGCCTTCTCCTCCATAATTTAGTGGACAGTAAAGCAGACATATATATTCATTTCTCTGCCATAATTACTTTTTCAATATTCAGTGAAGGTTTCCACTCCTAAATTTGAATGCTTTGTGCCATCTCTCAGTTTAACTACCTCCAAGTACTCTGTCTCCTGACCTCTTTCAAAGAGGGTTCCCAGAGGAGGGCCTCTGCTGCCAATCTTAGGGGGTGGGAGGGCATGTAGGGAAATAGGCGTTCCTTTAGGTAATTCAGTTTGTATGTTCCAATTCTTAGCGGTAATCATTTTTGTTGGGGGTTTCTGTGCATCCTATGCCTCAAACCAGGCATGACAGTGGTAATTTCTGCCACACAACACCCTCTGAATTTAAGTGCTGCAAAAGGGGAGGAAAGGAGATAGAAAATGCCATGAATAAATCAACATATACAATTATATTTTAAATTGATTTAGATTGGACACTTTCCATTTACAGAAATACATTATTCATGCTTAGATCAAGATTTGAACAAGAGAATTTTTTAAAAAATGTATTATGAGACAATTGCAGCTTTAGAGATTATTGACGAAGAATGTAAAGCTGATTTTACAAGAGGAATGACTAATTCAATCAGTGTCAATTTAAAAGAAAACAATTTTAAGTAGATTTATTCTTGGCATCTCTTAGATTAAATAAAATATACAGAAGGGATAATTGTGAGTGATAGTTCCTATTGTACCAATTGCACAGTAAGAACTTTATATGGAAACACTCTAACTCTGGATCCAGCCCAATGATATCTTGAAAATGTTTGGTTTTGCATTTTGTAATACTAAGTATGCAATTAATCTTAATTTTCATGTGCCAAGTGAACTTTTTGGGAGAAAGATTGCTTCAACTTTTCCCCTTGCTGGACACATTTTTGAACAACAGAATTAGGAAACACTTATGTAAATGTGATGTACATATTTAGAAAGCAGTGCAAACAATAATTAATATAATAATTAATATGAGTTAACTGTTAGGATTGTGGGAACAAAAGAAACCGTATATATTTATTACTGCTTCAATTAAGAAGCAGGAAGCAGCAATAAAACAGTGCAGGAATGTGTGGAAGGACAGTATCTTCCTTCCTGAGTATCTGTAACTAGAAATGTATGCAGCTGCTCCCCGCTCCTTCCATCCCCTTTACACTTCTGTGTAACCTAAACTGAAATATAGACCTAGGTCAGAACTATCATTTTCAAATTACCACCTCTTTAGTAATCATGATTCTAAGGACTGATTTCATTCTGATGTTGATGTAAGCAGTCCAGTAGCTACAAGGTAACATTGATATGTAAATATGTCACTTTTATGTGGACCAACATTCTTCAGAATGGCTAGATCAAAGGACAATATGGATCATCGTTATAATTTTAAGTACAGTTTTGGGTGTTTTTAGGATGCCATTGTCACCAAAGAGTGTTTTACCTTAACAGATCCGATTTCTGCCGACTTCACTACCCATTCTCCCGTGTCAGACATGCTATTATTTGCTGAATTTATCTGTTTGGTATTTATTCCTCATACAGTATTTCTGTCAAACCCATAGGCAGGCATTTTTCTTCACTGGTGTTATCAACATGAGCAGTAAAATATATCTTATCTCTTTCTGATGCTGCTTTTAGGGATCATCATGTTATTAAACATCAGCAAAGAGAAATGAACATGAGTGAATGAGGAAGCAGATATATTTTAAAATGTTTCATTAAATTTCTCAGTTTCTACATTCCTCAGTAATTGAGTTGATTTCAAATTAATCCAGGGTAATAATATCAAGGACACTCAGGATGGAATCATTTGAAGGATTGTGTCATGTGTAAGAGATTTAAGGGAAGCCAAAGGCTATATAGAAATCAAATGCCGCTGTACAGATTGAATTCATGATGTTGGAGTCTTGAATATTTATTTGATATCCTATATTTCTGCCAAAAAGGTACTCAAGGTAGCTTAGAAAACAATTTTAAACACAGCAAAACATAACAGTTACAGAATAAAAACAGTACCTAACCCAGAGACCCAGTTACAGGCTAAAAGCTTTCTTAAATAAAGTCCTCATCCTACCAATTTGCCTACCATCAGGTTAGCAGAGAGGGAGCAAGCTTAGCCCAGCTATTGTAGCCAGATATGCCTTTGAAGTTGGTCCCAAAATGAAGGGCCTCATCAGAAGATCTTAAGGCCTGGCCAGGCTTATATGGGAGAAGGTGGCCTCAATGGCACCTTCCAGCACTTTGAATAGTTCCTGGAAATGGACTGGTAGCCTATGAAGCTGTCGTAAACAAGGGGGTCACATGTTTCCTGTAGCAGGTCTCAGTCAACCAAGCCAAAGCATTTTGGGCCACCTGACATTTCTGAAGTTTTCTATGGCAACTTCACATAGATCACATTATATACATCCAGAAGTGTTCTATCTGATATTCCAGGATTTGAAGGTTACTTAATTTCATGCTAAAGGAATCTATCTTTTTTTTTAGATGTATCCCAAGCTCCACCAACTGGAGCAATGTACAAAATAGTTACTGGAGTCAGATGTGAAATAGAAGTTCAAGGGGTGAGCTCCATTACTTTCACGCCATAGCCATGCAGTGGAATGACCTGCATATTCATATCCTATACAGATTCATATCAGAGTTAGTACAGATCAGCGATTCTAGCCCCAGACTTTAAAACTTGAACCTTTATAACTAGAACTGTGTTGCAGGAGGGTGGGGCGGCAACACTTAGCACAGTCCAACATTATTGATGGAAACCCTTGTTGATCTATTTCAAATAACTCACAATTCTGCCAGTCGATCCCAATTCCCTTTTGCCCACCCCTACTCTATATGGGAAATTTCCAAGTCAGAGGTATTGCAATCATTAAACCATTTTGGAACAAATTGTTTCAGAGAGAGAGAGAAGAGATTGCTGACTGATAGATTCTAAATCATGTTGTCGCATGTACTGTCCTATATTTTGTTTGGATGTGGTGTGTCTTTAACTCTCTTGCTATCTAATGCCTAGATGGTGAGAGAGGTAGTGCATAGCCAGTAATGCTACTAGCCACAGATACTGGCCACAGATAATTTGATAAGAACTTCAGGGACTTCTAGTCACAATGATCATATATTACTTATGCTTCTGTATACCAGTTGCTGTAAAACACGATGGGTACTGTTGCACCCAAGCTTGCTTTGTTAATTCATTTCAAGTCACTCAGGGGGGCTTACATAAATGTTTTCCTCTTCTTACTCTTATCCTCACAACAACTGTGTGAAGTAGGTTGGACTGAGAGTTCATGACTGACCCAAAGTCACCCAGTTAGTTCCATGGCTAAGAGGAGACTAGAATCCAGATATCCAGAATCCCATTCCTGCACTCTTAAACAGTATTTGTGGTTTCCCTGTTAGCATTTGGTCACTCTGTGTATAGCATGCTGGACTAGATAGGCCTTTGGTCTGATCTAGTAAGATTTTTCTTATGCTCTTGTAAGAGTAAGTTTGCTAGGAACTGATTACTGACTGGAAGCCATCGTCACTGAGAAGTTCAATATTTTTCATTAGAAATAGTTGTTAAGTAATTATGCATTTAGCACCTCTAAATATGCATTTAGCACCTCTATTCTGATACTATCAATGACAGGTGATACATTGGTCTTATCTAATGAAGGAAGGAGTAGCCAGCTACTTGATTTCTGAACTTCGTATCCTGGATGCATTGCACATTGGTAATGCTTATTTGTGAAAGAATGAGTTGCTTTAGGTGGTGTCTAGAGGGACCTGATAAAATATTTACTTTATTACAAGTCTTTGCTTTAGGAAGATACATTGAAACAACACTGAGTCCCCCTTTGGTTGCAAGACTCTCTAGCTTATTATCTGGTTAGTACCATAGATTTTAAAGCCTTTTTTTTACACTTTACTCCTGGGATGCTTTCTTTCTATGACCTGCTTTCTGTAAATGCTTACACAATTGTCTTTTCCCAATTTTTCTTCCCCTTTCCTTTCCTTCCTTCCTTCTCCTCACCACTAGACTAGTGGTGTTGAACCTATGGCACATGTGCCACAGCGGACACGCAGAGCCCTCTCTGTCGGCACATGAGCCAAGTCACCCCAGCATCGCCCCAGCAGCCGAGCATCAGATAACAGTGTACCTACAGGCCATGCTCATGCTTGGAAAGGAGTAGTGCTGCCAGGTGTGGACATCACAAGCTGCGATTCATTAGCCGCGACTTGTCCGAGCTTTTGCATGGCCGGTCAGTGCGCTGCCAAGCTGGGACTGGACTGGAGTTGTTTTTTCTATACTAAAACCTCATTTTTCAGGTTTTATTGCAGTGTTGGCACTTTGTGATAAATAAGTAGGTTTTGGGTTGCAGTTTGGGCACTTGGTCTCTAAAAGGTTCGCCATCACTGCCCTAGACCATAACTTATCCCATTCAGTCATATCCCCTGACCTCCTGTGTTGCATTTTCAGGAAACTGGAGGAGCTGTCCTAAGGTGGATAGGCAGGAAAATGTGTTCTTCAAGTCTAGCTGTATGCACTTAAATCTGGAACCAGCCCCCTATGTGAAACTACATGCCTACGAGTCATTAGGCATTTGCATTAACAGTTCGGTCCAACTGCATGTTCATGAAACCGAAACATTCATTTCAGTGAGATTTCCTTCTAACAAAATAGACTGGTAGATTGTACAGGAATGTTCTGGACTAGGGAGGTGTCAACTAAGCTAGATAAACATGTCAAAACAAGGTAGCCTTTCAGAATCAAGGTGCAGAAACACTTAGTAGGCAAGGCAAGGTCCACAGCACACTTGAAATGATAAAAAACCAGTGAAAACAACTCTCCCAATACAAGCAGACAGGAATAGGTAATAAGCAGAGCTCATAACTGTGTCTGTGTGAAGGAGGGGTGGATGAGGAAAATAGAGTAGATACTTGATAGGCTTTCAAGGAAGGTAGAAAGGACTTCAGCACAAATGGATCCTAGTGGTGTTAAGAAGTTACCAGCCTCACCTACAAAGTTTATCCAAGCAGTCCTAATCTCAGGCAGGGACATTGGAGACCAATCTTGATAAAGGATATTGTCCCAGTTCTCAGCCTTATGACTGCCCAGGTTTTTGTGACTGCATGTGGGCTATTAGTTTAAAGGACAATGGATTAATAACTGCTACTCTCATGGATATTTACAGGGGAAGTGGAAGTCATTTCATTTCTATTGTAAGCTTTTGGCTGTTGGGCTTTGCTTGTGATGCTATTCTAACAAACACAGAGCTCTTGGATCAAGGCAGTCTAGAAACCACATATCTGTACATACAGTCTTTTTTGCTCAGGGATAATCGCCCTCTTTTTAACTGAAATTGTTCATCATATAGATTCAATGAACATGAAACAGTCAAAGTTAAGTAATTTCAAGTCTCACTGATTCAGGGGCAGGGGGTGGAGAGGGGAGACAAAGCAAAGTTTACCTCTTGATTCAAAACGTAGCTTATACTTTTGTAGGCAAAATGTGCATATAAGAGCCTTTTTTTCTTTTTGATTTGAACAGTATTCAAGACATTCAGTGGAAGACAACTGTAAATACTACTGAAGAAAATCTGATTACTTCTGGAGAGTTTGATCTTATAATCCATAAAGAAAACTAAAAAGATTGGTTTTCAGTAATCCCAGAGATCCCAGTCTAGTGTTGTTTGTGTGATCTTCATTGTAATCATTAACGAACCTGCTCCCCCATCCCACAGCCACAATTAG
Source organism: Varanus komodoensis (assembly GCF_004798865.1). NCBI lineage: Eukaryota > Metazoa > Chordata > Lepidosauria > Squamata > Varanidae > Varanus > Varanus komodoensis. The sequence continues at coordinate 2,157,277 of NW_025335661.1, forward strand.
TTTCAATTCCAAAAGGAAAAAAACCACTTTAAATAGTAAATGAATGGTTAAATTGCTGTGTGGTATATCTAGCTCTCTGGTATCTCACATTGCCTGACAAAGCTTAAGTATGTATAAGGACATTTTTGCACAGTTTCTCCTTTTGTCTCCTTTCTATCTATGCACGATGTCATACTTGGTTGGCAAGCTTATTGGAGTAGGGAACTATTATTTGCATTTTTCTATGCTGTAAAATACCATGTGCATGAAAGTGAGCATGAATCAATCAATGGCATAATAACAAGTATCATAACATGAATATTGTAGTGGTATTTTTGAGTCTTGCTTAAATACACAGGTTAATTCTTCAATGCTTCCTGAAAGTCTCTTGCCTTCTGACAAGACATTCAGTGGAAGACAACCTTGACACACCTTGTCAAGACCATGTTGTGTCCAGTTTTATTAAGTTATAGCAGGTTCTACGTACCTTTACTTCTCCTCTCTCTCTCTCTCTCCCTCTCTCTCCCTCTCTCTCTCTCTCTCTCTCTCTCTCTCTCTCTCTCTGTCTCTCTCTCTCTCTCATTCTACCCATCCTATTTATTGTATTTATTTGTGTGGGGATAAAACTCTCCTGCAAAAGAATCTTTAGCAGGAGGAAATGGTGAGAATTTATTTATTTTCAAATTTATAGGCCGCTGAATAGCCCTACAGATTCTCTAAGCTGTGAAAAACAATGCAATTCAGGGTATCATTACGATTCCAAGTACAGGGGCGGGGGAGAGGGAGGGGAGAAAATGCTTCTAGTAGAGCAAGCTCTTACAATCAGTTGGTGAAATCTTGAAATACCTGCAGAAGAAAACAGGTCTCGAAATACTTGCAGAAGAAAACAGTTTTCACCAAAAATGAAAGTAATGTCAGTGCCAGGCGGACCTCTCTAGGAAGCCCATTCCAAAGGTGAGGGCAGCCATAAAAAAGGCTGTTCTTTTAATTGCCATTCCTTTTACTTCCTTTAAGGATGGCTCTTTCAGAAGGACCTCATTCCCAGACCTTGGTGGGTAGGAGTATAAGGTGAAAGACTTCAAGTAACCAGGTCCCAAGCGATTTAGGACTTTATGTGTTAAAGCAAACACTTTAAATTGGGCTTGGGCTTCAACTGGCAACCAGTGTAATTTATACAGAATAGGTGTTATATGGGCACACAGACTGATACACAACACTGGATGCACAGTGCTAGTTGGACCAGTTGAAATCTCCAGACTGTGTTCAAAAGCAGGTCTATGTAGAGCCCATCACAGTAATCCAATTGGAATGTGACCAGCACATCTAGGGACCAGCACATCTTTTGCATCTAGGGATGGAAAACAAGTGCAATTCCTGTCCCCAGATACCTGCTAGTTGTAAGGTTTAATCTCATTACGCTGGTTGCCAGTTGAAGCCTAGGCCCCATTGCAAAGTTGATTGACAGGCACCTGGTGATGCTCCTAGCCATGCTGGATTGGAGGAAGGGTCCATCTAGCCTGGCATTCTGCTCGCACAATGCCAGCCAGTTGCCTGCAGGATTCTACAGGCAGGGTATGACTGCAGAAGCACCCTCCTGCCCAGGTGTTCTCAGCATGTGGTATGCACAGACGTACTGCCTTTGCTACCAGAGGGGGTAGCCACCTTCTCTTCCATGAATTTGTCTGATTCCCATTTAAAGCTGTTCATATTGATGGCCTAATAATTTTACTGAATTGATTGACTGATCAATCACTGACTTCATTCTCCCACTATAATCTAACCCAGTAGTAACTTCACATCTTCGGCAGATGCTAAATTGTCTTTAATCAGTGTGCACCGCCTATTGATGTGTCGTTGGCCATTTCACATCAATAGTGGGTCAGGTTCCATTTGCAATTCCACTTAAAGTGACACATGAAGCATGAACCTTGGAATACGTTTCTGATTAAAACATATACATGAACATGCCTAAAATACTCATAGATGATTAAAAATAATAAACAATCCATAGATGCAAATTTATTTATTGGAACACACAAAGTATAAGAACACTTTAAAAAGAATTAAGAGATATGTCTGAAGAAAAGATAAATCTTTTAATTATAAACCATAAAAGGGATTGTATTCTTCAAAGGTTACTGCATTCTACAACATTCTCCTCTTTAACCCCCCACCCCCGCCCCACTTACTCTTTTGGTTGTTTGCCACTTCTCTTCATTTCTCCTTCCTGTCAGTTTTTCCTTGGAGGCAACTGTCCATCCACGTTTCCATGCTCCAAGACCACCTCCTATCCCAGTTAGGTAATGATACTTTAAGGCAGGAATGCTGCCTTAATAAATCACAATGTGGATGAGTAGCATGCTGGCCCATGCAGCCTGTTCACTTTCACTTCATCCCTCCCTTTGCACAAGTGAGTGTGCCAACTTAGAGTGGCATCTGAACCAAGGATAACAATTAAGGGCATCCAAACATGCTAGGACCTTAATTCAGCTTTAAATCATGGTTCTCATTGGGTTACCAATCCTGACTTATTTAGGAATAAATAACTGTAATCTCAGGTTTGAAAATCTTCCTTGCTTAGTAACCTGTTCTGAAGTTGAGTGAAGCAAAGCAGAAGTGAATAAACTGTGCCCATGGCCAAGCGGCTTCTTCATGTTGTGGTTTGTTAAGCCAGGTTTGAGGTTACAATGGTAAACAAAAGCCATTACTTAGGCGGACATTTTGGACATGCTTACATGGGAATACATTTCACTGAATTCAGTAACTGTATTTTCTTCAGACTAGACATGCATTAGATTGCATTGTTTGCATTCAACATTAACAACTATCAATGTGATACTTTCTTAAACCATATCCTACAGTATAAGACGAAATCATAACAGGAGTGGCTTGCACTTTTTCATTTCCTCCAGTACCTAGAATATAAGGAAACTAGGAAAATGAGGGAACTCTGTAAGAATTCAGGTCCAAAACACAAATCTCTGCTCTTGAAGATCCTCCCATGAAGGGAATGGTCTAGTGACCAACCTTTGTTCATGAGCAAATATCATGTGTGGCTTTGGTTTCTCTTGGTAGCTTGCCTTTTGACAGCTGTCAAGAGAAACTGGCATAAGAAATTAAGCTATTGGAAGGCTCTCTGGGTCAGTGCCCTTGAAGGGTGCTTGCTATACTTTGACAGCAGACCCATCCCGCTCCCCCAGCACTGTTAGGTGAGCCATGCTGTTCCGGATTCTCAAAAGTACACAACCGCATGTTCGTGCAAGCCTGATTCAATTTTTTTAAAGGATTTTGTGCACTTTGAGGTGTGTTTTTAAAGCACCGCTGAAGTGGTGATGGCAGCTCCAATGGGTTGTCACCAGCAGTCAGTCTGCAGAGAGTGAAAAGCCATCTCCAATGAAAAAAGAAAGAAATTGGGTAAGAAGAGTGTGCATGGGGGAAGCTACAATGAGTGCAGCAGGAGTCATGAGTGTAGCAGAGAGCATGGAGCCAGGGGTTCTTGTTCAGTCTTTTGGCTTGGAGATTAGTGGCCGCTGGCACTTGTGGTAGACTAGGCAAACCTGACAGTAGCAGCAAGGCGGTTTGTCTCCTGTTGCCAAGAGCCTTGCTCACTGCTTCCCTCCACCCACAATGGAGGCAGTCAGCCAGCTTTGAAGATAAACCAATTCCTAGAACAAGCTGTGGATTGTCAAGGTGGCTTGTTGCCCACAAGCAAACGAACCAGTGGGAAATGGTCTGGCACACATGACACAACAAGCCACCACAGCTATCACTCGCAATGAGTTGTCATGTTGTAAAAGCCCATTCTCTGTGTTTCCTGCATGAGGCGGAGCTTTTAGACAGAAGATATAATTGATATAGCTGAGGGAAAAAATGGGTTGAATAAATAGCTTACAGGTAAGGTTGAGCTAAATTATCATGGGTAAACTATTTTATGTATAGAAAAGAAAATTCTAGGGGTTCAGAAGAGTATTCTAAAAGACTTCCCCAGAACTTTTTTTCAGTATGGTGGCCTGTTTCTTTCTTGCTTACTGTGCTTCCTGGGGCTGCTTCTTTCATTTCTCTTTTACAGAAGAGTCATTTACTCGTGACATGATTGAGCTGATCAGGATGGTATGATCCAGCCAACCAGGGACAGTGTAGTTAACATGAATGGATTAATTAATTATATTTTATGTGGCAGTTTTGATATTGTTTCAAGAGGTCTATGAGTCAGAAGCTACCCAATTCTAATAAAAATGATGACATCTTAGTCTCATGCATCTAAGCAGATTTGGTTACATAACAAAATAATAAAGCAAATTCAGAGTGTAGGTAAGTGCTTCCTGTCGAAATTTTTGTAGTTCCTCCCCCCCCCCCCCATTTATCCCTCCTTTTCCATTTTGATCCCACTCATTTGGGTCCCAGTTCTTCATAGAAAGTGTCAGTGCGGGCTTAGTAGCTTAATCTATTGTAGAAACTAGCTCTGCTTCTTCCAAATTACAGCATTCCAAGGTGGATGCTTCAGACTGAATATGAACACATAGCTGAATTTTCAAAGCCAGTGAGCTTTGAGATAAGCCGAGTGGCTGCTGAGAAAAAGAAAACCCTGGCTGGGAAGGGGCACTATAGGACAGGAAGGGTCAGAAGAAGAGGGATGTAATTGATTGGTCCAATGGTTCAATGCTACTGGACAATATCCAGTGTTCCCACTGTCTGACGCACTGGCAGCACAAACCTCCCTGAAGGTGGAGTCAGCTCCATTTGGTGAGGAAGGGAGAAGGGTCATTTAGTCTGGAATCAGCCTCTGGCATGGGCAAAACTAATCCTTAATTAGTGCTCATTAACTTGATGAATGTTTCTTGCTAATTACTTTTATATTATTTATTTTATATCACAAAGCCAGTTCTGGCTGGTCAGCTGTAGTTAGAAGACTCCTGTCTTGATCTGCTGGGAAGGGAAAAGGAAAGATGTTGGGGGAGAGAGAAATCGAATCACAGCTTCTATTGGGATTATATTTACTTCACTTTTATACTGCCTGATACTCAAAGCTATTTTAATTATTGAAGGAGTGATTTCTGCTTTTTTTTAGTCAGATTCCCCAGACATGCAATTTTTGTAATTTTTGATGTCAGCTCTTTACAGATGGATAATGCTTAGCATTATTCCCTCGTAAAACTGTGGGTGGTTAGTGACTCCTGCTGTCTATGTAATTTGCATATAGAAAATAATCACTGGCTGGCATAGAATATTGCCCTGGTTTTGGAGGTATCAAGGGGGGATTCTGGAATAAGCAAATGGAGAATTTCACACAGAAAGTATGGGTTGTGTACAGATTTGGTTTTGAACAGACATGATTGGCTAGCACATTCCTCCCATCTTATTGCTATGGAACTTCATAGGCTAGAGTCCTCTTTGTTAGATGCATGAATGGTTATCATGACTTGCGCATTGTACTGAGGCAGGGGGAAGAGAAGTAAAGTATGAAATGAGAAGGAAGTGAAATGCTAAAAGTACAGACTGTGTCATTTACAGAAACAATTTACTAAACTTTTGATTAGTAACACAAACATCCTGGTAAGCTTATCAACATAAAGTGCCATAAAAATCTTTATGCTCTTTCCAGTTGCAGATCTGTTGATACAGTTTATTCAGCAGCTCCATGTTCTAGTCCTTCTTTGAAGTCTCTTTGCTCAAGAAATGCCACTTCAAAGTCAGTGACAGAATGTTCTGGGAGGCCAAAATGTTTGCCACCCATTTTCTGAATGTTGGCATTACTGATCGCAGAATCGTGTCCATTCATCCCTTTGCAGGGGGCTTGTTCATCCTGTGTAAAATAGAAAAGGACTTTGCTAGTCGATAAAGGATATATATTCTACTGGAAGATGGGCAAGTGAATGGCTCCTTCTACTAGGCATGACATCATTGGGGCCTGTAACACTGTTGCCATAAGGAAGCAGAATTGTCTTCTGGGTTTGTTGCAGCATTTCTGTCTTTGTTAAGTGGTCTGTTGTTGATAGTGAGTAACTGCTTTAGGTAGAGTGTGTTCTTTGGTTCATCATTCTTGTTTATACTGGCTCGTGTTGTACTCATTCGTGCTGGTCCAAGAGGTTTTTTTCTGAAGGAACAAGTTCTAAAAAAGATATTATTGTTATTGCTTCATTTGAGAAAACATATTTGTTTTTTGAACAGAATCTTAACATGTACCAGTAGCCACTTCTGTGGGTTGATAAAAGGTAAATGGAAGGAAGAAGTGGGGAAGTAACTTGGGCACAGAGAGAGATGGAGAGAGAAGTATGGATGGACAAAGTGGAAGGAAGGAAGGGGTCCATCATGAGAGTCCATTTGATGCTGATGGGTGACTCTCCACATGGATGCTGGTAACCTAACCTGAATGTGTTCTGATGGTGATCATCCAGGGCCAGGCCCCAACAGTGTCAACATCTCCTGCTATTTGATGGCTTGGTGCTACAGATTCCACAGAAAACTGGAAATAAGGTTATGATTGTAGGCAAAGCAGAAGTTTACATCAGGTCAAGCCATGATTGAAGATCTATTCATAGAACATAAACATGAACCCAAGCAATTCCTATGAAGTTTTACTTTGCGCTACTGGGAGGGTTGCTAATGCACTGCTGAAAATCTCACAAGAATGATGAATATGGCATATTTCTAATTGTATCTGATAAGTCTTCTCTAAGGTTATGTTTCCACAGCTCTTATGTAAGTAACGTTTATATGTATGTGGGTTGTTGACTGTACAACTCAAGGTACACCTGACAACTATTTCAGCTTATGGTGCATTGCTCTTCCTTTCCTTTGCAAAGCCCTGTTGCTCCAGTCAGTATTCCAGCATCCTGAATAGCAGAACCCATCTTGCCTCCCCTTCACTGCACTGTTCATATCAATTTTCTCTCCCACTTCCTGAGCTCTGCGCCACAGCCAGTGGCAGCTGCTCTCCTGATGCCCAAGTCAGAAGAACAACCAGCACTGACTTGGTACCCTTTCTATCCTGGGAGCAGAAAAATGCTCAATTTATTTCACTATTTTCCCTGCACTTTCAGAGGCTGCCCAATGTCCTGGCACCTGTCTGCTGTCCAAGTGCCCTAAGTAACATCCATGGACATCGGCATATTGATTGCTTTGTGCATATTTGACAACTGTCCATTGGAAAGCAAAGCAGCAAAGGGAAAACCTTTTCTGTTCACAGTAAATAAGACCCTGTGCGAATTGGTGCTAGACTAGGCAGAGAGTGGACTTTTTCAAGCCGAAAGAAGTAAATCAAAATGTTCCCCTGATAAGGTTACCACAGGTTTACGTTTGTGCAACATCTCACTGAAATCTCTCACTATATCTCTAGAGAACTGTACTTCCTCCTGCTCATTCTTGCAGCGAGAAAAGATGGAAGGTACTTTTGTTTCTGTTTCTGTCAACTGGCTTTTCTGGCTTCACTTTCTAATTGTCCTTAGTTCTTTTATTTTTAATAGACACTTAGACAATGCCTTCATATTGCAATCGATGAGCAAGGGAAAAGTCACTAGGAATAAATTGCTCCTGCATTTGGCCTTGGGCTCTTTCGGATTTGACGTATCTGCACTAGGAATGGCTTACTGGGTCAGGGGGTGGGCGGGCTTGTTTAACTATAATTAACCTGACAGGAATGGTTTAAACTCTTTGTTTAGGAAAATTGTGCTGACTTGCCATTATAGTACAGGGAAAAACAGTTTTTCCCAAAGTTAAATGCTAAAATCAAAATGCTTATGCATAATGATACAAGGGCAGGTTGTGGCCTCTTCCCACCACTGTTTGTGCGTGTGTATAAAAAATACCTCACATCAGTGTGTGTGTATAAAAAATACCCCATGTTGTCAGCCTTCCTGCTTCCTGAAGGAGGGGTTCTTCACTGTTCATTAAAACGGCATTTAATGACTACATCATATAATCTCTGGACAGCTTACAATATGGTAAATACATCAATCAATAACACGATCATATAATCTCTTACTGCTCTTGGACCCCTTTTGAAATTACCATTTTAGTGTGGGAGACGTATGACCTTTTCATGTCTCTTTGGTAACATCAGAAATTCTGGACCAGGAAGGGAGGAGGACATGATGCGGCTTCTTGCCCCAGTTTCCGGAAGGACAGTGCTGATTTGGGAAGGAACTGCAGTTTACTGCCTCCATGCAGTCCAGTTCTTCCAGTATGATCAGAGCCTCAAGGGAAACACAGGCATTGTGTTGACTGCTATGCACCAAGGCAGTACCGGAAGGAGACTTTAAAGGTGTTACTTCATGTTAAAAAGTTGCCCTTATCCTGATTATGAGGCATTGTAGGAATGATCCGTTAATAATCGTATTTCCTTTTTTGAAGAATTACTGCCATTTGGAAGGGCTTGCTGGACATCCATGGAAAGTAATGAGGGACAGTGTCAAGTTGGTTAGCTGTCTTCTACTATGACTTCCAAAACACGAACTCTATCAGCCTGTATTTCTTAATACTACTAAGGCTTTTTCAAATCAGTCTGAAGACTGTTCCTTGGATAGAAACCTATTTTCACAGATGTTTCATTCTCCTCTTTGGTTCTTCCATGTCACAAATTTCGAGGACTACAGAAGAGTGCTGGGGATGCAAGGGGAGGTGGAGATGAATAACAGAGTTTCACATAGGAGATCTCCCCCTAATCCTTTTCTGTTGATTTTCTGCATATCCCAAACTGGCATGTTTGATGTGTTGTGGCTCCACTCCCTTTATCACTATGGAGCTAACTGTTTTGGGCCCCCAACACTATAGCCACTTCCCAGATGTCTGCCTGAAAGAGTTCAGTATGTAAAAGAATTCTCATTTGCATTCTGCATTCTCATTTCTTATGTCTGAACTGCTCTGGAGAGACATATGATGAGGAAGAGAGAATGGAACTAGCTAGAAATGAGTCTACAGTGCCAGAACCCTCTCAGTTATAACCAGCAATTTGTTTCTGCTTTTGCATCCAAACTTCAGCTTGGTTTCCCCCTTTGACCTGAGTGAACCTGGTTAAGATTTGGGGCAGGCTAGAACATTAATTTCAGGTTTTTCCAGATGATACCTTTATCACATAACTATTACACGGTTGTTTCTTAGTTGTGGCAGAAGATAAAAATGCCTTTCCTCTCAAAGCTAGTGTGTCTGTTGTGACTGTTAGCTCACTCACCATTGAGAAAGCAATGTTTTGTCACAGGGAAAAATAGTACCCAGAGAGTAGTTCTAATACCACTTGGAGTGATGTGCAGAATGTGGTATTGAAAGCATCATGAACCCTTGCTCGTTAATGCCTGTGACATCCCTGGTGATCTGCAGTACACTTTGTACTTTGTAGACAGTCTGGAGGATAATGGAAGGGCAAATATCATGGGATTAGGAGTTTCAATGACTGTCAGGAGCATATCTGTCTCCTCCCCTTTCCTTCTTCAGTAGATTTAGACAACTCCTTAGAAGCACAGTTCTTTATTGACCTCTATAAGCAGCACAGATCAGAGTAGTGATCCCTTTGATATGTGGGAATAGGATCTGCCCACATGAAGAAGTCCAAACAGGAACATTCCCCTCTTTCCCTTATTTTTGGAAACAAACTTGATTCCATCTTCAGGGTTGGTTTGAGGGCATGGGACTAGATGCAGCTTGAGGGCTTAGACAGTGGGAATGGGAGAAAATACTTAACCAGTCTGTTTTCTTGAGCTGATGCCTCTTGATGGGATCGAAGAGCTCCCCCTTGACCCCCTGCTCCTCCCTGTTCTGTAGTCTCTCCCCCTCTTCCAAGACAGTTTGGTTCTCATGCGCCACCTGAGTAATCCGCTGTGGTGACCTTGACAGTTCAGAGGTTCTCTGCTAATTCCTCGTCATCCCTTTCCCACTTCAGATCTGAACTAGCTATCTGGAAGGCTATCACCTGAGCAGGCTGGGCTTCTTCCCTGCAGTGATTCATATAATCATTAAAAGAACAGTCACCAACAAGTTGACAGGCGATTTTGCAGTTGCTTTCTCAGTATTGCTTGGGCATCTAATCTGTACTGAAAATATTTTACAGGGTTACCCTCTGTTGTCAATACACACCGCTTAGCATTTTCTTCAGGTCTGCACTGTAGTTTCTCATAGAACTCCTTTGGGGTAGTGCTTCTTTCCTAATGTGGTACATGGCACCTCATATTCATTGAAAGAGGAGGGTCAAAAGATCATTCATTTAAATCACCCCATTTGGCTACTGCAAATAGTTTGCCTCTAACCGTGGAGCTTTCTGGCATTTGCATGATGCTGTGAATGTTCATGCTACTCTCATGGGAGTGAGGCTAAGTGGAGGTGAGTCCATCTGTGCTGCTCTTCAGTGCAGCTCTTCCTATTCTGGCCTGGAAGTGTGGGCAGTGAGAAAGAAGAGCCTTCTTCTTCATCTTGTTCTGGTTTCATGCACTCTACTCTGAAATTGAGATATGTGGGACGATGCACTGGAATGAAACATTTGAATATGTCTACCCACATACTAGCAAGCATCAAAATATTAGAAAACCCAATAGATTCTTTGGAAGAGGTGGTTGGGTTATGGGATCCTTAGTTTTAGATTCATTCCTAGAAATAATGCATAAATAAAGTCACACAGAGATATCACTACAAACAGACACATTATGTCCCAATTTCTTAGTAAACAGCAGATGAACAAACCAACTGGACCATTAGAGGTTAGGAGGAACATGTTTGGCCATCTGTGTCTCTCATGGACTGTGAATACCAAGCTGAGAAATGTGTGAGCAAGCATACATTTGAGATATGTATGAAAAAGGATGGCTATTCTAAAAGGGGTGGATGATGGCCATCCAATTCATCACTATATTTAGGTAGGTTTATAGGTCTAAGACTTTTTTATATATGAGGCAGCAGGAGTGCCTACGCTGCTGTTTTGACATCACACAACTACTGCAGATCAGGTAGCAATGAGGCCTGCTTGTATAACGATATGGTGCCTTTTTGTTCCCCTGAGACTGCCAACCTTAGAGCCTTGGGGTTGGACCCAATGGCACTCTGTGCCCTTCCACCTGTATTAGTCTATGATTTTATAGAGTGCTTCTTCTCTGAGGTCTTTTTTGGTAGAAAAGTTGGAACAACATTGCACAGGAAGTTCTTACAACAGTATCTTACTGCTAAAACAAGGCCAGTGTTTTGTGAGCTAGTGTGAGATTTCCTATTGCACTGTATAACTCTTGGAACAAAGATGATATGCATCCTGTCGAAGCATTCCATTTATGTTGAACTCTTTTCATGTAACAAGGGGGAGGTAGTAATTTTGCACAGCATAATGAAGATGAAAAAAGCCAGGAGTTTGAAAACATAACAGTCGTAAACGCCTGTGCCATGATCTGTTCCATACTGGCGCTCTCTTCTGTGTTCTCTTCCTTTTCTCACTTTGCATACTTTGTGTATACATGCGTTTGTATATACATGAGCGGATAGGTCTACCTCATGTCAGTGCAAGTTCCAGAATAAGGAGGTAGTGGAAATGTTTGGATCCAAAATATGGTGACTTAGGCTTTATTCTTGCTATTCTGTTAAGCCAGAGACTACATAAGTCCAGGCCTCTGCCCCCCTTGCCCAACTGACCATCATCTGGCAGTCGCCTGGCTTTTCCACAGGTTTTTCCATTCTAAAAAGCTGAAATGCCTCTCCAAAGGCTTGTTACCAGCAGTAAGGCCACTGCAGTACGCTGGTATTTTTTTCCCAGCCTGCTTTGGCTTCACACACTCAAGACTGGCATCTCAAAGAGACTCAGATTTTCCAGTTAAGCCAGGCTGAAATAAACTTCTTTCAATCTTCTGTGCAGCTGATGAAGAGAGAACACAGGCAGGCAGTTCAACTGGCAGTCCTCCGCATCACCCAAGAATGAGAACAGGAAATCTGAACACAGAGGAAGGAAGATCAGCTTTGAATGACCATTTTTCTTAAAATCTGGTATCAGAGGAACCCATCGAACCAAAAAGGCCCCACCCAAAGAACAAGGGACTATCATATTTTGTTGGTATAGTAGCAAGTAGACAGGGACCAAAGCAGCAGAAGTGCTACCTCTTGGACCATTCAGGAGATGTTTAGCACCTGAGATAACAAATGGAGCTTCTTCCTTCTTACATTTTAAGTATCACTGATACGATCTGTTTTTTTTTTCCTTCAACATTTTTGTTTTGTTTTGATATTTTGGTGCTTGGTGATGTCTCTAAGGAGAACTTTGTTTAGGGAACAAATAGCTATTTTGAGATCTGGTCATACGCCTAAGAACTCTCAGAGTTTTGGTCTAGTGTATCTGAGGAGCACAAGGCTGGAGTAGGATAAATTAGTAGACCTTATTGTAGCAAATACATTGCTGAAGAGTAGTATTAGCTTAAAAATTTATGTCGGGTTCTTTTTTACCATGAAAGGGACCATGAAGCCAAATTCTAATTGTGCTATTACCTTGGCACTGGAGAGTCTGACTCACTTCAGTGCATCAGTTCAATTCTGGGAATGAAGGCAAGCATTAAGCACATTAACCAGTTCTTATGAAGAACATATCTGATTTTTGTTTTGTTTTTATCTGATTGTACAGTGTATTTTCTCAGGCTTCCATTGAAACATTAGGAGAGCTTAGCCATAGCAAATGAATAGAGTTTAAAAGGTCAGTTCACTTTCTGAAAGGACAAAATGCTGAAAATTATTATTCATTGGAGAGATCATTACTAAGGCCCCTTCAGTTTATGAGCAAGTACAGTCATGGTATTAATACGAAATGTATTTATCACAGTTGGAGTGCATACTAATGAATGTAGTGTAATTGAAAACATTAGCTTGTGATACATAAAAATGCAACTACAACAGAAATTGGAGAAATTGGAAAGGGGTTGTAGCAGGGAAATGGCCCTTTATGCTTCCTTTTTATTTGCATTTATTTTAAAGTTCAGTTAGCTATGCAAAGGTGCCAAGGGGTGAAAGGACAGAGGTATATAATAAAAGGAAGGAAACTACAGCTTCGTCTCCCCCTTACAAAAAAGCATGAAGAAGAAGGGGGTGATGCCATTTGCTCTGTCCTCCCAGCCCCCTATGGGGTGCAGCCAGGGGGACCAGCACTCCAGAAGAATCTCCAAGTTGCTGTTCGTTTCTGAAAGCCATGATAGGTCACTCCCTCCAACCCACTAGCCTCCTGAAGTGCCACCAGTTTAGCACATACTGATATTTATACTGGGGGAAATGGTGAGATATAAAGAAGCCTGTGATGTAGCTCATGTGAAGAAATCTGGGCTGTAATGGCAGAAATAGTGTGAGGAAGACGGGTTGCAGGAGCAATATGTGACATGCCACTGAATAGGGCATTACAGTGCCAGGAAAAATGACAAGTGTCGGTTGCCCTGGCTTTCTTACTTCCAGCTCATTTGGACTCCATTGGGATACCCTGCAAAAAGCAGGGAACATTTTTTATTAGTAAACAGATTGGCTTATTTGTATGCAAGGGTGTAGACACTGATTCTGTATGGCACTTCGATCATTTATGAATGTTAATAAATGGGGTATCTAAATGCTTAGAGGAGAATTAGAGGAGGAACTTGTAGTTAAGAGTGTAATTCTGCTGGATCAGACTGTGTAGTACATCATCATCATCAGACAAAAGCCTTATGCAGTCTTGCATCCTGCTTTTCACAGTAAACAGCTAGATGTTCCTGGGAAACCTGCAAGCTAGATTTGAATGTGATAGTGCCCGTTTGCTCACGACCCCTCAACTATCCAAGGGTAAGTGGCTATGAAACTGGAGGTAATGCATAACCATCAGAACTAGTAGCCATTGATAGCCATATCCTCCACAAATCAGTCTAAGTCTTTTTTTAAAGCTATCCAAATTGATTGCACAGTTACATCTTGTGGTAGTGAAAACAATTCATTCCTTTTGCCTGTCCTGAATTTTTCACTACTCAGAGTCCCTGGGTGATTCTCGTTAGCTGCACCAGATAGACATTACCATATTGGCAGTTATTAGTTCCAGTAGTAACTTTTTGAAGTCAGGCATGGCAAGCTACAGAAAAGTTCACGTGACACTTGTGTAAAGTAACCTGAACTCAAGCAGAGCACGTACTGGGGACCCATAAATACATTATGATTCCTGATGTTAGTTTGACCTTTTTAAAAGCTCTGCTGGTCATATCTCCTCTTTTATTTCCAAAGGCTCTCATGTTACTAGGAAACTGTTGCTCCTGTGTGCTGTGGCCCATGCTCCAAACCTCCATATCTCTTGCTTCTCTTAGAACTGAACGGTAGCTATCCAGACATCAACTTTAAAGGGTATTATCTGTGGCTTAGTTTTTTTCACTGTTTCTCATAATGACTAATGTGTATATTTATATATAGTGACTAATGAGTATATTTATATGCCTTGCTTCAATTTCCCTCACTTCTTTCAGCTTGGTTGGCGCTATTTCCTGTTCTACAGGCACTTTTTTGTTTCTCTGTGTATTACTAAATCAGGTACAGCTTGCAACATACAGGTCTGTCTGTCTGCAACCTTTTGCCTTTCTGTACTGTTTTATATTCTTAGTCTAGAGATGGATAATAATAGGTTAAGTGTGTGAGAAGAAGGGAGGGAGGAAAGGGGTTTTGTAAATTTTTTAAACATCCCAAAAAGAAATGTGCATGCCCTGCAAACAGAGAAAATAAAAGGATGACTGGCCATACCAAGAACAATGATGCATGGATCGTGTTATCTTCTTTCTGGCAAACCAAACCAAAAATTGTCTAATGCCAATGTAGTGGGATAGCTGGAGTGCTGAACTGAAGACCCAGGAAGTCTTGGTTTCATTTCCTACTCAGCCATTACTCACTCTCAGCTTAACTTACTTCACAGAGTTGTTGCTGTGAAGCTAAAATGGAGTGGAGGGGGACTATGTCATCTACTTTGCATTCCTTGCAAGAAAAAAAAGCAGGATATAAATGCAATATAATAATACCATTAACTAGCAAGTGTCCTAATGAAATTGTAAATAAAGTATTTCTCATGTTGTTTTACCAAGTCTAAACTGTGGAGAGTGGAGCGCATGTGCACACGCATGTGCTAGCAGTCCTATTTTTCAACTGGACGCATAGCGAGAGAGCAATAGTTTGCATAAGCTGGGGCGCTGATAAGGTAACAAAAATGAGCGAACTTCCTGAGCTCAGCCAGTGTGAAGTTCATAGGGGAGGTATGTCTAGACGTGAACAAGTGTTAGAATGTAGTGCAGTGAGCGACACCTGTTACTGAGCACTGGAACAGACCACTTTAAATCCATTACAGAAAAAGGTGCAGGGTCCGAATCTTGATCAGGATTCTGGCACTGTTGGAGTAGGGGTGATTTAAAGGACCAACTGGGGCTCCCATCTGTGCCTTTTGAGAGTTAAAATGAAAAGTAGGGAAGATGTTACTGCAAGACACTGATTTAAAATAATGTCTGTTTTGGTCTTAGGTAAGTGCTGCTTCTGGGCTCTTCCTCTTCTTCTGTGGGCTGCCCTCCTTCCTGTTCTGCAAGTCTTCTCCAGAAAGATTTGATGCTCGAACTCACCAGAGGTGAGTAAGATGCAAACAGCCTGAAACAAGAAACAAATTTCTTTAGGGGTAGAAAAAAATCAGGGAGCATGGAGAGAGAGTCAGGGTGGGGAGACAGGAATCATAGCAGTGGGGAATATCAGGGCAAGGTATGGGGCAGAAATCAGAGGAAAATGCAAAGCGCAAACGCGTTGATTTCTTCAACTGATACTGATTATATTTCCATTTCCCAATAGGAAGGGTGATGTCAGGTTACATGGACCTACTCCAAAATTTACCCCTGGCATAGACTGATGCATAACTTACACCAGGGATTAATTTCTTTCAGCCTGAGGACTGAATTCCATTTCAGAGATGCTTCTGGGATCCTAAGGCTCCAATATGCTGGCTTAGTGCAGCAAACAACTGTCAGAGTCCAGTGCTCCAGAAACAACCAGTCCACAAAATGCTGTTAACTCATAGCAAGGACAGATAAGTCACAATCGGTGGACTGGCTGCATGTGATCCTCTGAAGTGATGCTTGTGGTCCGCTGCAAGTGCCTTGGCTTCTCAAACACCCCCCTCCATCACTCCCATATGCCTTGTTTCTGCTGAAGGGGAGCTGCTGATGGGTTTGTTTGTTTGTTTGTTTAAAACATTTCTATGCCGCTCCCATTGCAACAAAGCTTCGGGGCGGTTCACGGAATAATTAAAGCATATAAATAACAATTAATACAATTAGAGATTAAAAAGCCCAGTAGCATCTCGGCTTAAAAGTTTTAAAACCCTATAAATACCATAATAAGTTAACACTTAAAATAAGTTTTAAATAAAAAGGTCTTGGCCTGGCGCCAAAAAACAAATAGCGACGGCACCAGGTGGACCTCTCTGGGGAGCGCATTCCATAGGTGGGGCGCCACCGCAGAGAAAGCAAATGTCTCAACAGCAAAACAGCCTTAATAACTGGAATGGGTAACCAGTTGCATAAAATGGGCAACTTGTGAACCTGTCTCTCTCTCAGTCACTCTGTCTCTCTCTCTCTCTCAGAGACGGACAGAAATGGTGTTCAGATTATCATCATACCACCATGTGTCTGTCATTCTATCTAGAAAAGAGTCCGACGTTGTGGGATGCTTGTCATCTAGTCAGCCAGAGAATTACCTCTGTCCCTGCCTTTACTGGCATGGGCCCCAGGCAAAATTTTCCTGTAAAGGAAAAAAGGGTTTGCCTGTTGCTGCTTTACTGCCTGTTCTGTTGCTAACAAATGGACTGTAAGGGTAGTTCTTAGACGCAAAGTTTTCAAAAGGATCTCTCCCCTCCTCTTGCACTAACAGACCAACTGTTTTCTCTGTAACGTGCTGTCCAATAACCAAATGATTCTGGCTGAATATTGATCTGTCCTTTGTCAGAAAATGTATCTTGATGATGCTGTTACTGAAAAATTGAAGTCGTGTTTGCTGAGCAAGTAAGTAACTGTGCTACTTAGGGAAGTTGCTAAAATTTTGTGGTTTTGCAGAAAGCCTGTTTAGTTTAGTAGGGCTTGTATGTGAATAATTCCCAGTGGGTAATGCGAGAAGTAATTTGTGGACTTTTTTACTCTTTGCTGTAGCATTAGATGAGAAGTTTCTGTTAGCAGAGTCATGGAGATTCTGGTTCTGCAACTCATGCCAGGGCCACTACAAATATTCTTGTCTCATCTTGAATTGCTGGGCATTTGGCTGTTTTTTCTTGAGGGATTCCGCTTGCCTCTGTTCTCTTGCACAGCTGCCTTTCAGCTGCGACATTTTGTCATCTCTCTGTTGGCACCTGTTTCCCCCCCTCCCCTGCTGCCACTTCTCAATTTTATGCCTAGATCATGGAACATTTTCTAAGAGAAAAACAGACAAATTGCTGTTAGGTTGAAGAGTCACAGAACACAGTGGTGATTTAGATTCAGACCTGCAAGTGAAAAATACCTCCCTTTTTGCCATGTTTGCTTAGATTTATTTTATTAAAAGGTATAAGAAATGTGTACTTAAACTGAATTCCACAGCTGTTTGTTTTCATCCAATGTTGAGCAGTCCTGCAAGCAACTATTCTTTAGACTCAATTCTGTAGAATGAGGTGATGTTAGCTATTGTGAAACTTAGGGATATCGTGTGATGGCTAACAATGAGGTACATTTAGAAGGTGGTAGATTTTTCATTATACGTATCTGGGGCAGTTGTGCTGCACTCATGAGCTCATGTACTTGGAAATGAGTTGGCATCCCATCCATATGTGTGAGACTGGAAGGAACTCAGGTTTGTCTGTAATGGTGGCAGCCACTTCATGCTCTGTGATGTTAAGTTACATATCCAACTGAAAATCCTATGGGTCCTGTTCTCAGATCCTGGGATCCTCCTTGCTTCAGCTCGTGGATACAATCATGTGTTTTCATGCTGAATGCTAAATCAAGCATTTTATCACAGGCTTCCTATCCTTCTATAGTAGAACATAGCCATGCTAAAGTATCAGTTGCTAACATGATCACTTGCTTTATTTTTCATTTCACAGGTATGGTCTTCAGCCTTTGCTAGCATTCTCATTGCTTTGAATGGCGGGTGCTTAGCAGAGAACAAGAACTGAGCGAGAACATACCGAGCAACCCTGGAAACTTTAAGTACTGAGCACTGCTTATTCTATCATCATTATTAATCTACAGCAGGTAAGAAATCTGTTGACAGATTAAAGAATAAATTACAAGGACAAAGTTGTTGAAACAAAATTTCTTTTTTTTTAAATATTGTTCCTTGAAAGCACGCTTTTAGCACCCTAAGTTTGTACAACATAATCTTAAAATTTCATCATTTAATTATTTAATACATTTGTTCTGTTAAACATAGGACTAGCCCCACTTTATTTTTCAGGTTGCTTTTGAGCAACCTTTTCATTAATCTTACAAATCTTTCCTTAATCTTTTGTGGTTTATCAGTAATTTGTTCATAGAATTTCTACAAATGCATCTATTCTGCTGGTTTTTATCTTTTATAGGAAGGGCACTGGAAACACACAAAAATGTGCATGCCACTCATTGTTGCCACAGGCTACAAGTGTATTAGAATGCATTTTATCAGGGTTGTCTCTTAATTCAAAAAATTTCACTGCCTTAAAATGCGACTGCTATAATTTTGTCTGGAGCAAGATCAGATCAGATTATATCAGTTCTGAATTAACTTCTTGGTCTTAAGTTAGTTGCTTAGTTTAATGCAAATGTGGAAAAGCACATCTGAGCACTGCATGCTTGCCCATCCTTGTATATTTTTAAGCTAAAACTGCAAGGTCTGCCAGCTAGAGCAGCATGCAGCCAGATGAGAAATAGGTTCAGAGGGCAGAACTAACCACCTGCAGCATCCCCTATGTTCTACACTGGGATAATTTGCCCAAGCAATTACAAAAAACCCCTCTGATTTGGTCCATATCAGGTATTCTAACAGGTTGGACGGTGCGGGATTAACCCATTTTAACTTTGGTGTTGCTATCAATTGGAAGTTGGAAATCTGCTTTGCTAATCTAATATAAATCATCAAGTGAACTCCCTAGTAGCTTCTGATCTACCTTTTCTTCCCTCCTGGTTTACATTATATCTGGATTTAATACTTTTTTATGCTGTGATTTCTGGTGCGTCATTAAAACAAGTATCAGCAATGTCAGTTAAAAATACTTGAATTATAGTTAATAGTAAAACTTCCATAGTTAAACTGTAAAATTCACTTCCATGAGATATAATGATAGCCAACAGATTGGATAACTTTAAAAGGGATTGGACAGAGTCATGGTGGATAAGCTATGCTGGCTATATGCCACATGGCCAACATAGAGACAGAATGCGTATGTACAGCAGTTGCTGAAAAGCATGTGTGCAGAAGTGCAGTTGCACTCATAAACATGGGTTTACAGAGTATCCCCAAAATAATAGTGTGGAGGGGGAATTTGGTGATTGTCAGGTCATCTACTGGTGACAGGAAGGCTCTGCTACCAAGGAAAAGCCATTTTGCAGAATACATTTCTTGAGTGAAATATATAAGGTGCTTGAAAAATGCATTAATATGGAAAAGCAGATTATAGGAATGACACATTTCCAAAGTACTTTGCGTCCATGCTCAACCACCATGCCAAACATGCTGTTTGTTCCAGGATGTGTCTTGAACAGAGTGGTGCACATTTATCAAAGTATATAAACAACTTGTGAATGGAGCTGGAGATGGTTATATTATCTCTTTACAGAATTAACCATTTTGCCTGTTTTAGTCTAATCTTTCCATTTTGTCCTCTTCCCTTCAACCATGAAATTAAACATTAGGTTTATGTAACCTGTGAGTGCCTTGCCTGTCATGTTGCTGGGCAAAGAATGTACGATGTCAATTTGTGTGGGTTATTATTCTAAAGTAAGCATGTAGCGCCCCAGTCTGGGCCGTGGCCTCCACAGGTGGGTAGGGCAGGCCATGGGAGGCTTGGTGTAAACCCTCCTTCCTTCCATCCACTCTAGTTTCTGACATGGCCATTGTCCCATTGCCGGTGGACTAAAAAAAGAAAAGTCCTCAATTGATATTTTCCCCCTTTATAAGCCAAATTAAAGTGCACATGAGCTACTTTATGTGCAAAGAATGAAGTATATTGTTCACAGCTAGTACATTGTTCACAGCCATTTAAGCAAAAGACA
Source organism: Varanus komodoensis (assembly GCF_004798865.1). Lineage (NCBI taxonomy): Eukaryota > Metazoa > Chordata > Lepidosauria > Squamata > Varanidae > Varanus > Varanus komodoensis. The sequence goes on from NW_025335661.1 coordinate 2,177,445, forward strand.
TTGTGGACACAAGCCAGACACTGAAAACATCAAATAATCATCTGTGCAAACAATGTGTTGGATGTTTGCTTTGCAGACACCAAGTTAAAAGTCTGATGTCTACCGATATCAGCTATGCTTGGAAATAGTGAAGGGTTGAATCACAGTGATTTTTCTGGATGCCCATTTCAGCTGTCCTTAAATTCAGGAAAATTTCCTCCATTGGTGAGCAAAGGAACTCTCCCTATTGCATTCCACTAAATATCTTATAATATCTTTTCTTGAAATATAGTTAGATGCAAATAAAATATGGATTTGGCAGCCCATATTTTTGTATGCATTCTCTCTTTGGTACCTTCTCTGTAAACATGATCTCTTCCAATGTAGTCTTGCACTAGAAATCCTACAGGTCTTCTGGTGACTTCTTTAGGGGTTCTACAGACATTAACTTGATATGCCTGTTAAGTTAATGCATCAGTTACCACAAGGATTATAAAGTTATAATAAAATTATACAAGGAATTTTGCCACAGAATTTCCCCTGTACTATCTCAGGTCTGAGCGAGAGGCTTGCCTTCCTACAGTCTTGTGTTTGCAGTTTCTCCTAATAGAATCTCTACAAGTCACACAGACTCTTTGAAAGAGGTGTATTTATTACCCCCTGGAGGCACAGGTCCTTGTAACACTGACAACAAACCTTGATGTGATCAGCAAGTTCAGCATTACACCTTGCAGCCTAGACATTATGAAAACCAATGGCTGGGGAAGATGGGAGTTGTAAGCCAACAACTTTTGAGATTCAGGGTTGAGAACCATTGTTCCTGTCCCTGAAAGCATGTGCAACAGTAGTATTATTCGGCTTTGGGTACCCAGTACTCTTTTGGGCAAATAATGTTCTTTTAGTATCAAGGGAGCAGATGGAATTGCTACATGTGCAGAGACCACACAGCTGGTTCTTTCTTAGTATGCTCTGTTTGCCCAAGGTGTGTTCCACCCAGAATATCTTCTGATGAATCCAAAAGGTTTTGGAAACTAGCCCCCGAAGGAAGATTGCCATTCACTGCCAACTAAGCTGTTCCGAGCACTGTCTGTCCCACTTGCAAATCTGTTCAGATTTCCTGAACCTCAGTGAGGTTTCTGTGCAGTCACTTTCAGACTCTTTGGCATTTCATGAAATCACCTTTTCCACAGTTTTCTACAAAGATGCTCCACTTTTTAAATGACAGTTATGATCCAAGGCAAGCACAGGAAGCAGCTTGCCCAGGCAACATAAGTTCTGTTTTGGTTGGTGATGTCAGCTGTCTCAAATAGTAGAAACAAGCAAGAATAGTAAGATGGGAAAGGCTGAACAGAGCAAGGATTTCATGGCATAGCTTAGCTTGTTATTAAAGAACATTATGTTTTAAGATACAGGGACGGGGATGTGAAGACCTGTCCCATAGCTTTATTTATGATAAACCTTTACCTATTAAGGTGTGTGTAGCTCTGGATGGCTTCACAACACGGTCATAACCTGCAGGCCACCTGCCTTTTCTTTTAAAGTATATTGTGGTTGAAGGTGAGGGGGGGAAGTTTCACCTGACTGGCCACTTCAGAAACAGTGTGGAATAGATAATTGATGAATGGCGTGACGTAAGCCATTCCTCTTATATTTCAATGCATTTGCCATGCAGCTCTTAGTTCTATTTTAGTCCTTATTGTGGTTGTCTCATGGGGAAACATGCCTATCTGTTTAATGTAATTTTTATTAGAAATCTACATTGTGCAAATTTAATTGATGGATTAATCAACTGGCATTCCTTAAAAAATAATAACTAATTGCCATATAAGCGTTTTTGTTTTGTTTTGTTTTGTTTTTTGCTATATTGTATTGTTGTTTTTAATGTGTTATGGTTTTTATTGTGTTTTTATCTACGTTGTATGCTGTCCCTAGATGCCGAGGCATGTGGTGACAGCATATAAAAGTTATAAATAAATAAATAAATAAATAAATAAATATCTTGTGGTCATGAGCCGCCCAGAGGTGCTATGGCATGATTGGGCAGCATACAGATGATTTAAATAAATAAATAAATAAAGGTGGGGTTCAAGTGCTGCTTTAAGTACTGGATCACCCTGACTGTGAAGAACAGGATTATTGCAAAGCAATGCAGAACTTCCCCGTGTCAGTGCCCAGCACCTCCAGTCCAAAAGACCAAGCCTCAAGTGATGTGAAAGACCCCTGTCGGAGACCTAGGGAGCCACTGGCATTTGTACTAGAGAGTCCTGGGCTAGATGAACTGAGAGCCTGATGATACAAGGAGGTTTCCAAATATGTGATACTAAAGTTACCATGTATGTGGGCTTGGTTTACCTCTGTACATCAGACCTTGGCTATTAAGTGAATTGCCTTTGCAAAGGTATTCCCTCCACCTCCTGGGAAGCAGGCTGTTATTGTTTTCCTCTTCCCTTCCTATCCCCTTTTCCTCAAGGCTTATGACTTTTTAAATTGTAACTCTGGTGGGGAAAAAGCTTTTTTAACAATGTATGAACTGCTTTGGAAGGCTTTTTAGCTGAGAAGCTGAATACAAATACCTGTAGATAAATATATACATAAATGTTTCCATACTTAATTCGACAATGGCCTCTTCTTAGAATCCTAGAATGATATAATAGTAGAGTTGGAAGGGACCATCAGGTCCCACACCCTGCTCAGGACTCCCAAGTTCAACCATCCCTCTCAGATGGCTGACCAGTTGTATCTTGAATGCAAGACTCAGCTGATGCAAGAATGTTGTGATAGCTGGACTGTCCATTATGGCTACAATACCAATACTGGGCTAACAGGTCTAGTTTGTACTGATGTTATTTTAGTTCTTACACTGCTTTTATAGGCTGTGCATTGCATTTTATGCAGTATTTTATTGTATTTATTGTTTGTTTTTCTGAACAATCCAGAGAGCTTTGGGTGTTGTATGGAAATCAAATATATAATCATTATTATCACACCATTTGTAGCATGTGTTACAGCTCTAATAATTATAAGTCCCACATTACTGTGGTATTCACAAATTTCACCCTGGGGAACTGGCCTCATATACCATACTGAAGGAATCAAAAGAGGATGTATAGCTCACTCTGTGTTAAATAATAATTCAATTAATAGTTCAGTATTAATTGACCAGTCAGTTGATCATTGGATTGAACAAGTCCAGCTCTCAGTAAAGCCTTTGTTAATTGCACCCCTAAGATATCAATAACCATAACAGAGCAACTTTGAAGAAAAGCCCACTAATTGGAGGCCATGTCTAACGGACTTATTTTGCAACTGATTTTGATTATTCCAAATAATTATATAATGTAGATTCTCTTCCCCTTCCCAACTCCACCTTTTTTAAAAAAAGTATTTTTCATGGGACTTTTTTTCTGGTCCAGTTTGCAGGTTGAAATTAATCTTCCCGATCCTGATGCATTATACATTATGGTTCATATCCACTTGCTTAGAAAATGCGTATACATCCTCTTGGCATTTATTTTGGTTCTGACTATTTGTTTGTGGAAGGAAACACGGAAAGGATTTTACATTTCTCTAAAAACAGAAAGTGAAACTGATCACCTACAGATGAAGCTGTGGAGATGGGCCATTCTAAAAGACAGAACTGTCCAGAATGAAATCGCCAGTGGCACAGACAAGGTCCTTTTGTCTGCCAAAGCATCCCAAGGAAAAGTTAATCTTTTTACAACTCTGTCAGGGAATAACTTATTGGTGAAACCGAAGAAATTACCAAACTCTATCAAAGTGTGGAACAAGGACAGTTCATCCAAAAGCCTGCACCCCAGATTGCAAAAGGCAAAAGAAAATTATGTGCAGATGAACAAATATCATGTGAAGTACACTGGACTGAAGTATGCTACTAAACCCAGCCCCAAGAAAGTGTTGTGCCAGCTCCGAAAACAACTGAACTTTGGCATGATAATGGCAGAAGATGGCCCCTTCAATACATCTGAATGGAGGATGTACTTGCCAAGGAGGAACATCAGCATGGAACTGGGTCAACTAGGCCAGTGTGCAGTCGTGACCTCGGCGGGATCCATGAAGTCATCCCATTTGGGGGCTGAAATAGGTTTGCATTCTTCTCTATTACAATAGAAGCAACAGAATACCATTAAATTGGATCCAATGGTAGGATTCTCTTTCTTTTCTTCTTTCTATTCCTTTTGGTGTTTTGTCATGACAGTTGTTTCATAGGTAACAGGTATGTTAAAATGTCATACGAAACCATAGTTCTGAAGCTGCTTTGTTCTAACAAATCATAGTTATAATTAAACAAAGTCTAGGTTTCAGCCAGCATGCAAAACTAAAGTTAACTGAAAAACAAGTAGGAATTTCTAGTTTCTTCCTCACAGCTACATGAGAGAACGGGAGGAAGGAGCAGATGAGTACCAAGAAAGCTAGGCTTAATCCCTTCACAACAAACAATGGCTTATTTTGATATTGGTTAATGCTGTAGTACTATAATCATAGAATAGTAGAGTTGGAAGGGACCATGAGGCCATCAGGTCCATCCCCCTGCTGTTGCAGGACATCAGGTTACACCATCCCACTCAGATGGCTGCCCAGTTTCTTTTTGAATGTCTCTAGTGTGGGAAAGCCCACCACCTCTCTAGGCAGCTGGTTCCACTGTTGTATTGCTCTGACAGTGAGGAAACTTTTCCTGATGTCCAGCTTGAATCTGGATTGCTGCAACTTGAACTGATTTTTCCGTGTCATACACTCCGGCATCAGCAAGAAGAGATCTTGACCTTCCTCTTTGTGACAGCCTTTGAGGTACTTATAGAGGAATATCATGCCCCCCTCAGTCTTCTGTTCTCATGACTGAACATGCCCAGTTCTCTTAGTCTCTTTTCACAGGGCAGTGTTTCCAAACCCTAGATCATTTTTGTTGCTGTTCACATGGATACTAGATCTATATAAAGTTAACTGAAATGTGCCTGTATGGTTATACATTTGCTATGCAGTAATTCTTATGTGATAAGTGCAGCTGAAGTGCAGCTGGGTTCCAAACCTCACATGTGAAACATGAAAAATGTTGAGGGTTTTCTCTTCTCTCTTTCTCTGTCAGGTCCCTTTAATGATGCATGTTTCCTGTTTTTGACTTTTAGATGGTCATGACGGAGTGTTACGGTTTAATGGTGCTCCTACAAGTGGGTTTGAGGATGACGTAGGGAAGAAAACTACAATACGCCTTGTTAATTCTCAGGTAGGTTTGCCTGGCTGATGCTGTGCTAAGTAACAGTAGGTGATTTTGAGGGCTTTCCCAAGGCTTAGCTTCCACTCTTTTTTTATGTGGCCTCTTCTATCCTGCAAATCTGCTGTTATGAACAAACTTTTTAATTAGGTTTCTGTATTCTGAATATACAGTTCACTTTGGCTAGACAGTATCACCAAGAGACTCTGTGTTAAGTGCAGCTGTCCCATCAGACAACTTGATTGATTGGAACAGCAGGAATAGGTGAAGACCTCTGCATAAAATGGCAATGGAACAGCTGAAAAGTAATCCTTCCTTAGGCATCTCACATTCACAGTTGTAAAATTTTCCCTATGAAAAATATCATTTCCAGTATTTCCCTAGTAACTTGCATGGGTGGGTGGTGGTGGGGGGGGGAGAATAAGTCACATCTGCTAGAAAGGGTATGAGAGAGCTTTAAATTAAGCCTAAAGTGAAAATGATTTGATATGAAAATGTAGGCTGCCCGGTGGGTATACTGTAACAGCTATTCATCAGTGTGATCATGGAAGCAGTTAAGAGGGTATTAGCAGGGCAGTCAAAGCCCAAACAATTCAGTGGCCAATAAAACAAACAGTTCATTAGGTGCAGTGGAACAGGACAGTATGATTAGATCTTGTAGCAGTGACTGTTGAGGAAAAGCTGAGAAGCATGGCGTCCAGGCATCAGATTTTGCTCTAGTACTGGTGCCTAGTACTCAGCTAAAAATAGCCAGACGTATCTGGGGACAGGATATTAATGCAGCAGCTGTGTTAATGGATAAGCACATTTGCCAGTTCACAAAAAGTGCCCTTTGTCTGCAAGACACAAAAGCTTTGTCTTGTGAGCAGGAGAAGCCTACTGTCCTTAACCTTAAAAGGTGTCCTGCCTTGGTCTTCACTCCTCATTCTTCACAAGGCTGAATCTTGTGCTGAGGGCTATATTCTAAATGCCAATGTTTTTAGAATTGACTGCACCTTCAGAGACCTTGTTTCCCACTGAGTTCTCAGCTGAGGAGTCTGCTGCATAACCCTGCCTGGCTCTTGAGAATTCTGGAGGCATGTTCAAAATACTGGCCCTGCCTGTTGGCCATCACACCCAACCTAAATCACTTGTGAGCTAAACATCTGCAATTTGCCATTGCAGCTTCATGCTGATGTGGAGAATTGGAAGTGGGTGGAGGAATCTGCAGCTCACCATAATATATCATTCCCTTTAGATAGACAAGGTGGGAACAGAAGAGAACACCCCTCTGATTATTGCATTATGTAACTTGTTAAGACAAATGTGCAGCATTCCCTTCCTTCTGTAGATCACAGGAAAATAGCACAAATCGGAGCTTTCCTTCTGTTGCGCAACTAGGCATGTGCATGAAGGTAGCCTAATTCTGAGTAGGAGAACAGCATGGGCAAATTTTTAAAGCCATTCTTCTGCCATGGAATGATACTGAACTTGGTGGTGGGATGTCTGCTACTTCTTTTCCAAAAATGCAGAGCTATTGGACACTTGTGTATATCTGAGAGAGCATAGTGTCAAGCAGACTGGAAACCCTAAAAGGTGTAGGCTGCTCTACAGCAGTTCTGTGGTTGATCACATCAGGATCCAGAAGTGTCACAGAATCATAGTAGAGTTGGAAGGGGCCATGAAGGCCATTGAGTCCCACCCCTGCTATTGCAGGACACCATGTTATACCATTCCACTCAGATGTAATTTAATAGTTGGGCCATAATATCATCCCTGTGACCAGAATGCTTAAGGTGATCTTGAGATGGGAAAAGAAATCAGGGATGTATCCAAATGAGGATGCCTTGCAGTGTGACCTCAGTTGCTACATAAATGCCATCTTCCATACAGAAGTTAAATTTCTTGATGCACTAAACAGTTGTGCCTTAGATCACTAGCCATTGAACCAACCAGAGGAGAGGTGATTATGTACCTAATCCCAAGTGTTTTCAAACAAGTCCAAGATGCAAATGTTGCTGAATCCACAGAAAACAGGTATGACAGCTTTAATTTGATGTGTATTTAAGTAGAGTGTTTCCAAGGAAGTCCACCAGTCATGTTTGATGTCCAAAGAAGAAAATTGTCTAAGATGAAAGAGGTGGTTAAAAGAAAGTTGAAGCAGGAGAGTTTGAGTGTTGAATCTCTTCAAAATGCTTAGCGGTTACTCAAAGCCATAATAATTGAATCTCAGAATGTATTTCCCAGATCAGGAAAGGCAGATGAAGAAAGGCAGACACATAGTAAGAGATGCAAAAAAAGCACCTTGAGGAGCTCATACTAATGCCAAGGACAACAAGGAAGAATTAGGTAAATTAATTGGAAGTAGGAAATCAACTAGGGAAGCAGTTGGACATTGGATGGCAATGGAGTTTAGCAAATGCTAAAGGATGATAAGAAGATGGCAGAGAAGCTGGATGAAGTATATTCATCTGTCTTTATTGCAGAAGATGCAGAGCAGATCATGCTTCCCTTACAGAGTCTATGGTGTGAGTACACTTAGAATGCTGTATACAGTTCTAGTCACCACATTGAAAAAGGATTTTATAGAGTTTTGAAAAGGGCAGAAAAGAATAAATATGGGCTGGAGCAATTTCCTTTCCTTCCTTACAAGTTCTGGCACTTGGTTTTTTTTTTTTTTTTTACTTGGTGGGGAAAGACAAAAGGAAGTGCATGGTAGTATGCATAATAGGGAGAAAGGTAATCTCGTCCTGCAATGCTAGAACCTAATACCTCTTCACATACCACAATCTAGTCAAATTAGGGAACTTGGTTACCAGAAGATGTAGTGGTAACTGCCACGGTTTAAAAGCGGATGAGTCATTTTCTTGGTAGACAGAGCTATCAGTGGCTACTTGTTGGGATGATGATACGCTGTGTCCAGCATCAGAGGCAGTGTGCCTATGTACAACTATTGCTGGGAGCACAACTGAGGCAGTGCTATTGCATTCATGACCTTCTTCTGATTTCCTACAGGAGGGTGGTTGGGCACTGTGTGAAACAAATGCTGGATTAGATGGAATCTTGGCTCTTGTTTTATGACATGGATAATGTTGCCTCTCACTTGGGTCTGAGATAAATTTAGCATTAATCTGTTCCAGCAGGACAGTTCCTGCCTTCTTTGTTGCTTCCTGCTTTAAAAATGAAAAGTTTTTTCAAGTGAATGGTGCACACTGTTATACTTCCATGATTAAGCTAATAAGCAAATTGTACAAAATAAATGAGATATGGATATAATACACACACAAAGAGAGAGAGATGGGGGGGAGAGAGAGAGAGAGAGATTTATAAATAAGCAAACCATCAGAGATAGCTTTAAAATTGTTGGGCTAAGTGATTTTACTTCCATAGTAACCAAGTTAAAACTTCAAAAGAAGACAGGGAGCCAAGATGACAGAAGCTTCTAAATAGTGTTCAAAAGTCTGTTGTTGCTTTAGTAACATATTGGGCACGGCACCCAGGGCTCTTGAAAGAATTAATGCAGCCTTCCCTAACCATGGTGTTCTCCAGGTGTGTTGGACTAGAGTTGTCATAATCCCCAATCAACATGGCCATTGGTGGTTAGGATTAGGTCCAACACATCTGGATGGCAGTGAAATTTATGTCATTATCACAATTGCAAGTGCTATTTTGTTTAATAAAACAAATCTTACCAGGTATTCTGCTTTTGAAGGCAACTGTTTCTTCTAAAGTAAATACAAGCGACACAACAACTGGCTTCACAGTGATATAAGTCAGCATATAAATTAAGATTTATACTACTTACAAAATTCAAGATTGCTGATTGGTCGTTGCATTCTTATCTATAATTCATATAGACCTGGGGATTAGTAGAAGGCAGTAAAAGGAGATTGCTGGTGTCTTTCGTGAGTTGACTGCCAGTGCGTAGCTGTTTCCTGCATTGTCAAGTGAGAAATGCTGTATGGAAGTTCACCACAAAAGTGCTCCTGGTTAATGAGACTCCACCCAGTTGGTGCCCCCCAGATGTTGGTAGTTTTGTTCCCTTCAGTTCAGTCTTCAGCCTCAACAGTAGTTGAGAATGCTAGGAATTTCTGTCCAAAAGATCTGAAGGCACTGGGTTGGGAAAAACATTGTTGGGGGATGGTGGCAGCTGTGGTCAGTGACATGCTGAAACCATTATCTGTGTGGAAGATCTTATTGGATTGGTCAGTGGTGAGGTATACATCTAGAAGCAGGAGGCTTCGGCAAATGGGGCGGCATAGAAGTTTCATGAATAAATAAATAAATAAATAAAATGTGCAGTTTCAGTTGTGGTATTGTATGTCAGGTTGATAATTGGCTAACAGAGTTTTTACTAACGTTGGGCTCATGGTGTGCTTTGAAATACTCATATACTTTTTAAAAGACTGTTAATTATTCTGCCTCATGTTGTCCAACTTAATTCCAAAATAACTCCAGAAAATGTGTGACTAGGTCATGGTACCTAATCTATCATTTATGATTGGGGCTGTCTATTTTTGGGGCAACTTTTTTCACCCTATGCTACCAATTACATGGATTAGTTCTCACAGAAAGCATCACTCATGTTTTCAATAGAAACGTCACCTAAAAATGTGTAATTCCCCCTGAGCCAGTGGCTACAGTAATCACGAAACCTGATCTCCCTGATTTTTAAGTGGGACAGAATGCATTAATCACCACTTCTTTTGTATTCCCAGCTTATTACTATTGAAGAACAGAAGTTTATTACAGATGCACAGTATAACAATGGAATCTTAATTGTGTGGGATCCATCACCATACCATGCAGATATCTATAAGGTATGTTTGAAGTGCATCAGATATTGGGGGAAGATAACATTGTTCCAGGATATGCTTACTTCTGTTGAGAAACCCTCAAGTCCTTCCTCCCAATAACAGTTTCTCATCTGCCTTCAGGCGCCCTGGCATTGCCCTTCAGAAAGCTTAGATCAGAGGTGCACCAACACATGTGCTATATATGGCCCCCATGCCGACCAATGTGGCCGTCATTGTTCCCCATCCCACTACATAGTCAAGGAAATACTAGCTTGTTGAAGCTACAGACTGCTAAAATGGTTAAATATAGCTTTGCAAGCAAGCTAAATTTAACACTTTCAGATCTACTGAACAATAGGAAGTGGTGTGCCTGCTAATTTTGGCAGCAAACCAGCAGTTTTCAAAATTGTATATGTACGTATGTCTTTCAGCACCTGTCAGGGGAGGGTGTCCAGGGGCATGAAAAAGGTCCCAAACCTCCCGTAGTTTCTACAGGTGACAGAAATACGTTAGTACGTAGGAGTGGAGTGGAATTAAGCAGGTAATCAAAAGACAGAACCAAAGGCAGAGTGACAGCTCGCTGCTTAGAAAAAATAGTCAAGGCCGATTATTGTTCAAGCAAAGGCCTAGGCTGATTCACATGTGAGGGTTTGGGGACAGATTTGCGTTGTGGTTTGTTTGTGTGGTTTTGCAAAGTTGAAGGAAAAAATCAGTGGGCTGTGTGGTTGTGTGAAGTCATTCTAGAAGTGGGAGGGCATCATGGCCTTGGAAACCATGGAGTGAAATGTGCCACTAATAGAGCTTTGTGTCCCAAAGAAACCTCAAGTATTTCTCCCCACTCCTTTTAAAGTGCATCTTCCCTGAAGGAGCGGGTGGATGACCCTGTTATGAATGCACGTGCCACAGAGCTCGTGTATATTGCATAGTGCAAAGGGAGAGATGTTTCAAAGGGAATCCCTTCCCTCCCTTTACAGGAAATGTGCTCTATTCTTCATTTCATTACACAAACATATGCAAACACACACACAGACTATTGACTAGTGCTTGATGCAACCATAAAACTACATTTGTTTGGAAACAAATGTATAAGGAGCACCCCTCCCTGTGTATTTTTTCAGGGAGAACAGGGGTGTCCTTTCTTGACTCTTTTGAGACTAAGAAGCCTAGAAGTCAGAGAGAAAGTGGATTAAGTGATAAAACCAGGTCTTCCCTGCCCACTTCTCTTCATGGTGCTCTCTGGCTGTTTTGGCCCACTCTTGCAATTCATGCAGGAAGACAGTGTTCTACTCCCCCTTAGGCAGCAGCCAGAGAGAAAGTCCTGGTGGAGTTTAACCCAGTGGAATTCCATGGAGTAGTTTGCGAGCACTCTTTGAACAGGCCACAATGGGTACCAGCATCTTAGAGTTCAGCTACAGCCATTCCTGCTAGTCTTGCATGCTACTGTTACAGAAGGCCCAGAGCCAAGAAAGTGACAACACACGAATTTCCTCTGATAAGCTTCTTCCCTGCGATTCCTTGGTTAGACTCTAGAGTTGTAAGAGGCAAATGCAGATATGCACTCTTTCCAGTATTTTTTTTCTCCTTCATGCTTTTTATATATGAACAGTTTGGGAATAAATATTTGGAGACAAAGTGTCCCTCCACATTCCTGAATCACTAATGAACCTTCGTGAGAATGCAGATTCATTTCAGAGTGATTTGGAACACCCTTGGAATCCTGAATCTGGCCTGATTTCCTTGATTTTTCTCAGGATTTAGAATTTGTATGACTCTGTTGCACAACTCCTAGATTAGACAAGGGACCAACAATTTTCAGGCTCCTCTAAATTTGCTGGAAAATAATTCTAAGGTCATTTCATTTTCAAGTTCTGTAGCTTGTTTAAATGGAAAACGTGTGCATTTAGAATTGGAATTATGTGTGTTTATGTACACACTCCCCCATTGACTAAAGCACAAAAAATCATGTTTTGAAAAAAGCACATGTAGATATTTTTTTTTTAGAAAAAGGCTTTCTAATACAATCACAAATTGAGAATTTGTAAACAATTCCTGAAAAAAATGCTCCTGTTTGCATTCAGAATTTTGAGCAGACATATGAGCATGATTTGTAGATGAAAATTCTGTAAGGCTTAATGGGCTTAAGTTACAGGAAGACCAATATCAGTTTGACATCAGGAAACACCTTCTAGGGGTTAGAGAAATCAGTCAATGGAACTAACTCTCTAGAAAGTGTCATTAGAAAGTGAAAAATCTTGCTAGTGGCATTTAAGCACTCACTGAACACCCATCTATCAAGAGCTGTTCTACACTAGATTCCTCTACTGTACAAAGAGTTGGGTTTAATGGCTTTAATAGCCCCCACCAATTCTCTGATTATATGATCTTTGAGGTTTCCTGATGTATTTGTAGATTTGTCATTTTTCTTCTTTGTTTGCAGTGGTACTACAAGCCAGACTACTATTTCTTTGAAAGCTACAAGCGCTATCGGAGAAAACATCCTGAACAACCTTTTTATATCCTAAATCCCAACATGCAGTGGCAGCTCTGGGATATCCTTCAAGAGAACTCACCAGAGGATATTCAGCCAAATCCACCCTCTTCAGGAATGCTTGGTAAAACAACACACATGCACACACACAAATCTGAACAAGTTCTTGTTTTTTACCCTTTTGGACAAATGCTCTCTCTGGTTATTTATTTATTTATGCACAAGTACCATAAAGAGTTAATTATGGGTAACTATAGGAAACAGTTTTATATACAGTTTTCATACATAAGAGAACAGCAGTGATTGAGTGACTGTTTGTAGGAAAATGAAAAGGGAACATTTAAAAATCTGGGTGTACTTTCCACATGCTCAGGTACCTCTCTAGGTATGCTGAAGTACAGAAAGCTGCATATTAAAGGGGAAATAAATCAACCTCAGTATTTACCTTTAAAAAAACCTGCGAACTAACAGAACCCTGTTGGCAGCCGAGATAAGAGAGGTGAATTTCAAGAGTTTAAATTAAGGAATGAGAAATTGGCTGGGTTCACACAACATGGCAAACAACCCTGTGCTGGATTTTTGCACTAGATTTCCACAGCACATGGATTTTTGCCTGGACTGACTAGTGAAAGAATCACGTGGTTCATCAGGCAGTATTGTTTCCTTGCTCCCACTCCATCCGCCCAGCCTTGCTGTGCATCCCAGCAGCCTCATGAGAAAAATCCTCATCCAGGAGAAGGTCTGTTTGGTCTGCTGTGTCCCTGAGACAGCATTCCTGTCTCCCCTGTCCAAGTGTACCTGCATGTCTGTGGTGCTTCTCAGCCACACCGGCCCCCATGGAGATTCTTTATTAAAAGAAACAGTTTTGCAGTGATTCCCCTTCTCCATCCATGTTTAGCCATATTGCCTCACTGCTCCCAAAAGTAAACAGGGAGAAAGACTCTTTGCTCAGGCAATGACACATCTGTTGCTGGGTAGCTAAGGCAGTAGAGGCTAGAGGTGGCCACTTCAGCAGCCAGTCTTGCCAAGGAACTCTCTGATGTTTCCATACTGACAATGGTAAAATGGCAATCTCAGATCCAGACAACTGGGGAGCCATGGTGAAGCATGGAATCTTTAGTACGGACCACATACTAAGTAAGCTTAGCACAGTGGTCTCAGAAAACTAATCCTCTGCAGCAACTCTAGAACTGGGACTGTAGGACCAACAGACCCAGAACAGTAAGATTTCAGCATGGTTTTTCATGTCATACAAACCCACACATTGGGTAAATGATCTGAATCCATGGTTGAGAGACATTGAGATGTGGAATGTTTGTATGTCAATTGAAATCAAGACTAATGTATATGCACACACACACACGGGTTGCATTGTGGTAGAGAAAGTTTTGTGTCATGTTTTACCCTGAAGTATGATTTTAGTTGTGATTTTTTCATTTTAAAATGTGCTGAACTGTCTTGAAAACCAGCCTGCATGACACACAAGAAAGAGGTTGGTCTTTTCCAGGTGAAACATTCTCCCTCTGATACAAATAGATAGAAAGCACCAATATTCATGGAGAAATAACTACTTTTAATAAAATGATAATTCCATTACAGTCCCACTCACCTGGGTATCACATTATGTTCTCACCACAAGATGGCACTTCTGTGCAACATGAGGACTTTATAGCAAGGGGGCTTGTGTTTATATAGCTGGATTCTACTCCATGACTTATTTAAAATATGTATTTATGGGCAAAAGGTTGGATTGATGAAGTACAAATAGTACCTTGACTTGCTGCAACATGGGATCCTATTTACTTAGTTATTATTACTTATTTGTTATTTATCCATACCCTACCTTCCCCCAGCAAAGAATCACAGGCAGCTGACGCAAGCATCTCATCTCACAACAGCACTGTGAAGTAAATTACACTGTGAAGTAAATGGCTAAAAGACCATGCATGGACCAAGGCCACCCAGTGACCTTCATGACTAGAACCCAGGCCTCCCAAGTCCCAGCCAGAAATCTAACCACTGGGACACACTGCTTCCCAGCAAGGTGGCAAGGAAGCCCTCACCTTACCCAGCTCATTTCATAATGACATGAATTTGTCACCAGGACTGTTCAAATGGTGCTTGATATCACCCTCAAAAGTTTAAAAGTTATGTTGTGTTTGGCTTATTTATTAATGCACTGCATTTCAGTACCACTCAAGAGCCAAAGATACCTGGGTTGTTACAACAATTAAAACCATAAAATTCAAAATAACGAAATGCAATATACGCCTATAGTATAAAATAGTACCAATGCAAAAGTTTAAAATACATTATCAGATTTAAAACCAAAACTGAAAAGCTAAAATACTTCACATGGATACTATCTCCTGTATTCATTTTTAAAAATCAAATTTGGTCTAAAAACAAACTAAATGGAATGTTCCCCATCCCTACCTAAGAGTAGCTATACCTGCTAGATAGACATTTTGTACTCCTAGAGGAAGAACCCTGTAGAGGGCAGTACAAGTTCAGCCAAGGGAATGTTTGCAAGATCGCTTGCTGTTTTAGTCAGTGGTGCAACAAGTTCTCTCTTTTCTTGTGCATGCTCTCTGTATTATAAAATGGAAGTAGTTTGGGGTTTGTTTACCCTAAAAATAGGCAATTAGACGCAACAGGAAGATTATGGAGGGTGTTTTTTGCTTTTTGCCTTTTGCTTCTTGTTTGTTTGAGGTGCTTCATTTTTAAGCTGCAAGCCTAGGTATAATATCAGTGCCAAGCTCTGCTGAAGTGATAGCCAGCCCAACCAGACTATCTCCACTTCCTAAGTAAGATGCATGGCTGATTCCAGGCAGGAGGGTTCTCATTGATTATCATGTGCAAAGTCTAGATAGCAGTTCAGATGGCCTTTTTTTCACAAATACATGAGCAGGCATGGAGTTTCTGGGTTATTTACTATCCAAGTGCTAGTCCTCAATTAAATCAGATAAGCTTCATCTGGTGAACCTAATTGGTATTAAGGACAGAAGTTTATAAGATTTTGAGATGTGGCTGATATGAAAGTCTAAAATGTGCAGTTTGGTACTTGCATTTTCAGAAACAGTTGTTACTGTGCTATTGTTTGGGGTTTTCTATTATTATAAGCCACCTTGAGGGCATCTGCCAGCCTAGTGGTATTTCATTTAATTAATTAATGTAATAGTGGAAAGCTTCAGCTATATAAGTGCTTCAAAAAACTTCACTTTTCCTTGAATTATTGAAACTTTATCAGTAATTGTTAATCTCTCTCTCTCTCTCTCTCTCTCTCTCTCTCTCTCTCTCTCTCTCTCTCTCTCATGCATGCATGCATGCATGCATGCATGCATGCACACACACACACACACACACACACACAAAACCTCCTGGTTTTCTAATATCTTTTTCATGTCTGATGTGATATAATGAATATATTTCTCTCTCTCTCTCCGCTTTCCTTCTAACCCCATCTCTAGGCATTGTTCTTATGATGAACTTGTGTGATAAAGTGGATGTTTATGAGTTTCTCCCTTCCAAAAGGCAAACAGACATTTGTCATTATTACCAGAAGTTCTTTGATCAAGCCTGCACTATGGGTGCCTATCACCCACTGCTCTTTGAGAAAAATATGGTGAAGCACCTTAACCAAGGCACGGATGAAGACATCTACATCTATGGAAAAGTAACTCTAACTGGCTTCAGGAATGTAAAGTGTTAGAAGTATGAATCCTGTATTCTGCGACTGGAAGATCTCCTTGAATCACAAGGCACTTTTAAAATAATTTTTTAAACAACTTTTTACAGGACCTGCCAAAAAGTGGGCAGTTGCTTAGCAATTCTTCCATTCAGTACGCCTTAATTCATGATTGCAAAATACATCAGAAACATGTAGCATCCAATCTAATATGATTGGAGCCATAGAGCACAATAGATAACCTATAATTCAGAACCTGGATTTTCAAAATCCATGGTTACATTCCTAGCCCTTATAGCTGCATTAAAACAACATCAATGCCCTGAATATATATGGGTAGTTTCTGCTTAAAAGCCAGCAGGAGAAGGCACTAGCTAAGGCTTCCAGTATTTAGGGACTGCTTCTACATTCATTCTGTTGTCTCAGCATACTCCAGTCTTCAACCATGCAACACTGACAGCCACGGCTGTGCATATTTTATGATTCTGTAATTAAGTATGGTGTATGCAACAATAGTTAAATTTAGAAGGTGGGGATGAGTAACATGTCTAGTGATTAGGGATCAGGGTTTATTTTCTTGGGTTTTGGGTGCCAAGACCAAATGCATGGTCCAGACAGGCAAGATTAAGGTCTGAGGAAGCAGATCAGGATCCTAAGAGCCAAAGAAAGGTGCATGATGACAGGCAAGCTGTAGGTTGACAATACAAGAGCAAATCAGGAGTGTGACCCTTTTGTTTCTCCTTGATCTCTTGGTGGCTTCTGATAACAGCACCTGGGGTATCCTTCTGGGCAACTGTCTGAGCTCAGAGTGGGTGTGGGGAATGTCCTGAATGGTTCTGGTCTTACTTGGGTGGTCAGCACTAGAAACTGGTGCTTGGTGATACTGCTTAACCCTGTGGATTCTTCAGCCTGAAGTTCTTCAGGATTGAGTTCTATCACCCATGTGATTTAATAGTTCCATGAAACTATTGAGTGGGGTCATCCAGAATTTTGGAGTGCATGGTCCTCTTTACAGGTGATGGCATGCAGTTCAGTTCTAGCACAGTGTAGCTAGATTATATCCAACTCAAGGGATAGCCAGGAGCACAAAATCTCTACTCCTGTTTCCTGAATGTTTTGTTTGATTGTTCTGGCACATTCTCAGGGTGCTTTAGATATATTGGTGTGGTGCTTTTCAGCTTACCTGATCACTGTGAAGTGGCCAATGATGCTGTATTTGTATTTTCTTTCTATTACACAGTTCTTATTGCTCTGCAAGCTCCGAGGGTACCTCTGCTTCCCAACCTGAAAAAGCCCTATGGGAGGAATTATTTCATGATGTTTTCCACAGGGCTTTAATTGAAGTGTTGGAAGCTAAGGAGAGTAGAGGCTGTCAGAGAGACAATTGTACAATGAAAAAGAGGAGACTTGTGCTCATTTCTTAGCTACTACCCAATTTCCTGATTTTTAATAGATATATGTATTACAGAACATGTTTTAAAATACCTTTCGGTGGTTTTCAAGTTACAGTACAGTAACTTAAGCACTAAATACATAAGCATTGCTAAATTATTAATAAAGACATTAAAATCAGGTAAAGTAAAACTATAATTCTAAGTAAATTGATTGGACAACACGTGCACTAGGAAAGGTCTGGGTAAATTGATGTCTAGAGTACAGTATAGTTGGGGCATCCTGAACACAGAGAGGAGATCATTCCATAAGCTGTGTACCACCACAAAGGAGGCTTGCTTCCTGCAACATTGCATGTGCAAGTCATGGTACCACCAGCAAGACCTTCTCCAATGGTTGTGATGATTACATAGGTCTGCATAAGGAAAAGTAAACTTTTCACTAACCTGGTCTCAACTTGTTCAGGGCCATATTGTTATTAGCATTGTATCCAAACAGTAGGGCCTTGCACTTGGTTCAGTAGCTAATAGGTAGCCAGTGCAGTTGCCTTACTACTGGTGTAATATGTGCACAGCCAAGAACTCAGTGTCCTAGCTGCCACATTCTGCACCAGCTGTAGCTTCCAGATCAAGTACAAGAGTACCCCCGGATAAGGTATTGAAGCTTGAGGTTACCAGTGCATAAACTGCAGTGGTCAGTCTATCCCTGTTCAGGAAAGGATGTAGCTGATATATCAGCCTGACTTCATCAATGGTGTTCATCAATACTGAATCAAGTTGGGCCTATAATGTTGACAACAGAACCAGGAGCACCCTGAAACTACTTGTTCTTTCTGAAGGACTGCAACCCAGTCCCATCTAGAACAGGCAAAGTCCCCAATTCCCTGGGAATGGGTCACTGATACAGTCTTCATCTTGCCGTGATTCATTCTCAGTTTGTTGGGCCTCACTCAACCCAACACTGAATCCAGGCAGCAGTTCAGAACATGCACAACCTCTTCTAATCCAAATGTTAGTGCTATAAAGCTGGGTGTCACCAATATACTGATAACACCATGCTGTAAATGCTCCTAGTGGCTCTTGCAGTGAGGCTTGTGGGAATGCTAAAGCGCATAGGGAACAAGATGGTATTCTGTAACTCTCTGCAACATAATTGCTGGGGAGCTGAGGCACAGCCTACCAGTGCTACTTTCCAAAGCTTACCCTGCAAGTAGCAGTAGCACAGACACCCCAATTCATTGAGATAATCCAAAGGAATGCTGTCTGCAGCAGTATCAAAAGCTGCTCAGATACCAGCACAGAATTAGACACCCTCTGTTTCTTGCCTGCAAGATATTATCCATCCAGTGCCCCAAGCTAGCCCTGATTCTGCCTCCAAACTAGGCCAGAAAATGGTGAAATGTGTCAAGATTTTCCATATTCTCCAAGAACATCTGCAGTTACTTGGCATCTGCACAAACACTTTGCCCAAAAAAGGGATTATTGATGACTGGGTGGCACTTCATATAAATCTCTTGCTGCAGGGAGGACCTTTTCAGGAGTGGCTACACCATGAGGCGGTGGACACCAGTCCATCATGCAATGATCCGCTCACCACTCCCTGGATCCACTCAACGGATCACTCCCAACAAGTCTCAGAAGAGCAGGTTGCATTCTTGGCCTCAACTGAAAGTGAGCCAGAGAGTGCACTGGACACCAGACCAGAGACTAGATAACAAGCAGTGTTCCAGCTGGCATGGAGCCAAGTAATTTTATTCTTAGAGTGCTTTGCAAAATAATCACAGCAGACCTTTGAGAGTTCCAGCACAAGATTTGCTCAGGAAGAGAACAACAAGCCCCAAACCACCCAGAAAAGTTGTACTAGATTACAACTTGAGGGTGTGTTGGAGACTGTGCCCTCACTGCCACATGTTAGGCACAATTATGGGCACTCGTGTGTTTGATCTTATGCCGATTACACAGTAGTTGTCTCCCAGCATGTTTCATAGCCTGGCACTCACTGAAGAATAGGAAGCACCTCAGGTTTCACAGTACTAGAGATGGCACAGCATCAGAGTGATCATGTAAGCAGCCCTTTGTTTCTCACTGTTCTTTCGGGCAACTTCAGCCTCAACAGGATCAGCACCTGTTGTTTTTGGACAGTCCCCAACGCATTCAGGAATCAGATTCTGTAAGACATGGCAGATGGACCATCTTAATGCCTTCCAACACACAACTCTGCAGGGGAAAACTTAGTGCTGTAAGCCCAGACTTCACCAGATAGTGGTCTGATCTTTGTAATGGGACAAGTTCAACCCCTGCTCCCCAGTATTCAAACCACCCATCCCTTAATCTCCAGAAGGAAAGACCGAATCCCTGCCCCATGCACTGATAAATTGAGATAGGGCTAAGGTTGTTAGGGAAGCCCTGAAGTTTTGAGCTGGTCCAGTCAAGGCTGCCTTGGCATAAATGTTGAATTCTTCTAGGACCAATGTCCTGGGGTTCCCTAACACTGTGCATCAGACCAGCTCAGTCAGGGAGGTGGTTGTATAGAAGACACAGTGGTACACTAGCAACATCCCCCATCTTTCTTGCTGGCCCAAGCCCTGCTGTAAACTCTTATAGCCTGCTCTGCCCTAGAGGAGTTTCCTGGTGACCAAGATAGTATTTTTTTGTCCAGTGTCTCTTCTGACTGGCCCTCTAACCTGGGTTGATCAAGTCCCAAGTACTGCCTTTTGATGATGTCTACCAGATGAGTTCCCTTATCCACAATCAGATCTTCACTTGAGTTAGTTCTTGTTTTGAACCAGTGTGGCATTATCCCACAAGAAACCAGATCTAATCAATGTCTGGCTTCTTCAATGTGCCAGTGACTCTAACATCCTGATTTCTGCTGGATTGGCTGAGAGCCATGAGATGAGAGCACTTGTGTTCTTGCATCACTGTCCAGGCTCAAGGTTTACATAGCATCTGAATGGGAGGAGAATGAAACAGCCTGAATCATGGACGTCAGCTGAAACCAGGTGGCCAAACTCATCCTCTAGCCAGCTCTTCCCAAGTAAGGCAAGCACAAAACCATCAAGTCCAACCCATGAAAATTTAAGTGGTGTTTTCTTCACCACTGATTTTATTTTTAAAAGAAATTTATTTTCTATCAAATAGAATGAGTAAGGTAAAACATGCAAAAAAAAATTTTTTGGCCTAACCCCACCCACCATTAAACAATAGTTTGAAGAGACAAAAAAAATCATCTAATCCACCCTGTTCCTATGACATCTTTTACATACACATGAAAATACAGAGATAAAAGACATACATTATTTGTATTGTTAAACCATCCTGAGATGGTCTACAAAAGTTTTAAACAAATAAATGAATATTTGTGTATTCACACAGCCAGTCCATCAATGCCATGTCAGTGTCAACAGCTTCAGTACCATAGTTTTCTTTTGGACCTGTGTCAAGATGATATGGGTCAGTCATTCACTGCCCCACGGTTCTGAGGCCACAAAGTCAGTCTTAAGAGAATGGGGGGAAATGTCGGTAGTGCCTCCTAGGTATCACAGGAGAGGGGAGGGGAGTGGATCCCACTGGAACAAATCTAGCTTGGAAAATTTTCCTAACATCAGGTCCTGCATAGATGCAAAGCACCTACTTGTGAATGTACAGATGAGAGCTTGAAGAATGTCCGTTACGCGTGAGCACACTTATTTTGTACAGTGTTCATAGGAACCTCCTTTGTGCAGAAGGAACTAGTGCTTCCAACAGTAATCCTGGAAATGAGTAGAAACACTCACTGCTGGAACAAGGCATGTCAGTGCAGCTCCTTCTGCAAGCTCCACTGACTTGCCCCATTCCAGGAACAAGGTTTCATTCATTTCCATTTGCTCAAGGATCCACTAGCTTCCTCTTGTGTTAGCAGTGGATCCCTCTAACACATGGGTTAGATGCTGCCCGTAGTGCTAGCTAACATAATATGTGGGGGTAAGCTAACCCTAGCTACTTTTGATAGCCCTGTACATGAAACGTCTTAATGACATGATATCCCTGTATATGTTACCAGAAATTAACCCTTGATACATGTGCTAGTGTGTGTGGTGGGGAAGAAAAACATATTTGGAAAAAATGGCATTGTTGGGATTGGCAGTACATGTGGATCCATCTTACAATGTCTGTTAAACTTGAACCTTCAGTACTTGATTATGTGTAGCAATGACTAGGGGTTTTTCTGAATTCAAGTGCAGTTAATAGAGGGGAGTATATACGTTTCTTTTCTCTGAGTAATGTGGCAAAAGGCTTGCCTTTTGCTAATTGCCTATAGAACCAGCTGAGTAAAGTCCTGTCACTGAGTAGAGCTGTTTTTTCTCGTGTTAATCAGGTTAAATTATTATTATTTGCAATTGTGTAGTCAAGATACATTCCTGATTTCATCTGCATGTCTTTGCATGATGTGTCAGTTGAAGCTCTGCCCTGCCTCCTCACCTCTTTTCCTTAGGTCTTTGTGACTGTGTTTTTCCAAGATCATCCCAGCCTCTTCCCTTATCTTTTCAAACCTCTTCTTTTTCAAGGTATTTCCTAATGGACAACTCATTGCACAACTAATTGTATATTACTTGGAGTTGTAAGCAGATTCATTTATAACTCTTTCATGTGTCCGCCACCTTGGAGTGAGCTTTTTCTGTTCCTTTCCTCATGTCCTCATTGCTCCAAGTCTTGCTAGTTCTTCCTTCACATCCTATCACCGTGAAACCTTTTCTTTACAACTCAGACTAGACCCTTTTTCCATACTTTGTAATCTTTCCCTGAAACTACTGGGAAAGGAAAGATTATCTTGCCTTTCCTTTTGCCATGTCTCCCTTCTTCATTTAATTTAGAATGCCTCTATTGCAACCATCTTTGTCTCAGATGTCTTGAGCAAGCCACTCTTCTCCTTAGCCTTTGCTTTGGGTCCCTGTTACTCTTTATCAACTACAAACCTCTGGTTCTTACTTGAAAGCTGCTAACTGCTCTTCCCTAGTTAGCTCTGCCCTCTCATTTTCTCATCTCAGGGATACAAAATGCATAAGAATAGGCACCAGACAATTCACAACATGTCAGGGTTGAAGTGGTTGCATGCATGCATGTTGCATGCACATACATACATGAAACATGGATACTCATAGACAACATTAAAAATGCTCATACATGTTAGAAACATGTGGGGAATCATAGCTGATCACTGCTCCTGCCAAATGTAGCCACTTAAGTGTGGTTGCGTGTGCTCTTAATATATAATCTGAGAAGCAGATCTAAATGCTCTTCGGGCTACACATGACCTCCCTGTCCCCCAGTGAGGCATGCTGTTCCCTTGGCCTGATACCTCCTTGTGTTCCATCAAGCCATATCTGTTCTTCCAGAAAGCTTCTGAATAAATAACCCCTCCCCTGCTGTTTATGGCCACTGGCTAAATCTTGCTTATCACTACTACTATATCATCACTCTCCACCTTGTTCTGTCCATCTAGAGGATCATGTTGGTTGAACTTTTTGTATACCTGGTGGCAGGCATAGGGGACTAAATCACCATTTTGTAGTAGGAGGGCTCTGCTTGGATTCCTTTAAGCAGATCAGTGAATGACTTTTTATGATAAACTGATAGTGGACAAAACAAGACCAACTTGTGTACTGAAAGAATGTGGCATTATGTGGGGCAGGATTAGCTGGGTCTTCCTCACGCTGTACTTCTGAACTGCCCAGTAACTGATATTTTCTGGGTGGTGTGCAGTGTATTAAAAGTGTATCAATATTAAAACAAATGGAAAAGCCCAGAATAAAACAAAGATAAAATCAGCCACAAAGAACAAATCCATGACAACTCATAAAACCAGCAGCACAGTAAAGTCCTCAAAGCACAATGAGCATTCTTGAAATGACTGGGGTAATAAAAAGTCTTTATCAGGTGCCATAAAGACTATAATGTAGGCCCCAGGCAATGTGCTCTGAAAGCATTCCATAAATGGGTGCCACAACTGAAAAGGCCCTCTCTCCTGTAGCCACCCGCTTTGCCTCATTTGGCTGGAATACCTGAGGTAGGACTCCAGGTGCTGATCCAGGTAGGTATAAGGGAAGAAACATATATACTCCTCTATGATAGTAGAAAATACAGTTTTGAATATCTGTAAAATGTGTTTCTCTCATGTATTGTTTGTGTAAAGGTGATGATGTTGTCCCATTATAGTATTGTAAATCTGAACTCCCAAAAACTGAAATCAGGCCAGCTATGAAAATAATACTCTGTTTTTCACTACAGAGTAATAAAAACTAATTTGTTTCCAGGCATGTTTCATTGCCAGTTTTATGTACTTTTTATGTACTTTTATCAAGAAATGTTTGCATTTTTGAACTTGAATTGAAATAAAATTTCAGTGATTTGTCAGCACTGATCTTTAAAATAGATTGAAGTCATTCTGAAGGTTCCAAAGATGTAAAATTTGTAATAAAGATTTTGTAAAGTGGTTATTTCTGTTTTTTATTTACTTAATAAGCATCAGTGTATTTGTTCAAAATACACTGTATATGTACCTTTTCAATTCCATCATTTTGACTGCTTTAGGGAGACAGAAAGTATTAGAGATGGCTTGATCCATTTTTGCATTCTGTGTTTTCCCTGCCAGAAATATCCTATGGCACTCTCATCAGTTACACCAACTGTCAGTCTACTTGATGGAGTTATCTGAGGGATACCTTTGAGTGCATTCAATGAACATGCTTGTTTGCAGTTACCTTCCTTCTGGGAAATCTTGGTACAAATCTGCTCCGCCACATGCCTGGGAGCAGTGGGTGCCAGTGCGGGCTGGACAAGAGTGGGGCTTGTCAATGGTCCCAAGGAATGCCAGGGAGAAGCTGGGAATGGAGGAGGGGGCAGGAATCAGAGCAGGGGACATGGGGTTTTCAGAGCAGTCACCCCATTGGTGATGCCCTGTGTGCAACTCTTGTACAGGGCAACTCCAGAGAGAGGAGCAATGCTTCTACCAGAAAAGCAGTGGAAGAACTGCTCATGAGCAATGTTTGTGTAAACTACGCAACCAAACAGGAGCATCAAAAATGGCTATCTCCAAGGTTAGCTCCAGCATGACACACTTCTCCATGGCCTGTGACTTTTAGAAGCTGCTGGTGACCTTCAGGAAGGCACTGGGAAGGCAGAGGAAAAGGGCAGCATAGAGCAACTAATCCAAGCATGGCTGGAGTTGCTAGGCAGATCTCAGCAGTGGAGGCCACAGGCAGAAGCATCTCCTCCAGCAGAGACCACTGTTTCTATGCTGCAGGATTCACATGATCAAACAAGCCATGAGGTGTGGAAACCATAGAACAGACCATTGTTTCTTTCCATGGTTACATGGAGCCATATTTATGCTGTACCACTCTGGCTAGTTTCACACAACACGGCAAAGCTTGCCATAGTGGTTTCCACCATGGTTTCGTGTTATGCTGAACTCAGCCAGTTAGTGATTTATGCAAGGAGTTTACACAGATGGAGGAGTGGTCTCAAAGAAATTACTCCCCAGCTGAAAAATAAACTGAACAATTCTGCTTCAGCATAAAAATCCATCAGCATAAAAATATTAGACCTGAAAGCTATTTGGTTAGCACCAGAGTCTTGCTGTGATTAGTATATCTTTGACTTCAAAACACAGAAAAACTTGAATCAAATGGGAAAGATACATGCGACTGTTTATTCTTCCTCAATAGAAACTTTTTCCCAAAATGAACATCTTTGCTTGAAGGCTTTTACTACATGAAATGGGAAGAAGCATTATCACAAAGGTCCAGATGGAGCCTGGCCATGTCAATGGATTAATCAGTCATCTTCCTGCCTATTTACCCACACCAAATGTAATGGAAACCATGTCACTGATGTGAGCAAATCTGTAAATACTATACAGCATTTTGCAGAAACACAAATTTGGCCATAGAAGGTTAAGCTAATGTTCTCACAAGTGGGAGCCTGCAGAACATTCTATGAATTAATTCCATGAGTTCAGCACCCCATAAATCCCTATCTTTTTCTAGGTCTCTCCATACCCTTCCCCATGTGTCATTCATTCTCTCTCATGACTATGTCCCCTTCTTCCTCTGTTCCATCAGGTGTCCCACCATTCCCCCTCTACCTTCCTCTATTCTCACCTCTTCCTCCCCATCACCTCCATTTCTTCTTTTCATTTCAGCCAGTGGTGCTGCTAGGGTTGGACCTTGGGGCCAAAGTCCAAGACCCCCTCAGCCCAGTGGGACTCCAACAGACAGGTCACAAATGCTCATTTGTATTGCTTTTTATCTGAGGAAAACCCTGCTACTTTTCTACAATAAAATGATGTTGATTTCCAGCTAAGTGTATTTAACAATGCTGCAGCAGAAGCAAACTCCATTTTTATTCCTGTAGCCATGATGGTGCTGTGATATAAAGGAGTTTAAAATGTGGAGCTGCACATGTTTAAGAGTATTACTTCATGCGGCCACGAGCTTTTTTGTTTTGTTTTACTGATGTGACAGGAACATTGAAATAGCTGTAAAGCATGGGATAGTACTTGGGGGTTGGGAGAGAGAAATGTTAATTCTGTGTTTCATATGCAGTGATACACAGAGAGATATAACGATAAGAGGTGCAAGGAAAGGGCACTCCGTCCAAGGTCTAATATTATCCAGCTTCACCCCCGATTTCAGATGTTATTGCTATTCCTTTAACCTTTTCAGCTTCCTGCTTGCGGTCGCGTCTTCTTCCACGAAGTTGTTCATTTGCTTTCCATCCCCATTTCTCTTTGGTTGTCCTCTAACCTTTCCTAACCTGTCTCTGCTCCAGTCCCCTCCATCTCATGCCTCTTTATTCATCTCATTTCCCCTCTGTCTTCATTCCTTCTGCTTCCCCCAGGCCCTCAACCGGGACCCTGCACAGTGATGTTTAGAAGTTGTGTCCATGCAAGTGCTGGTTCCTGTGAATATTTATGACACTGGATGGTAGTGGTATGGATGTGTGTGTGTGTGTGTGTGTGTGTGTGTGTTTTGAAACTAGATATTTGGGCAGAATTGTACTTCCACAGATCTCAGGGTTCAACCAAATCTGCTGATACCCTTTTTGGTTTGTGCATGGCACTACTTTGATTACACAAGCAGTCACACACACACCATACGAAGAAGCTAAATAAAGGGAATACTATGGGCTCCATTATATTAACGTGTGGTGAGCTTTTTTTTAAAGGTATAAAGGTGTGCCTTTGCTTGCTTAAGGATTTGAAAATGAGAGAATTCCTGAAAAATATTAGCTGTAACAAATGGAATCTTCACGACTAGAAGCAATGTACATCTAAATGTTGGAAGTGAACAATTCATTTGACAATAGCATTTGTAAGTAACCATCCTATGGAACATGATAGAATGGAACTTTTTTATTTTAAGAGATAAAAATGAAGAGCCTTGACCAGGAAGGAGAAGAATTGAATTAAAAGTCCTTGCTGTTAATGATGATTTGCTCAGGCTTAGGTAAAATATCCCTTTCAATGAAACTTGCTGAGAAAGCAAGAGCTTGCACATGGAATTATTTAGAGTCACCATAAACAAAATGAACTGGAAACTTAATTTGCTCACTATCACATTTTCAGACTGCCCAGAGGAAAAAAAAACCCAACAACTTATAGCATATCCATTTTTCTTTCCTCTGAGAAGTGAAATCTCTGTGGATCTAATTAGCTGGTTAGCTTAACAAGCAGAAGCTTCTTGGAAAATGCTGTCTTGTTGACATACTGCTTCGGATATCATCAGTTGATACGATGCCCTGCATCATAGGTGCATAGATTTGGTTTTGTGATGCTGGCACTTGCCTTGGGGGACTTTCTCACAAAAGAACCTAGGCTGGGACAACTGCTTTCTTTAACTTAAGTTGTAACTGCTTTTATTACTACTATATGCACTCTCAAAACTGCAGCTGTTCAGTGAACTGAAGGGCCCTGCACATACTGTACAATTAATGTATCTTCAGGAGTAGAGGGGGGGGGGAGGGAAAAATGGAGAGGAGTGAGGGCAAAGGAGCTCTTTGCTCTGGTCCTGTAAGTCAGTGTGATTTAGCTAACAGGATACTGGGAGGGTGTCCAATTGGATCATGAAGAACATCATATAGACTCCTGTGCCTACTCTCACATCTGTGTCTCCAAGCAGCTTTTAAACCTCTTGGTTCAGATTTGAGCCCAGTTCCGTATGAACTCTGACCTAGTGGTTCATTGTTCACCTGAGTAGGCATCATGTACCAGCTGCTAAATATTCATATTATCAGTCCAACATAACTATTGTGTATAGATTAGCTGAGGTTTAGCATCATCAGCATTCAGGGGTATAATCTAAACTTGCTCTTCTCCACAATTGACAGGTTTTCCTTCAGTTTTCACAAGCGTGGCAAATCCAGTACAATCTGTCCATGCTCTGCTCATGAACTGATATGTTGCAGCTTCAGGGAAGACGGATAATATTCACCCTCAATCCATTTAATCATTTTCAAATATTGCCTCCACAAGAGAGCGACAAATTGTATCACACTAGCAACTACATCAGAATGTAATCATGTAAAATTCCATGAACTAGAGAATGCCACTACCATAAGGTGAAATATCTTTGTTTAATAGCTAGAAATTTAATAGCTAACCTTAAAGGGGAAGGTTAGCAATTTTTCTGCAAGAGGGGTGAAAAGAAGGAATCCAGGGCTAGTAGCTCCAGCAATTCCTGGTACAGAAACCAGTGCACATTAACCAGTCTCCTGCAGAGGCCCAGTTCAGTCAGTGTAGACTATGGACCTTGATCTGAACCCAGAATTTGCTCAGCTTTTCCACATTCAAACCCTGACAACCTCCATGCCTAGACAGCCACCCTAATGCTGTCTCAACAGCACTGAAAAAGAAAAAAGATCTTGGAGTTCTTTTAGGGAACAATCTAAACATGAGCCAGCAATGTGATGCAGCCAACCTTCCAAGGTCTGGAAACTAAGCCCTACAATGACAGCTTGAAATAGCTGAGCATGTTTAATCTATGACCTCTTCTTACTCATCCCTGAGTGTAGAACATGGAACAATGAAGATAAACTGCACCACACCAGATCCGGGCTAGACACCAGGAAAAACTTCCTGGATGTCAGAGCAATATAACAGTGAAACCAGTTGCCCAGATGAGAGATATTCAAGGTGAAACTGGACTGTCACCTGAGTGGGATGGTGTGTCTTGACATCCTGCATCGGCAGGAGGTTGGATCTGGTGGTCTTCTTGACCCCTTCTGACCCTACTATTCTATAAATCTATGAAAGTCTATGCGACGCCCAAAGAAACTAGTCCATGAGTTCCTAGGATCATATGGAGAGTTGTGCTGGACAGAACAAAGCAGAACACATACCTTGGATGCAGAAGGTCTCAGGTTTGATCCTTGCCCTTCCCTGCCCTGAAAGCAATTCCAAGAAGGAGAAAGATGGGGAAAATTCTCATAGGTTGGGTTTAGGGGGTCTTGTGCTTACCTTTCCTGTGAGGTAGCTGAGGAGCATGAGCAAATGCCCTGTCCATCCATGCACAATCATCTCTCTGACATCCCGTGGCCTCCTCAGCTTCCCACACTTCAGTTAAAGCCCTAGAAGAGTCATCATGAGACAATTGTCCCATGGGCTCTTTCAGATGAGCAAGCCCAGGCAGCCTCAAAGGGTGCAAAGCAATTGACAGAAGTGTAATAGAAGAAGAACAAAAAGTACCTTTGGCTGCAGCATGGGGATTCAGTAAGATCAAAAACACCACCAAAAGAAATTCAAAATTGAATATGAAATGTCCCAGAATGAGGCAGAAAAAGAATGAAGGAAAGGACACTTTCAGGAAATGGGAGTCAGATTTTGGCATAGCTCTACTATTTTTTCCCTGCACGCAAAACTATCTCCCCTCAAATCTCCTACAAGACTTCCAGGAGTAGTATTTCCAGCACCCACACTGGAGACAAGATGGATCACAATCACCCCTCCAAAACAGAACATTTGGAAAACTCTGGGAAGGTGCTGAATTCTGAAGAATGACAACTTAAGCTAAGCCAAATTTCTCAGAGGCTATTTTTCTCCAAAAAGGCCTAAGTCTTGTCTTTTCTTACCCCTTAGAAATAAGAGGCCACTTTGCAGAGCTTTCTCCAAATTTTCCTCATTACTGTTTTTTGCAGTGGCTGCATTGCCTCCCTGCTGGAATGATGTTAGGTGTGGGACATTGGATGTAAAACGGGGGTCAGGCTGCCAACTCAGTTGATACTGTTCCCATTAGTACTGCCAGTTAGAAAAAAGCTTTGGAGAAAGAAACAAAAGGAACACAATCCTTGTCAGTGGTGAGTCCTACTTGTGAGAAATGTGGGAGGACTGAAGACATCCAGAAATTCAGTGCAATTGTCACCCCATTTTTCTGCCCACAAATAGGTTTGAGAATTTCAAGAGGCTGCACACAAAACTCTACTAATATTTTACACACTGTCTATAAGTTTAAGCCAGTGTTTTATTCTGTTATCAAATGACATGCTATTTTCCACAGCATGATATTCTTTAAATTCTAAGGAAATGGATGGCATCCTGGTCTGCTATTATACGTGTTCGCAAGCAAAATGTCAGGAGTTTTTCCCTGCATACATTTGTGTTAGGGATGCAGAGGCAAACATTTCCAAAAATGCAACATCTTCATCACTACTACAACAATAATTCTGAAAATAGGTTTCTTATCTAGTGCATTCGGTTTTATATTTTGATACCTGCTGGATTCTCCAATGCTACAAGAATGATATATAACAGCAGCCCCTATATGTATATAAATGCTTTTATATATAAAATCTTCCTTACTGAAGCCTTATAACGTTCTCCAAGAACCATCCCTCTGAATGAAGCCCCAGCTCCATGGCAACCTGTTATCATGGCCTTTGGGCCTGCAGTGCCATCCATGTGGAAGCCAATGAGCAGGAGAGGAATTTGCCCTGTCCATTGGCCAAGAAACCAGGAATAAAAGAGGGGTTAAAAGAGCCCACCTTGCCAGCAACTCTCCGGCCTAAGGAGGTCATGTCACCAGCGTCAGATTCACACAACTCCATCCCAGATGACTGAGTGTAACCAGTCTCCCTGCTACTGTCGGGATCAAGGGCTCCTCTTTAATTGAAGAGGCTTTAATGTTTGTATGCAACCAACTTAGGGACTTTATTATGTTTGAATGGTATACTAACACATAAAAACTGACTTTTAAATCAGGTTCAAGGGTCAAATAGATGGAAAAATCACACTGGACTTTCCTACCATAATACTTGGAGTCTTAACTGTAGTGGGAAAAACATGTCATATCCATCATTATATCAAAGTAAGTATAAACGAAAGAATATCAAACTGTCAAAGCACAGTTTGCCCCTCAAGTTCTTTAAGCCTTTAAGGATGCCATACTGCGTGGCTCCCCATAACCTTTTAAACTCACAGGGTTGAGAGCATCTAGTTGAGTGTGCTATGAGCACAGAGGCTAGAAGTGCCTCTGCTCTCCAAAAGACTTAGATGGCTGATTTAAAATGCTTTGTGCCTGCTTGATATGATGAGAGGCTGAGACACTGCCTGGATTCTTCGAGTGCCTCCCCATCCCCAGTCCCTACTGTTAAGATGGCCATCCATGTTGTAAGCTGCCCAGAGAACCTATGGCTAGTGGGGCAGCATATAAATTGAATGAATGAATGAATGAATGAATGAATGAATGAATGAATGAAAATAAGTCCAGTTGTAAAGGAAGAACTGTGCCAGCCATGATGGCAGAAGGAGGGCCCTCCAAATATGGACTTCCTCCTGCAAACACAAAGGACTTTTCCAAGATTTTGGCAGAGACTCTGACTTTTCCTATGGTTGGCCACACAATGTCTACTGGCCATGGGATCATGCTGTAATGCTCCTTGGAAATGGGAAGTTGTAGTTGCTATTCTGTTGCCAAAGTTTACCCCAGATGTGGTGTATTGGCCTATACAGCCATGATGCAGCAAGAGGTGCTCCACACGTGACTAAGCAGTTTCCATATGCAATTTTTGTTTCTATTTAAACCATACAATTGACGCTTTAAGCTAAGGGAATTGTTCCTTGTAGTGATTTTCACCCCCTTGTTCAGCAATTCTGCAGCATTTATGGCTTTTTAAAAGTCCTGTTTCCACCTCTGTTAATAGTAGCAATTTACATGAATGGTTACATGAGCAGTATGTTTAGAAATACTGGATTCCTTCTGTTCCTAAGCCATTAAATGGTACTCACATTAGTTGGATAGGTTTTAGCGTCTGGCATCTTGTGGTCAGGAACATGTGCCTCTAGGCTTCAGCTTTCATTATTGTCATAACTGGAGCAATTAGATGAATGGGATGAACTGAGATAATGGGAAGTCCATCATTAGATTTCCTATAACTTTTTGAACAGCAAATGCCACAAGGAGTAATATGCATATGGGTCAGGGAGACTGGCCTTGCTTCCCATAGCAGCATTAGCCCACACCATAATCAATGTAATACCCTGCTTTTTTTAAACTGAAGCGAGATCATGGATTTTATACAGTTTCATCTTTAATAGATACATCCTTGGAAGAAGCACCTGGAAAGTACAGGTGCAAGGACAAAGAATTTGCCTGTTCCTATGGCAGCCATAGGAAAAAGCTAAGTCCACTGTGACCCCAAAAAACCCTTCTGGGATTGCAATGGGAACTCCAGCTTCAGTGGGCCTCCCTCCGTCTTCTCAGTTGCTGCAGTCTTTCCATGCTGGCAAGGGCCACAGCGACAAAAGGGACAGAAAGTGGATGGGTGAGGCACTGCTGGTTTCAGCCAAATTGCAAGGAATGGAGGGAAAGTTTAGATGGCTGAAATCACCCATCTAAATGTTTCTGAGGGTTAGGGTTACAGTCAGGGGATCATGGAACAGTCCCCATCTCTGTGCTCCTCTTGGGCTCAGTTGGATGTCCATAACATTCCAAAATTGACAAAGACAATCATATTAGGGATGTTGAAGGGCAAAGATGAAAGGAAAGACCAAATATGAGATGGATTGGATCCATAAAGGAAGCCACAGCCTTGAACTTGGAAGAACTGAATGGAGCTGTCATGGCCATGACATTTTGGAGGGCTTTCATTCATAGGGTCACCATAGGTCGAAGATGACTTAACAACAACACATAATGCAACAACAATCACAACAAATGGGCAGTCACATAGTTAAAGCTGCTAAGTAAAGCTGCTAAATATTTCAGAAAGTGTGCCTGATTCCCAAAAGTGAAGGTGCTCTAAGTCCAGATACTTGAAGATCAGCTTCCCCAGTATCAACCACCTTGGGATCTAAGATTGGCCAAGGTGTCTTGTCACTGGAGCTGAGATACTTTGTTTCTGATGCTGTGGTGGTTTTTTCAGTGGGCTGCTTGCTTCCCTGGACACTTTGTGAAGTAACGTAGAATATAAAAATAAATAATAATGCAAATGCATGGAGGAACTTTCATGTGGCCTGGACCTGTAATAATGCTTTAAGAAGCATACTGCTTTGTAAACTAGGTCAGTTTTCATCAGAGACTTATGATAGCAGTTCTGCACTCTGATTTGGATTCCTCAAGACTGGAAAACTCACTGCAATCAATTTGCTCCATCTTTCACAGCCTCCTTCATAATCAGATGCTTCAAAGGAAGCACTCAGGTTTCTACCTACAGAAAGGTAAAAACTTTAGCAACAGTTTTCTGGGTTACTACAAATCAACTTAATTGATTGTTGAATTTTATGACATGAACACACAAAACCATGAAATGTACATTTATTAAAAATATCTTACTTTCCTATTTGAAACTCATTTTGGAAGTTGTAATGGAACCACATAAGAGAATGTCATCAGGACTTTAGCAAATGTTAGCATATGTCTTTCCAACTGTCCAAATGTTCTTATTAAATAAAGTAGTGTTACATCCTAATCATATCTAATTGTATCTAATTTCAAATTTGGCTTAAAAAGATCTATCATAAAAGCAAATTCAGGTGAATAGAATTGCTGCGTATTTGATAAATGGGTGACATTTGCTTTTTAGAGGAGTCATCCAATGGAATCATTGGAATGACTCATGATGATTTGTTGGTTTTTACTAAATAGTTACAAGCACACTTATATTGGTGTTTATCTTTCTGTTAGGATATACGTGATTAACATTGTGATGGTTTGGTTTTCCAGAAGACTAATCCATGTGGGCCTTTCTCAATGGTCCATCCCATAATGCACTGAAAGAAGAGAAGACTGCTAGACAAGCCAAGCAAGAGCACCAGCCAGCATCATGGCTGTTGGAGCATCAGCCCAGGGGAATGGGAATAGCCCAGTGGAGGGGGGCTATTGATCCCCAGTATCTGTCATCTGAAGCATCAGTCTCACTCTGCCTAGTGACAGGGCTGACCCTGAGCATCAAAGACCAGAAGCACCTTGGTCCTAGGAATTGAATGATCTCAAACATTCAGTTTGGTATCTGCTGCTTAGCTGAGAGCTGATACCCCAGCCTTCCCAAAAAATTTGAGTAGAACTCCCATCATACGTGATCATTGGTCCTGCTGACTATGAATGATGGGGTTTGCTGCCTCAAAGATCTAGAGTTCCCCAGGTTGGTGAAGACTGTGCTTTACTATAGTCTGGGCAACAGATTGCTAAAGGAAGCCTCAGGGCCATCCCTGTTTCCCTTCCTGTTGCACAGCTACCTGCATGCCAACATTTTGATAGCCACCTCCCCAACTCTTTGGAGCTGGATTTTGCCAACATATTCAATCTTGCTCACTCTCTCACACACGCATTCACCATGGATGTCTTTGAACAGAGCTTTTGTGTGTATTGGACTCTGAAAGATTCAACTGTTCCAGGGTCCCACAGTTAAACAGAAAATGTTGTCATTCTCAGTATTTTTCCTAAGGCACTAAAATTCTTAAGATCAGTCTTATTTTACAGTCCCAAACTGGCAACTTCTCTTTATGCATTAATCTGAATAATGAAGACCACAGCTAATTGACAATTACTTTCTGCATGTGCATTCAGTTTGAGCACTACAAGCAAATATATTTATGCACATTTAAGCAGGAAGGAAGGAAGGAAGGAAGGAAGGAAGGAAGGAAGGAAGGAAGGAAGGAATTCCTATTGAATTAAACCAGAATATCCATGAAAAGTGAAGATGAGCAGAAATAATATGCCACCTACATACACACTCACACATACACAAAGAACAGCTGGTTCTTATATCACAAGAAAGCTACTTCAGTCACATTTTAAGTTGGTAATTATATTTGCAATGCAAGGTAAGTACTTTTTTGCATGATCAGATCTGGAAGCTAATGTGAGAAAATGACTACATCAGGTAATTAGTACATCTGTTGCCTGATGTTTACTACCAGAGTGGACTCTTCTGAGCAAACATGTCAACTGTAAAGGGCTAATTCACCAATGCTCAAAGGCAATTTTGGGATGGCAGAGGCCACTAAAAGCAACAGCTTCTTCATGATGATTTACCCTCAAACTTAACAGGAGCAAGTACTAATTATTACTGCATGATCATTGTGCTTAAAGGTTTCCAAACATTATGTGGCACAGAAACCTGCAATTCTACACAGTTGTGTGTAACTGAAAAGGCTTATGAAAAATAAAGTTACCATGTGTCATTCCACTTTTCAGCATTTGGATTTCTTTCCTTTTTAAAAGGAATGTGTTGCAAACCCATCCCATGCCATCATGGGAGTAGGAGAATCAGATATTGACCGTGTGATTTTATGCAGTTCTAATCAAAAGTAAGTTTCACTGTGTTCATGAATATGCAAAATAACTTGGAAGAATCTGTGAAATTATTTAGAGAAATAGAAGTAGGGGGAAGTTCTGCTGCTCAAATTCCTGGGTAAATTTTGCAGATTTTTGGTCAAATCGCTATTTTTCCTTAACCTCATTGTGCCTGTGAAGACTACATTCCTAAGGGATATACCAGCTTCATCCCTGCCTGGAGAGACAGAGTCTGAAAACAGTTACCCATGCACTGGTAGCATCCAAAATAGAGTACTGCAATGCACTCTATGTGGGGCTACCCTTGGAGATGGTCTGGCAATTATAATTGGTACAGAATAGGGCCACTCGGTTAGTGATGGGAGTCCCTAGAGCGGCCCGCATAACACCTATGCTGAAAGATCTGCATGGGTTCCCAGTTGTGGCCTGGGCCCAATTCAGGATGCTTGTGTTGATATGTAAAGCCCTAACCGGCTTAGGCCCTGACTACCTTAGGAAGCACCTGCACCTGTAAGTCCCTATCCAGCATTTGAGATCTACAAAGGCCCCCCCCCCCCCCGTGTGAGCCATCCCTTACGGAGGTGAGTGGGATGACTGCTAGGAACAGGGCCTTTTCTGTAGCTGCTCCCCATATTTGGAATACTCTCCCCAAGGAGATTTGCCTTCCTTCCTTTTTGGTGCCAGGTGAAGACCCTCATTTCATATATATATATATATATATATAGTCATAAGACCTTTGTTTTGTATTTTTGCTGTATTTTATTGTTGTTTTTAGTGTGTGATTGGTTTTTATTATGTTTTTATTGTGTTTTTAGCTTGTGGTTGTGCACTGCCCAGAGGTGCTGTGGCACAATTGGGCAGCATACAAATGTTTTAAATAAATAATAAGGGAATGACTGAGAATGTAGACCTTCAGCTCCCAGCTTGCTCAGTGATCAGATAAACTGGGAGCTGAAATCCAAAATATGCCCATAATCTATAATGGATAGCATCCTCTGGGGTTACTCTGCCTGTTCTGGTCCCATTGGACAGTGGGGTATTCACAGTAGTAAAAACAATGAATGGAACTGCTGTTTTCATGGAGCTCACAGAGGGGAGTTCCATTGACGTGTCCCAAACTGGAAACGAGCATTGCCAATTGTTTCTGTTGTTAGAAATGCCAAAGACATTGAAGGGAGCGGTGGAGCTGCAAGTCCAGAGGAATAAAAGGAAGGAACTCACTGTCACTTGTGCTACTTAATACGTACTGTAAGCCACCTAGGAAGGCCTTGGCAGTTATAGGCAGCCTATAAATACACGTATAAATACAGAATAAATAAATAGGCAACATACTCCAGTTTCAAGCCAAATCGAATTCATAGTATTTTAACATGATGAGCCACGCAGAAAGAACTTAACCCACATCAATGTTAGAAGTGGACTTGTCTTGTTTAAAAGTATTTATTGCACGTCTCATCCCTTTCAGATGTGGCATCAGCTTGCCAGCTAGGAGGAGGTACTCCTGGCATGCCAATGGTGCTTCTAAACTGGCTAGCATGCATGCTAATTGCTTTGGAAGCAAGTCAGTCACAACATGGAACACTTCCACAGCTTAGTGCTTTTCACACAGCCTGCTCACATTTGAATCAAGTGTCAGCTTTGGAGCAGTGCAGTCCAAGAAACTGTAGAACTTTGGGCAACCCAAAACAGAGCCCCTTTAGCCAGAAAATGGATGTCTTTGTCTAAGTTTTTAAAATACCAGATAATACTTTTGATCACTTAGAGATGGTGCACCAAAGCTATTTCCAGTCTTGATTGTAAGAAGACTGCAATTTTTCTGAATTATTTTTCATGTTTCCTTCCATAGTATTCAAATGGCACCTTTATGTATTTATATATTTATTTGATTTTTTTAGCCTGCCCCATTAGTCATGCAGCTCCTTGGATGGGTTACGGGCAATAAAATTCAAGAAAAGACTATACGAAACATTAAAAACATCCCAGAAAAATGCTGCTGTTGGCAAAAATTAAAGAAAAGAAGTTGTAAAGTTGATGCCATTCTTTATTAATTTTGAAAGGCTTTTACATATCTAACACATTAAAATAAGCCTGCGGTGTAAATATGGCTGAAAGAAATCATGGGCATGAAAAGATTTTATTCACTTGCCAACAAATCTTACTTGCAGAGAAACTTCTTACTTAATCTACTTTCTATCACATGTCTGTTCAATATTTTGTTATAATTCTGCTTTTATATTTTATTTATTGTTTGTATCCCAGATATACATTGACTAAATAATGCTTGCACTGTTTTTCAGTCTACACATTTTTTTCTAGTTTTGTTATCAGATAACATCAGCTTTTTGGAATTTTTCCTACTGTGTTCCTCCACACACCCCTCTTCACACTTCTATGGAGAACATATTTACCCTTCAGCAATCATGCAGAATGTTTTATAGACTTTGGATGCTGACATTTGAATTTCATTTTTCACACATCAGTTAAAAAATAGGACAACTGAATATGTCTTAATTTGCAAATTCTTTACAAGCAGCACCTTGGGCATTTCACGATCCGCTTGAAAGTGCTTTTGTTAAACTTTACTGCTGGTGATCAGCTTACTCCAGTTTATTTTCTGCCCCTCGCTACACACCTACCACCCATGAGAATAATGTGCTGAAAGCTGGCAGCTATGTGAGTGAAAGGTTTTGGTTTCCTGACAGTTTCAAAGATGGAGTGTCAAATGGAGTGCCTTAATGACCCCTATGACAACACCCTTCATTCCAGAATTTATCCTGTTTGTTTTATGCCTAATTATTACTATAGCTTCAGGGCACTGAAAACATTGTTGTGATCAAGCTTGCCTTTATAGAAGTAGTGTGGGAAATTCTCTGTGACAGCTTAGCAGGAAGGAAAACTTTCAGCATTCGAGAAAGTGCTGAAGACAGCCCTTGGCATAGGGAATCTTCCTAACACTGAGTTCATGGACTGCAAAGAGAATCACTTTAGGAAGAGAAGAAACAATACTGCAGCATGAGTAATTCATGCAACTAAATTGTTCCATGTATTAATGCCTGAAATTCACAGACAACTGTTAAGGTATCATCTGTGGCACGCTATGAAATGTCATGAATAAAAACAATAAAATACCTTGCACAGCAAATATCAGCTAATCAAAGTGTAATGTTTTTAAAATGCTACAAGACGCTTCAGTTTTGCTTTTCTGCAGCAGGCTAGCATAGCTAACCCTCTGGAAATGGTTTTATAAATAAAGTACACACAAGCAGAGATAACTTTTCTAGTAAGGACCTCTCGCTTTCCTCTTGAAAGTAGAAAATGCAAAGATATCTGTGGCTGTCAGGTTTACCTGTATAATTTTGTTCAGTATGTGATCAGAATACAAAGTCAGGGTTGCACTAATATTTCTGCAATCCCTGGAAAGGTTCAACTAACTTTGGAAGTTTTCTGGAATATGCTTAGTGGCAAAGGCAACACTAGGCATCTTCTTTGCTGATCATCAAACCTACATGGTAAAAAAATTATAGTCTCAGAAACCACTGCCATCAAATTGATTACGATTCAGCTCTCAGTGGCTCTCCATTGCTTTACTTGAGTTCTTGTTTGGGTCCTAGGTGACCCATGAATGCTCACAAAGTAACGCCACCAGTAATGTGAGTTACTCTGTGGGAAATCACCACCTTTATATTGTCTCAAGGATCCCATCATGACAGGAAAGTGTATTGGACCTCTATGTAATATTTGCTTTTTATTTGCATTTCAGTTGGATGAATAAAGCATATTTTCAAGGGACAGATGTGAGACTGCTGACAGACTCAAGCCCTATTCACATATTACATCTGTGCCCAAGATTGTATACATCTATTATCTGTATATTCCACCTTTTTTCTTGTAAGGAACCCAAGAGGGCCCAAGGGATACACAAGGAGGTGCTGTCCACACACACACAAAAGTTCTCCTGACAGTTCCTACAGACCTAACGAGGAGGGCTCTAAACATGAGAGAACACGTGCCATAGAAATAACAGGCTTCCTTGCTTTGTTGCTTATTTATCTTCTGCTCCTGCAGAAATTCTTCATACATCTAATCTTAATGTAACACAGTCTGACCCCTTTTCAGACATTCAAAATGCTAAACTGAGAATACATAGTTGTGGGCATCGCTTTCTGGCACTGGGCTCTGCTCGTGACATGCAAAGGCTGATGTCTGCATGTGTAGGCATTCCAGGTGCATGCACAGAAGCTCTCCACACTCTGTGTAAGGAAAGCATATCTGAGGAGGAGGAGGAGGAGGCAGCGGCGGCGGCGGCGGCGGCGGCGGCGGCGGTGGCAGTGGCTTCCACTGCAATTCCTCCCCTTCACTCTAGCCTCATTGAGCATCTAAATATCACTCCCCTCTAAGACACCTTTTGGAAAAGGCATTATTCAACCAAGTCCCCAGGTAAAAGCAGGAATTTAAATCAATCTCTTTAAATAAACAAACAAAATATTTACAGATACTATATCAGAAAATATTGATGTTTCTGTTTAAAGCAAGCCTTGCATAAGTTTCCATTGTTTATCCAAGATATCTGCAGCTATCTAAAGAAAGCTGCTGAATCCAAGCCTCTGATCATTGTACCTGCAATTTCCCCATATAGTTCCACTTGGAAACACAACAAGAAATGAATGCAGCATCCTGCCCAAGTCATGCTTTCCCACAGGGCTGTCACACTGAATCTTTGTCCTTGCTATCATTCCCATGGTAACTGACAGTAACATCTCTCTCCAGGAAAATGATCTTTCCTGCCTTTCAGGATCTGGCAGTGGTAGAAATAGAAAGGTAAGCAAAGACAGTTCTCCGTGGATGCCATTATACATATGTATAATTATAATTATATAATTATGTGTATATAATTATAAGGTTACCTTCTGAGATCCATTTTTGTAGGTCTTTCTGTGGTTTTGAACTGGCAGAGATAGGGGACAAAGTTGCCCGTGCATTTTAATTCGGGAAGATTTCATTAACACTGAACTGGGTTGTCAAACTGCTTAGACCAGAGTGCTGAATTCCGTTTCAGAGAATCTTGGAGGGGCAAGTGCATGGCCAATAGTACCAGGTTAAGTACCAACTTAAGCATCTTAGGTGCAATCCAATGGGAATGCCCAGGACCCTCCTACCTCAGAGGACTATAGGCATCCTATGTAGAGCAGGGGAAGGGGTAAAGGTGATTTTCCTCTCCCCACACATCTTGCCTTGATTTTGGCTGTCCTCTTGTGGCACTTCAGATGGGAATATGAGGTGGCTGGAGATCCATCAGGCTGTTATATCCTGGTGGCTCCAGAGACTTCCCCTCTCAGCCTCCCCCTTTAGTCTTTTCCAAGGTTGCTGTTATGACCCCTGAAAAGCAGTGGATGTGGCTAGTTCTGTGCCAGCTGCAAAGGCAGGAGGGGGGCTAGAATATTGATGTGAGGTTTAAGCTCTTTTTCTGATGTTGGATCCGGGGATCTGAAGAATCCTGTGGCCTCAAGAGTCACAGGTTCATTCTGTTACTGAGAGCACTTGAGTGATGGTTGGTGGTCAGGAAAGTGCGGGCGGCCTGTGAGAGGGGTGTGTTGCCACCTAGGGAGTGCTGGAAGGCCAGTTTTAGAGCACAGGCCTGCAGTTCAGTAATAATCCATTGGACCCATCCAGATGTTTTATATACGTGTGTCCGGACATATCTATCATCTCTCAGTTGGTCAGTCAGTCAGTTGGCCAACTACTCTACTCTGTCTGTCTACTCTAAGCATAGAATTCTTCTGATGTTCACCTCTACCAGGATATAAAACATTTTTCTTTACATTTCAGGTATATGCTTTGCAAAGGAGGGGAGAGGAAGGGAGGAGAAGCTGACATTTGCATGGGAAGAAATTCCTGCATGGCATGTGCTGCAATTGTGATGGTTCTCAGCCTGCCCACCTCCTGCCCCCATCCCTCACTGCAGCATAGAGGAACTGCTGTCTGTGCTTGCTCTAGGTGTGCTCTAGGTGAAGAGCTCCTTGCAAAGGGCACTGTGCAGCTATTCTGTCTCCCGCCTCCCTTTCCTTAAAGCCGTTTTCACAGGGTAAAAATGAATGGAAGAAACGATGAGTAAATGGGTTATAACTAGAAGACAGCCATGTTATATGCCCCCCTCACCCACCCACCTCTTAATATTCTGTGAATAAAGCAGTAAGATAGTACCTCAAATGCCTAGTCTGGAAGCAGCAATTGCCTTTGCTGATTGGAGTAAG
Source organism: Varanus komodoensis (assembly GCF_004798865.1). Classification (NCBI taxonomy): domain Eukaryota; kingdom Metazoa; phylum Chordata; class Lepidosauria; order Squamata; family Varanidae; genus Varanus; species Varanus komodoensis. The sequence goes on from NW_025335661.1 coordinate 2,219,012, forward strand.
TTTCCCAGATGGGCTACTTGTTTAATTGGAAATGTGTGAAGGTATAATAAATGCCAATGCTTTTTATGACTCTTCTTACTCCACATATTTACTCTGCTCTATATGTTAAGACTGGATGTTTGATTTGCTACTTCAAAAAGTGTACCTCTGTGAAAGTAGCAATGTACACCAGCATGCTTGCTAATGATGGATTCTTGGCTTCATTAAATCTGAATCAATCACTAACTCCAACAATGATTTCTGTGGTACAAATAGCAAAAATCTTTCCTTCCACCGTGAAAGTCATGTCCAGCTGCAGCAGAACTTCCAGATCAACAAACAAAGCAACTATTTATTCCTACTAACAGCTGATTTGATGAATCAGAACTTTATCGTTCACTAGATCAGTGAAGCAATCCTGAAAGAGTAAAGAAAGCTGTCTTACCATTGATTTATCCATCCCATTGCTCACTGGAAATGGTGCTTCAAGGTTTCAGGTAAGACTGTTTCCTGCCTTACCTGGATATACCAGGGACTGAACTTGGGCTTGCATGCAAAATGCATGTTCTGCTACTGACCTACAGGCATGCCCCAGACAAGATTGGTGTATCTGCATACATCAGAGGCTAATATATTTAGAGAAGAAAATTGTGCAACAAAACAAGCCAAGAAATTAAATAAAACACAGATATATAGAGAGTGAGGATCTTTTATGGCAAGGTTTTGCATGTGCAAACCCGAGTTTCTGCCCCCTCCAAGATCCAGACTATGGTAATTTTCTAGGCATTAAGGCATTAATGTTTCAAGGCATAGGTTCTGGCAAGGCTCTTGATATAGCTTGGGCAGCAGAGTTCTGCTAGGGATCAGATCTTGAGTAGAGATCAACTTAGGGCAGGTTTCTCAAGAAGTCAGCACCACAAACAGCTCCATGTATGTCTGGAAGTCAGATAGGATAGTCTGCATGTTGCTTCCTCAAGGATCAGGGCAAGACTGACATTTAAAGAGAACTGTTGCTGAATATAGGCTGGTTGCCTTGTCTCTATACTGGCTGGGGATTTGGGTGCAATACCTGTTTTGACTATAAAATCCCCCCAAACAATTTTTTGAACCATGCATAGAGTTGCACCCTTATTCTTTTAAAGAGACTTGGCCAGTTTTAGCATCTTCAAGCTATAACAGAAAGCCTTTGGCTGTTTGGCTGTATAAAAATTAAACAAACAAACGACAGCCTAGGAACTGCTGTGACTTGCAAATAACATCAGATTCTGAAAGTTGGAAGGAGATTAGCCCCTGGGATCTTTCTGGGGAACAAAGTCCTGGGGAGGTGGTTGCCTCGTGATGCTTTCTGCAAATAGATCCTCTTAATTCTGGAACCTCCTCAGGGTTCGAGGGGGTCAGGAGGATCCTCTAAAGATGAGGGTCCAGGCAAAAGGTCTCCAGCTGCAGGATCAGTGACACTGAAGTTCCTCCAGCCCAAGTGCTGAGTTCCATCCTGAAGAAATCTTGGGAAACACATTCCTGTGGTGGGCAATGCTAGGTAAAGGGAGACTAGGGCTGGAATGGCAAAAATCCCATCTTAAAAATTTAGTTCCACTCATTAAGCTTTAGGACAGACAATTCAACCTTTATGATGGGGGAAACTGTGCAAAAGCTAGGACACCATCAAAAAAGCCAGGACACCATCAAATTAGCAATGATTAGGGAAACAGGGCAAAGGAATAATGGAAAGTCAGACATGACCCCATAGTCTGGCGGTTCCATATTCCTGCTTTGGAAGAACTGCAGTGATGCAAGGTCTCAGCCCCCTGGACCATAATTTAGCAAGACTATCCTAGTGTGTTGATGCACCTGGTGTGAGTACTTGAAAAAACTAGTTACTGTGGTCCACCATGTATGCCATCCTTTGCAAGAGCCTCAGGATGACTTACACAAATAAAATTCCAAAATACGTAACAATATAATATTATAAATAAGATTTAAACATTCCACAATATAGCTTCTTTTAATTAATAAAAATAATAGAAAATAAAAATGCAGCTGGATACAAATTAGCCATATTAATAAAATAGTATTAGTTGTTAAAATGAAGGGTAAATAAAAAGGTCTTTACCTGGCTCTGAAAAGAGTAGAGGGTTGGTGCCAGGCAGACCTCTCTGGGGATCAAGTTCCATAGTCTGAGTGCCACCACAGAGAAGGCCCTCCTCTGCATGGATACCCTCCATTCTCCCCTCAAAGAGGGTCCCGGAGTAAGGCCTCCCTGCCGATCTTAAGGGGTGTGAGGACATATAGGTACTATGCTTGGTGGTACCACTGTTGCCAATGACAAGGAATTGTATGAGAGTGGCAGAGTTTTTGAAGTGAGGTAAAGAATGAAAGTAGAAACAGATGGGCAGTATCAATATTCTTCTGAGCTCTCCAATTGTCCCAGGCAAGTTTCTAGAAAAGCAGAAAAAACAACCAATCTGAAAAGAGCCATGGAGAGACCATCTCTGATTTTCAAAAATGTAATGTATTTTAGATCTTCTGTTTCACTTTGAAGTAGCTCTGTTAATTTAATGAAGTCAATGGTGCTTCATTTGCTTGTCTTTCTATGCAGAACCCTAGAAGTGCACGGTCCACTTTGAAGAGATAAAGAAAATGTACTATTTGGCCAATAGGTATACTATTCTGGTGTTCTATCAGATTGTTCTTGCTGGGTCAGTTCTTGGATACAAGCAATGGCTGGTGGGTGCCAAGCACAAAACTGGTTTTATGCTTCAGTAGTGAGCAAATTCCATGGTGAGCAGTTTCTTTCTTCCTCAAATCTGCACAGATAGTTTTATATACCTAAGACCCATTAATTAAGAAACATACTCTGTTATTTTTAATTTGGTTAAACTTGTTAAAATTAATCAGTTCTAAATGCCTGAGGGGGATCAAGTAAGGGAGATGCAACTAGGAAAGAAAACCATGGGCTTAGGAGGTGCTTTGCTCTCTCTTGCTCAGTCTTGTTCGCTTTCTTTTTTAAGCATGACAGTTCTCACCAAAAAGAAATAAGCTGCTTTTCTGGTTTAAAAAGTAATTTGTGTTCCTGGCAGGGAGAACTGCTATCACAAAAACAGAAAGTGAGCATGTGATTGCAAGGATTATTATAGTGTGCATTGACTTGATCAAAGGAATGGAAGGCTCATTTTTATTAACTGGCTCAAGCTCAGTTTTAGAACTAGAATTTATGCTGAGATTTAGCCCTCTGAGGGAGATTTGAAGCCAAAAGCTGGATTTTTTACTCCTTAACTAGAGCTCTCTTTATACCATCTTTACAATGTGTCTCTGACAGCAAATCTGTGGATATAGGCTGGCTAACATATAAAAGGAAGCAAGGATAACAGGCTTTTAGAAGAAAATAATTTAATCATAATGGCAACATGGCATTGTTTCAGCCTCTGAGAATCTTGAATGAATTGACCATTTGACAATACATGTATGTATACTTAGAAGTAAATTCCACAGAAATTATTTGGTCTTATAGCCGGAGTTCAAACCACTGCATCCTGAACTCTTAAACAGATGAACAAAAATGTCAGCTGGGATTTTCATAGCTATTTGAGTAGTTTAGGTGCCCACGTTGTGGTACTAATGGTAAAAATGGCACTTGAACATCTTTGAGTTGACATGAACTTCCCGTACTCTGCTTTCCCATAAATCTGCGATGGACAATTTATGGCTGCCCAGCTGTTGCTATCTGATAACTGGCATTAGCCAAAACGAGCATAGGCAATGGTGAATGATCATAACCATTTGAGGCCAAAGCACCTAGAGAGCCACAGGTTGCTCATTCCTGCATTAAATAATTTATTTTCCTATTCTGGTATTGTTGATGACAGGTAACATGTAAGAAACATTATTTTAATGTTTATATTTTAATTATAATTATTTAACTAATTGTTGTAAGCCGCCCCGAGGCTTCGGCGAATGGGGCGGCATAAAAATGTTTAAATAAATAAATAAATAAATAAATAAATAAATAAATAAATAAATGGGACTTCTGTTAAAAGGCCCTGATGGAATTAAGGCACCTATGCAAATCCATTTAAAGTTCAGTGAGATGGGCCCAAGTCACTCTTAGTTTTTGAAAGTGAACATGACTTTGACTTGTGCTTTGTCTATCAGAGTTCCTTTGCCTTCAGCATTTGCCTGGTAAATGGACATTTGAATGGGTCCTTTTATACTAGGAGCGGGCAGAATGTCACTCATTTCTACTGGTGGTTCTCTGAGTGATTGGCAGTAGATTGCCAAGGATTTCTCATTTCCATTTGTTTAACAATAGCAACAACTAAACAGCTTTCCCTTGTAACTTAGACTGCTGAAAGGTACATCATTTTAAACACCTTTATAGATGTGCATAATGTTATATATCTTTATCATGTCCCACTTGACTCATCTTTTTTCCCCTAAGTTAATAATCCCCAAATGTTCATAGTGAAATTGCTCATGATCATTTTGTTTTTCCTTTTCACTGTATGTCAGAAGATTGGGGCATCTACTTCAGTATTGTCTTACTGAGGAACAAGGTTTCAGAGAGGAGCATTTGTCACCCACACCTGGAGATTCCAGGGACTGAATCTGGGCAATTTCCACATGCATTTTGTTGGTCTACAGTCCTTCCCCTGGATACATGCAAACTGTGTGCTTGGAGCAGTGAAGATTTGCTTGCTTACTTTCTCATCTGTATCCCTAACTTTCCACCAAAAATGGTACTCAGGAATCCCTCTGACCTCACCCAGTGTGTACTGAATGTGTGTTTCATTCAATTATTTGAATGTACTTATCTTAAAATAACAGCACTTTTTTCATCTGTTACATGTATTCAAAAATTTTGTCCTCAGCTACTCAGTGCAGAATTTTGTGCATGCTAATGTGGAAGGACATCCTACCAAGATTAATGGAATTTACTCCTTAGTAGATAAATGCATTTAGAATGGCAACCTAATTTTTCAGGATGGTTCTTCCAACCTTACCAAATGTAAACCTTCATCCTCAGTGAAGTGAAACATCTCAGCTGACAGATTTTGAAAATAAAACTCATTTGCATATATACAAATATTATTTGAAACCAACAATAGCTTCCCATGAAAGGCCAACACAAAAACAAAACACTGTACCATGCCATTGTAACATCTTAAACAGTTCAGCAACATACGCTGAAAGCTGAAATATAGTCACAGGTAGACAAAGAGATCAAAGGAAATAATGCCAGCATTCTAGATATGCAAAAATATGGATATTATGGTCAATGTTTATCAGAAATACATTTCCAACACTGAGCAAATCTGCATACACATACACACACAGAGTTCGGTCCAAAGAATATGAAGAGGAAATATTCAGCAAATAAAATAAGTCTTTTAAAAACAAATCCATTGCGTGTCCATACAGGAATGAGTCTCAATGAGTTCAGTGAAACTTATTCAAAGCAAGCATGTATAAGACTACTGCAAAACAATCAATCGTTATGTCATCAATAAACAGGAGTCTACTATTTGCCTTTCCGTATGCAGCTTTTTAAACAGTGCCTTAGGAATCCATTCCCAAAAAGTATGTCCTTCTTTTAGAGTCCACATAATAACTCAGGCTCCTCAATTTGAAGGAATACTTATCTGAGCCTCTAAACCAACTTTCCACTCTTTATTAGTGAACAAGGCCAGTATTGCCCCACAGTTCACGTTCTCTTGGCTGGACATTTTCAGCTACAGAAAGTTGTCCTGAGGCAAATGTTGATACAAATTGTTGGCAGTGCATACTCCTTCCTTGAAGATTCCCTGCATTGGCTGTGGGTTAAACTAGATGGCCTTTGAAGTCCCTTCTAGTTGTAGGACTCTGAGATAGATCACTCTGTTCCCTTACTTCATGATTCTTTTGATATTTTGGTATGAGTCCTAGCTTGAACTCAGTGGAAAATAGTTGCCATTCAGCTAACTTCAGTGTATTGTAGTTGGCTTAAATCCATGTATTTTGTTTAAAGATCTGTAAATCAGGTGATAGACATTTTATTATAGCCAAGTGATTTTGGGGTTAACTTCTAAAAAAAATTACATCAATATCTTCTGGTAGGCATGTACACTTTCAAATGATTCTCCGCTCTCTCCTGCCCCCTGCCCAAGGTCTTCTTTGCATGGAGGCTTGGCGGCAAGGAGCAGCTGCACAAGCAGTGCAAAATGCAATACATAATATCAATATCATGGAGGACATCTTTAAGAGGACATTTTAGGAAGAATTCCTAAAGAAGAACATCTTTGATTAGAATTATTCAGCTAAGAAAAACTTCTTTGTTCTCCGGAGTACTCAACTGAGCATGCTTTG